>NW_028318266.1:4667500-4986875 GCF_062004578.1 Staurois parvus
GCTTCCTGGCCCACCTCCTAGTTTGCTTGCCTATATAAGACATGCTCAGTCTAGCCCACATTGACTGAGAAACTTCACAGTTCTCTGAGCTCCCGTTCATTGTTACTTGTGTATCCTGGACCTAACTACCCGTGTACCTGACTTCGGTCACTGTCTTTGCATAGGACCCTTTCACACCTAATGCAGTGGGATGCAGTTGGATGCATTTTGGACTGCACTCCAACTGCATAGACAGTCCAAAATCCAGGCTATCCTATGGGCAAAGTTCACCCCATTTGCAGAGCAGTGTAGCGCAGTGCAGAAAAGTACAGAACGCTGCATTATTCCACAAACATGCAAAAATACATGCAAAAATACATGCAAACGCACTGCAATGCATCACAATGCACATAGTAGCCCAAGGAAAGAAAGACGATGGAAGTGACCCCATAGGTCAAATGCAGATTAAAAAAAAGTGCATGTCGGGGGGTTGTGTCCTAGCTGCCAACCGGAATGGCCATTTAGCGCTGAGCTCCTCCACAGCCAAGGGTGACACAGCTGTTCTCAGCAACCCAGCCTGCCATTTCCACCTCCATGAGGGACTCCTCCTGACTATGTCCCTCAAAAAAAAATCGGGACCCTCGACCTCAAGGACTTCTTCATGCAGACGGGGCATAGGAGCACACAAGATTGGACCAAGGAGACACACTCCTTTGCCCCACCACCACAGACACAGGAAGACCCAGCCCAGGAGCCACTCTCGGATATGGAAGATGCTGCTCCAGACCTCCCACCCTCTACAGTGGCAGACAGAGGTACTATGAGAGTGGCAAACTCACCTGCCCATTCTCTCCATAAACCACCCTCTGCCAAAAAACACCATTGGGCCAACACAAAGGGTGTTACCTCAGATCACCATGCACAGTATACAAAGCTACTTGCTAGCTTCCCAGCTACTGATACTCCTGCCACTGAGGCCACATGCTACTATCCCTCCAAGCTGGCCTGCATGCAGAGCTGCACTCCTCTGTCCCCCAACTCTCAAACAGATTGGATTATATAGAGGACCTCAATGAACACCTAGAGACCGAGATGGGTGAATTTGCTAAAGCCCATGACGAAATGTTCAATGCACATGAATCGCAAGCTGAAATGATACACAAACTCCAATTAAAAGTAGCGGATATGGAGGATCGCTCTAGATGCAATAATATTAAGCTCAGAGGGATACTTGAAGTTGTCAAATCAGGTGATTTGGTTCCCTATCTGGGAACAATCTTGAAGCTTATCCCTGATCTCACCCAGAGGACCTCCTTATGGACAGAGCACACAAGATCTCTAAACCAGCCCACCTCCCTGATGCTTTTCTAATGACATTCTTGTTAGGATCCATTTTTCCACATAAAGGATAAACTCCTTAGAGCTGCCAGATCCACTCGCACCCTTCCCGCACCGCATACGAGAGTTGCCCTACAACAAGATCTCTCTGTGGAAACTTCCCAAAGGAGAAAGCAGTCTGCTTCCATTACTAAGGCGTTAGGGGATCGTAACAAAATATATCGCTGGGGTTTTGCCACTAAACTCCTAGTCATGTACCAAAATCAATAGAGCACTATTTCTTCCCCTAAAGATGGCTTCAAGCAGCTGCATAACTGGGTCCTAACACCATCGTCCCCACCACATCACCCATGGAAGGAGCCATCTTCCAGATGTACTAAAGAACACATCTCACAAGATCCTATGTGACCTGGGCCCTACCTGCCACAGTTTTCCCTCCCTCAAGGCAGGCCTTCTGGTTTCTTTCCTTCTTGTTTCATGTTTTGTCCTCACTACTCTGTCATCCGAGCAGTGAAGAGTAATGTTCTTGTTTCTAGATCTTCTTTATGCCATTATGTGAGTATGCATCCTTGGGACAAAGTGTGTTAAGCACATGCCATTACAGAGAATTTCATTACTTTTTCTGTTCTTCCAGTTGATATTTGTAACTATGCATACTGCATTATCTGGGTATCGCTTTCTACTCTCCTTCTTCTATCCCCTTTCACAAAGGCTATACTTTCTTTGCCATGATCTATCTCCACCTACTGCTACCACCGCCAAGGCTAGCTCTTGATGGCGCTACATATTACCGCACATAACATAAAATTGAGTAATTGATCAGCAATTTGTAGAGTAAATGCGGGACTACGGCAGACACTCTGACACTGGGGGGAACTAATTAACTGCCACTGACATCCCAATGACACTAATACAGTGATCAGTGCTAATAAAAAGTACTGACGCTGTAATAATGACACTGGGCAGGAAGGGGGTAACATCTGGGGTGATCAAAGGGTTAACTGTGTGCTGTTTTACAAACTGTGCTGTGTGTGTTTTACTGTGTAAGCATGCTGCTTTGTATTGCTCTGCTTTGCAGAGCAATACAAAGCAGCATGATGGTGCTGACGGGAGAGATCTGTATTGTTTACATACAGACATCTCCCCTGTCAGTGTTCCTTGGTGATCTTCGGGTGCAGGAAGGGAATCTTAGGCTGGGAAGCAGTGATCAACAGCTGTGGCTGCCATTGGCGGTGAGGATAGGGCTGTGTGCGCACGCGCCTCCTACCTGGAAATACAGAAACGTGTATATTTGTTATTTTGCTCAGCTCTGCTGCTCTGTAGCAGTAGTTCTGTTATAGGGGGGTTGGGAAGCGGTTAATATTAGAGATGAGCGAATCGAACTTGGCGAAGTGGAATTCGTTTCGAATATTAGGAAAAATTCGATTTGCATTGAATCCGAATTTTAGCAAACTTCGGATGCACAAATCGAATTTTCCCCGATCAGCCGGCAAAAGTGTCACTGCAGAGAGTTCCGCTATTTCTGACAGTTCTCTGACAGTTCATTTACAGCGGTTGAAACATTGTATCTATTTGTTTCCATTTGGGATACAGATGTTTTTATTCGGAAATAAATAGATACAATGTTTCAACCGCTGTAAATGTGAAGGAACTGTCAGAGAACTGTCAGAAATAGCGGAGCTCTCTGCAGATACACTTTTTGCTGTACTGGAATTCTTCTTCTTTTCATTCTTCTTCTTCTTTTCATTCTTCTTCTTCTTCTTTTCATTCTTCTTCTTCTTTTCATTCTTCTTCTTCTTTTCATTCTTCTTCTTCTTCTTTTCATTCTTCTTTTCATTCTTCTTCTTCTTTTCATTCCTCTTCTTTTCATTCTTCTTTTCATTCTTCTTCTTCTTCTTTTCATTCTTCTTCTTCTTCTTTTCATTCTTCTTCTTCTTCTTCTTTTCATTCTTCTTTTCATTCTTCTTCTCATTCTTCTTTTCATTCTTCTTCTTCTTCTTTTCATTCTTCTACTTCTTCTTTTCATTATTCTTCTTCTTTTCATTATTCTTCTTCTTTTCATTCTTCTTCTTCTTCTTTTCATTCTTCTTTTCATTCTTCTTCTTCTTCGTCGTGCCCCGTGACTGCCCAAATGAGTGAAGTGTGCGGTGATTCTAAGATCGACGGCACTCATCTGCATGTCATACTGACTGTCAGTATTATTTCTCTTCCCCAGATACACTTTTTGCTGTACTGGAATTCTTCTTCTTTTCATTCTTCTTCTTCTTTTCATTCTTCTTCTTCTTCTTTTCATTCTTCTTCTTCTTTTCATTCTTCTTTTCATTCTTCTTCTTCTTCTTTTCATTCTTCTTCTTCTTCTTTTCATTCTTCTTTTCATTCTTCTTCTTCTTTTCATTCCTCTTCTTTTCATTCTTCTTTTCATTCTTCTTCTTCTTCTTTTCATTCTTCTTCTTCTTCTTTTCATTCTTCTTTTCATTCTTCTTTTCATTCTTCTTCTCATTCTTCTTTTCATTCTTCTTCTTCTTCTTTTCATTCTTCTTCTTCTTCTTCTTTTCATTATTCTTCTTCTTTTCATTATTCTTCTTCTTTTCATTCTTCTTCTTCTTCTTTTCATTCTTCTTTTCATTCTTCTTCTTCTTCGTCGTGCCCCGTGACTGCCCAAATGAGTGAAGTGTGCGGTGATTCTAAGATCGACGGCACTCATCTGCATGTCATACTGACTGTCAGTATTATTTCTCTTCCCCAGATACACTTTTTGCTGTACTGGAATTCTTCTTCTTTTCATTCTTCTTCTTCTTTTCATTCTTCTTCTTCTTCTTTTCATTCTTCTTCTTCTTTTCATTCTTCTTTTCATTCTTCTTCTTCTTCTTTTCATTCTTCTTTTCATTCTTCTTCTTCTTTTCATTCCTCTTCTTTTCATTCTTCTTTTCATTCTTCTTCTTCTTCTTTTCATTCTTCTTCTTCTTCTTTTCATTCTTCTTTTCATTCTTCTTTTCATTCTTCTTCTCATTCTTCTTTTCATTCTTCTTCTTCTTCTTTTCATTCTTCTTCTTCTTCTTTTCATTATTCTTCTTCTTTTCATTATTCTTCTTCTTTTCATTCTTCTTCTTCTTCTTTTCATTCTTCTTTTCATTCTTCTTCTTCTTCGTCGTGCCCCGTGACTGCCCAAATGAGTGAAGTGTGCGGTGATTCTAAGATCGACGGCACTCATCTGCATGTCATACTGACTGACAGTATTATTTCTCTTCCCCAGCAGACTCCAAGGGCATTTAAATTAAAGGTACAGTGTTCTGCACTAATATAAAGGCTCTCTGAAGCCTAGAAACCCTTTTAATAAGTTAAATTCGCGGCGAATAAATTTGCATCGAATTTCTCCCGCAAATTCGGCGAATCAGCCGAATCGAATTTTTGAATAATTCGCTCATCTCTAGTTAATATACACTTATTGGTATTTTTTTTACCAAAGACATGTAGAAAAATACATTTTGGCCTAAATTTATGACAACGTTTTTTATAACAGAAATTAGAAAATATTGGGGTTTTTTTTTTAAAATTTTCAGTCTTTTTTTGTTTATAGCACAAAAAATAAAAAACCCAAAGGTGATTAAATACCACCAAAAGAAAGTTCTATTTGTGGGAAAAAATGTCATGCATTTAATTTGGGTACAGCGTTGCTCGATCGTGCAATTACTAGGTGAAATAGCGGAGTGCCGAATAGCAAAATATGGCCTGGTCATGAAGGGGGTAAATCTTCCAGAGGGTAAGTGGTTAACCCCATCCCAGTCAGTGTCATTATTACAGTGGCAGTGTATATTTTTTAGCACTGATCACTGTATTAGTGTTACTGGTTCCCACAAATTGTCAGTGTAAAATGTCCGCTGCAATATCGCAGTCCCGCTATAAGTCACTGATTGACACCATTAATAGTATTTTAAAAAAAATTTCCAGTATATGTCTCATAGTTGGTAGAAGCTATAACTAATCAATATACTGTACGCTTATTGGGATTTTTTTTTACCAAAAATATGGTAGCAGAATACATTTTAGCCTGAATTTATGAAGAAATTAGATTTTTTATTGAATATGTTTTATAGTAGAAAATAAGAAAATGGCCTAGTTAGGAAGGGGGATAAATCTTCCAGAGGCCAAGTGGTTAAAAGGTCAGTGATGTCATAACATGATGCCTCCTATTGGATGCTGACCTAATAATAAGGTACAATACATAGGATAGCACCTAATAAGAAAGTACACAATCTTTCTTATTAGGCTCATTATGTCAAAGGACTCCCAAGAAGCCATAACATTGGATCCTTTTGGGTTCCTTCAGGATGTAATCCTGGAAGGGATGAGGTCATAATGTCCAGAGCCTGGTTTTCCTTTTTATGGCTGCCTGTTGCCACTCCTTCATAAAGGAAGACTCCTCCAGTTCACATTCACTAATAAAGCAAATTGCTTTTTCCTGATCAATCATAACTCCTTCCTCCACAGGGCAGTTCCATGACTCCGTAAGATTACAAGTAGAGATGAGCGAATTATTCAAAAATTCGATTCGGCTGATTCGCCGAATTTGCGGAATAAATTTGATTCGATGCGAATTTATTCGCTGCAAATTTAACTTATTAAAAGGGTTTCTAGGCTTCAGAGAGCCTTCATATTAGTGCAGAACACTGTACCTTTAATTTAAATGCCCTTGGAGTCTGCTGGGGAAGAGAAATAATACTGTCAGTCAGTATGACATGCAGATGAGTGCCGTCGATCTTAGAATCACCGCACACTTCACTCATTTGGGCAGTCACGGGGCCAAAACCAGAGTGTGGAGCCACAGTGTGGCGGTGGAGGCAGCAGCAATGGGAGGCCATACAGCACCCTATGACAAAATGGAACCCACCAGCAGTGTGAGGAGACCTGAAAGTGGCACATGGCAGAGTCCGGCGATGAAGTCAGCAGCAATGGGAGGCCGTACAGGGACCCATGACACACTCTGGACCTGGCAGCAGCATGAGGAGGCGGTACGGGGGCCCATGGCAGAGTGGCAAAGTGTAAGCAGCTTAAATTGAAGGCCATACAGAGGCCTATGTTAAAAAGTCCCCCCAGCAGCAGTGTGGGGAGACGACTATCAAGAGTCCAATGGCAGAGTGGCGGAGCGAAACAGCTTCAATTGAAGGCCAATAGTGGTTGTGAAGCAGAAAGTCAGTTTATTGTACACAATCGGTCAATTGCAGCTTGCCGTTGGCTGGAAACTGTACGTTTGTGTCACTGGAATGCACTAATCACCCAAAAAATATTACCGCCAGCCGGCGTGTAAATGGATTTAACTCTTTGAACGTACAATAGTGGTTGTGAAGCAGAAAGTCAGTTTATTTTGCACAATCGGCAAACTGCAGCACCAACTGTGCACGACAGCCACAAAAAAAAAAGGGTGTATGTCACTTTACATTTTGGATTCTTTGATAGCTGTGGCCCTAAGTAACGATTCTGTGTCCCTGAGTAACAATTCTGTGTCCCTGAGTAACGATTCTGTGTCCCTGAGTAACAATTCTGTGTCCCTGAGTAACGATTCTGTGTCCCTGAGTAACGATTCTGTGTCCCTGAGTAACGATTCTGTGTCCCTGAGTAACGATTCTGTGGCCCTAAAGTCTCTGTGGCCCTAATGCAGGCCATAAATGGGTCGAAAATCGGCCGATTTTTCGGCCAAAAATAAAATCGGCCGATTTTCGGATTGTTAGTGGGCTATTTGGTCGGCCGTTTTTCGGTATTTTGGCCGTTTTTTTTTTCTGTAAAGTTGGGAAAAAAATCGGCCGATTTTTTGCCGATAAAAAATCTGCGCATGAGCAGTGACCTGCAAGAGGAAGACAAAAAGAAGAAAAAGAAGAAGAGGAAGAGGATGAAGAAGAGGATGAAGAAGAAGAAGAGGATGAAAAAGAAGAGGATGAGGAAGAGGAAGAAGAAGAAGAAGAAGAGGAGGATGAGGATGAAGAAGAAGAAGAGGATGAGGATGAAGAAGAGGATGATGGTGAGGATGAGGATGATGAAGAAGATGAGGATGATGAAGAAGAAGAAGAAGAAGAAGAGGAGGATGAGGATGATGAAGAAGAAGAAGAGGATGAGGATGAAGAAGAAGAAGAGGATGAGGATGAAGAAGAAGAAGAGGATGAGGATGAAGAAGAAGAGGATGAGGATGAAGAAGAAGGAAACAAATAGATACAATGTTTCAACCACTGTAAATGTGAAGGAACTGTCAGAGAACTGTCAGAAATAGCGGAGCTCTCTGCAGGGACACTTTTTGCCGGCTAAAGAAGGGATGAAAATCGGCCGATCGGGGAAAATTTGATTCGTGCATCCGAAGTTTGCTAATTTTCGGATTCGGCGCGAATCGAATTTTTCCTAATATTCGAAACGAATTCCACTTCGCCAAGTTCGATTCGCTCATCTCTAATTACAAGGAATAGATCAAATTATGATTGGTGCTGGCACAGGATGGATGAACATGGAATGAAGAGTGTAGAACTTCTTTAGAATGTTTCCAACCAAAACCTTTACTTTTTTTTTTCTTTAGAGAACACCAACTGTTTTCTCCGCCACAGTCTACTACTATACATAGATAGATAGATAGATTTGGAGATGGTAATAAAGCCTTTGTAAAGGTATCTAAATGTAAAACTATCCTTGTAAGGGCCACTGAATTTGTTTAGGTCCCCCATTTTCTGCACAGCCAGGCAACACAAATTTTCTTCCACATTTGCAGTCTCAAGCAGTAAACAGTCCTTGAGCTTGGTTTTATGGTTTTTATTAGGCGTTAAGAACTTGGATGGGGTCAGAGGTATATGGGATGCCCAAGAAACTGTAGAACTTGAGGACAAGCTCCTGGTCAACTATGTACAAAAATGCAGATTAGCAACAGTCTCTCCCTAAGGAGCACTAACGCCTCTTCGGTGTACCTCCTCAGACCCTGGATAATTCCTCCTCTTCACCCAGCTTCACTGAGAGTATCCCTGGGAAAGGGGGCCCAAAAGCTGCCTATTTGGCCAATCCCCAATGAGAAGCTAGTTTGGTCTTGCACCTGACCGCTTTCTCCCCTTGTATGGCCCAGGTGGTGTAAGAGAAAAAATGCTCACACTGTCCTTTCCTGTCAGCTTGGTGGGTTGGTGACTGCCTTCAGGCCTTTTACTGAGTTGGTTCCTTCCCTGCTGCTCAGAATGTCCTCCCAAAGAGACAATGGTACAGTGGAGAACCTCCCATCCAGCTACCAGCCCTGGGGCCCCCTCTCAGGCTCCTCACTCCAGCCTTCCTCAATCCATCTTCCACCCAACACTGCACACCACTCCTCAGGCTCTGTGATATTAAATAGTTGCCTTGGTTACCATGCCTAGCCTCCTGCCAGGGGATTGGCCAAGGTCCCTCAAATACGCAGATCTAGACCTCCACCCTCCTCCCTGTTCCATGAACTTCTCTGAGTTTCTGTAAGGGTGGGAGGGCTCCAGAAGCCCTTACTTGTTATAGCCTCCTAGCCTGTCTTAGGGTGAACTCCTGCCTCACTCACAGGCTGACTCATCTCAGGCTGCTACTCAACCTCTATCTAACAAAAAAATCCTAACTAACTAACTAACTAACTAACTAACCTGGAGGGTGTTGCATAAATGAGATCTATAGGTTACAAAGGTGTGAGCAGTGTGCAGATTGGGGTGGCAGAAGAAGAGAACACACAAAGGTGGATTGCAATGTCCTGAATATATATTATAACATTCCAACAAGATACAATCAGGGGGTGACAGTGCTTGCAAGGAGGAGTGGAAGTGGAGTCTGGCCAGTCCAACCCAAATGGGAAGCTACTCCAGTGAGGAAGACATGTATCTACACTTTCACTACTCCTCTAGAACCTTTCTTTGCTGCTAAGTGCTAAGAACCTATCCCTACTCTAGCCACTCACAGCATGTGCTCCAATTCAGAGGAGAAGGGATTTAAATAAGCTCTGCCTTCACCCAAGAAGGCCACAGGGGTCACGAGGGGACCAGCATCTGATCAAACAGCTGCTCTCAGGTGACCACAGGAAATCATAGAGGAACTAAGTTGACTAGAACTTCTTTCCTCCGCTGCACTGCCTATTTTGTTAAAGTGCCACCTACAGTGGGAAGTACAGACTGAACCTGCCTACAAAGGAGTCATGTAAACCATATTCCCTTGAAAAGTATTCCCGTACATCTACATCCTCCTTCATGACCAACTTGATTACAACTACATTTAAAAAAAAAATCACACATGTAGGGCTAGTCCCAAAGGATACGTGCTTGCCCGCTAGAAAGATTCTCATTATTAGTGACAAAACTTCAAATGATTTGAAAATATGTGCACTCACCCTTGTGGCTTCTCTGAAAATCTATTCTGCTGCAAATAATGCTTACTCCACTCATGAAGACTGACTTACTAAGTTGAGAAATTTTACACAATAAACTGTGTAAATATAAACTTTAGTTATCTAATCCCATGAAATAAGTAGAGTAATTTGCTTATGTGATTGGCCAATTGAAGTGACTATTCACACAATTTATTGAGTGAATATTCTCAACTCTTTAGAAAATCAGTCTAAGTAGAAATTGAAGTTCAGTGTTTCTAAATGTAAAATAATGCACCTAGGGAAAAAAATCCCTTGAGAGAGTACAACATTGAGGGTACATTGTTGGACAGCACTTCAGAGGAAAAGGACTTTGGGGTACTTATTTCAAATGATTGCAAAATGAGCAAACAGTGTGACCAGGTAGTGGGGGAAGCAAATAGAATTCTAGGATGCATCATTACAGGGGTCACCAGTAGGAGGAAGGAGGTCCGGATTCCTCTATATAGATCTTTAGTTAGACCTCATTTAGAAAACTGTGTCCAGTTCTAGAGATCTCACTTACAAAAAGATATTGATAAGATTCAAGTCCAGAGACGCATATCAAGAGCTACTTCAGGAACTTAATATATACAGTCTGGAGGAAAGAAGGGAAAGGGGAGACATGACTTGAAAGCATTAAATACATCAAGGGGTGGATAAGGTTCAGGAGGGCAGTATTTTCAACATGAAACCAAAATCAAGAACACAGGGATGTGACCTTAAACTAACTGGAGGAAAGTTCAAAACTAATCTCATAAAGTATTATTTTACTGAAAGAGTAGTTGATGCTTAGAATAAACTTCCAGCAGAGGTAGTGAGCCAGTTAACAGTAAATAGCTTCAAACATACTTGGGACAAGCATAGATCTATACACAAAAAAGTTAACAAAAAAAACAAACAAACAAATAAATACCCAAAACAAATCACCCCCCCCCCAAAAAAAAAACCCAAAACATGCATACACGATGGACCACTCTGTCTTTTTCTGCCATCACTTTTCTAAGTTTCTATGTTTCTAAGAAGATATGTTGGAGAATATATATATATATATTTTTTTTTTACAGTCACACCTCTTAACATACGACTAAAGGTGAGCCTATCCTTTAAGGGGATCCTGCTAGATGAGTTACATCTCTCAATACAGAAACTCTTATAAAAGAACAAAGAGTTCTTACTTATCGTGCTGCCTGCACTACTGAACATTGCTCCATTGCCCAAATGAGTGGGAACCTTCCAATGTCTGTGGAGATGCCCATTCTTTTAGGAGTGTTGATCTTCTAGATCACCTTTAGCTCTTGACAGTTCCTCTTGCTCACCTCTCTGTCACTGCCATGTCCTGTAATGGCATGAAGATCACCGGGAGGAACCAGTGAGACCTGCAGGGTGCCTTAGGAAATCCACATTTCAAAAAGGGTTGGTCTCTTATTGGACTGGGAGTGGTGTTTGGCAGCATGAGTGTCAGAAAAGGTAAGTATTCTCTTATGTTTCACAAGTCTATCATGAATGCTGCTGCCAGACTCATCCACCTTACCAACCATTCCATATCTGCCATCCCTCTCTGCCAATCCCTCCACTGACCACCATTCAGTGTCCTCCACCCCTCTCTGCCAATCCCTCCACTGGCCTCCACTCAGTGTCCTCCATTCCTCTCTGCCAATCCCTCCACTGGCCTCCACTCAGTGTCCTCCACCCCTCTCTGCCAATCCCTCCACTGGCCTCCACTCAGTGTCCTCCATTCCTCTCTGCCAATCCCTCCACTGGCTTCCCATTGTCCAACGAATAAAATTCAAAACATTAACAATAACATATAAAGCCATGTATAACTCTGCCGCAAACTACATCACCAATCTTGTCTCCAAATATCACCCACATTGTCCTCTCCGCTCCTCCCAAGACCTCCTGCTCTCTAGCTCCCCTGTTTATTCCTCCCATGCTAGTCTCCAGGACTTCTCAAGAGCCACCCCCGTCCTCTAGAACTCTCTACCCCAGTCTATCCACCTATCACCTACTCTGCCCACTTTTACGTGATCTCTGAAAGCCAATCTCTTCAGGCAAGCTTATCTTGCCTTCAGCTAATTACGGAATCTTCTATTCCTACCAGTTCATCCCCCACAGTTATTACCTTTTGTACCACCAGCCCCTCCTTCTTAGATTGTCAGCTCTAAGGAGCAGGGCACTCCTAACCTTCTTGTATTGTTGCTGTATTGTCTCCCGTTATATTGTAAAGCGCTGAGCAAACTGTTGGCTCTATACAAATCCTGTATAATAATAATAATGTCTATTTATTTGTCAAAGTTGCAAATTTTTGAAAATCTACTTTAATGTCATTATTCCTAAAACAATATATGATAGGATTAATAAATGGAATCATGACTGTATAGAGAATAGACAGTACTTTGCTGGCAGTTAATGACTGTCCCCGTGTTGGAACCATGTAGGTACAAATAAGAGTTCCATAATATATAGACACAACTATGAGATGGGAGCTGCAAGTGGAGAAGGCTTTTTGTCTTCCATTGACCGAGGGGATTCTTAAGATAGTACCGATAATATGACAATATGATGTAATGATTAATAGAAATGGAATTACAGCCATAGGAATGGAGAGTATTGTAACCTCAGCCTGCACAAGACGTGTGTCCGAACAGGAAAGCTCCAACAGAGGAGAAAGGTCACAGAAGAAATGGTCAATGACATTAGAGCGACAAAATTGCAAATTAAAAATTGCTAGGACATGGTTTAAAATCACAGAAAAGCTCAATAACCAAGAAAATAAAATGATCTTTAAACAGAATTTATCATTCATGATAGTGTTATATCGTAGAGGGTTACAAATAGCAAGACATCACGGTCAAAAGGAGAGTTTCAAGGGCCAAGGATGCACTGAAAAAGTAAAACTGAGCTAAGCAGCCTGCAAAGGTGATTGTGGTTTGTTGATCCACCAGCACATGAAGCAAAATGGGTCCAACACTGTTGGCCATAATCAGGTCCGATAGGGAGAGCTGACTGAGGAAGAAGTACATTGGAGTGTGCAGGCTTCTGATTTTGACTACTACAACTATGAGGAGCAAGTTTCCACTTGTCGTAAGGTAGTAAATCGTAAAAAAAAAGAATGAAGAGAAAAAAGTTGATATGATAAAGATTGTGGAAGCCTAGAAGATGAATTTCAGTGATCATGGTGATGTTGTTCTGAAACATAACTTTAAAGTATGCAAGGCCTTTGAATGAGTGATGTTTGTTGCTTTTCAGAAGGACAAGTTAAGATATCATAATGTTTTCCATTCTTCAGCTAATTATCATCTGGAATTAAAACAGTAAATAAGACTAGATGGCCTTTTTAACCTTCATAACTATGTAACCAACCTATTTTTTTATCGGTTAAGATGATATGGATAGTTTCACAATACAACTCTTAGGACCCTTTCACACGGGCAGACTCCATTAAACAGATCTGCCTGCTCAGTGGGGGATCTGTCAACTGATGTCTATAGGTGGATGAAAAGTTCCTGTCTGCTCCATTTGTGCAGAGCAGACAGGGACAGCCTGTTGTTCTCTATGGGACAGTCAGATTTAAACACACCGCCTGACCATTTACATACAACTGACATCCAATCTGATCTACTAGATGGATGTTGAATGGATCCTCATCCATCTGTTTTCAGCGGATCGGATGCAGGCAGCTGTAAACAGACACATGTTCATTTATATCCACTTCCCCATAAAGAAGAATGGATGGTTTGAGAGGGTCCACCTGAAAAACAGACAGGTGGACATGATTGGTCCGCCTGTGTGAAAGGCAGACACAGACCGCTGTTCTCTTTGGGGTGGTCAGATGTAAATGAACCACCTGTTCTGATCGGTCCGCCGTTTTGAAAGGGCCGTTATGTAAGACAATAAATGTACCTATGCAGCATTACACATCCTATTGAAAATACTGAAAAGACAACTGGATAACAGGGGTGGACTGACAACTCATGGGGCCCCTGGGCAAAAGGGGATCATGGGGCCCCTGTGTCCTCGCCCACACTCAAACCACACCCAAAAAAGCCTGTGAAAGGTACCAGGGGCATCTCATGGGGCCCCCTACTGACCCCGGACCCTCGGGCAGTGCCCGAGTTCCCAAATGGTCAGTCCGCCCCTGCTGGATAATAGTAATAGCATAATTAATTTGGGATACCATCATGAATTAATGCATAAGTACAAGCAATCAAGAGATTTATATCAAAATTGGCTGAGTTGGCTCCGTTTGGCTTGAGTTGAACTCATCTGTGAGATGGGGAAACAGCTCTCATTGTTTGAACACTGTTTGTGTGCAGTAAATTAAATGTTCTGGAGTGACATTCTGCGGTTTAGCCACAAGATGTCACTGTTTTTCTAACACAGACTCAGACTGCATAGATATTTCTATATTCAATAAGAGGTGGGGTTTTCACATGGAGTTTAGTGAACAGGAAGAGGGGTCTGCAGCCATGTTTTGGACAATGCTGAATGAAGGGGCCGTGTGAGCTGAGAATCCGATGACATCCAGGTGTGAATGCATCCCTCAGTAACCAGAGCTGCGGCTAAGTGAAGCTGATCGTGTCCAAGACCCTGATCCTTTTCAGAGAAAGGAAGATTGCTGCCAGGAATGCTGATGAGAGCAGAAGAACAACGCAACATATACTGCGATACCGCATGCTTGTTGGAGAGACATTTGCTCTGTTCAAAGTCACCAGTGGATGCAAAGCAGACCCGGGTCGGTAAGATCGTGCACGCACCTCATTTTAGTGTTGGCGCCTATAGACTGAGACCAGGCCTATAGTTAGTTAGTTAGGGTCTCTGTTTGTGTCAGGCCACAAGTGTTATTACTGATCATTGGAAGGACTCCACCACTTAAAGTGACATTTCACATTGGAGAGCTGATAAAATCCTACAAACTCAAGCCAGACTGGCGTTTTACTCAGAAGGAATACTCAGGCACATGCTACAGGACCAGTTATGGGAGGGGGGAATACTGTAGATTTGTGTAAGATTGTAAGCTGTTGTGCTGCACCGCAGGCTAGCCCATACCATACACCCATACACTGATTCCTGCTCTTTTAGGGTAATAACGGGTTAGTTGTGCCCCCCAGTAGGTAAATTACTTCACTTTCTACCTTCATCCATCAGAAGGCGCTGTGCTGTGCAGCACAAGGGTCTCAGCCTTTGGGCTGGGTGTATGTAAATTTATTGTATGTTCCCAGCATTTGGGGTTGTGTTTATTTGCCACATCTAAGTAAAATTCTGTTGTGACAAAAGCTGGTGTTGGGGTTGCTTTCCTTGTTCGTGACTTCACTGTGTCCTGGGGAGCCCACCCCGGTACACGGCTTACACATCAGGAGACTTTACATTTCTAACTATTTGTATAAGGATCTGTCTTTGGTCATCTGTGCATTTATCATATGATTCTTTCCTAATTATATTAAAAAAGAAAATCTGCATGCACATACCAAGGAATTAAATAATTCATCATCTACCATAATCTATCTAATTATTTCTATAAATGAATAAAACAGAGTAGATACAACAATGGAGGAACAATGTTAATTTGTATCTCTTTATCTCACATTTGAACAGTTTTTTATGGACACCATGGGGGTTTATTTACTAAAGCTGGAGAGTGCAAAATCAGGCGCACTTCTGCATAGAAACCAATCAGCTTCCAGGTTTTATTGCCAAAGCTTAACTGAACAAGCTGAGGTTAAAAGCTGATTGGTTTCTATGCAGAAGTGAGATGGATTTTGCACTCCCCAGCTTTAGTAAATAAACCTCTATGTGTCAGAAATCATTTTTTTTTGACAATAGGAGAAAAAGAAAATAATGATAAAATAATAAAGAGCACAGGCTGACCCGTTTCAGTTTAGTATTTATGTATTACACATACTTATATATCGCTGTCAATTTAAGCTTTACATATATATTGTACATTCACATCAGTCCCTAACCCTCAAGGGGTGTACAATCTAAGGTCCCTAACTCACATTCATACATACACATACTAGGGCTAATCTAGACAGGAGCAGGGGCATATTTAGCACAAGGCAAACAAGGCATTTGCCTAGGGCGGCATTTTTTAGGGGGGTAGCACTGCCCCTTGGAAGAAGGGACATATACAGCATGGGGACCAGGTGGGATATGAGCGAGGTTGCAGGCAGCTTGATGATGTATGCAGAGCCCGACTATCGTTCCCAGGGATGTCCAGAGCTGAAAAAAGGTAGGTGTCTCTGTCATTGGGGGGGGGGGGGGGGTTTGTTAGTGAAAGGCTCTCTCGGGTGGGAGGGATGATGAGGCAGAGGTGTTGTTGGTCACTGTTAGGCTCTCTCTGTGGGGGAGGGGGTCTGGTGTTGGTCGGTGTCAGGCTCTCTATGCCAGGGATAGAGAGAAAACAGGTGGCACACACACCTAGTGCATTATCCAAGGTTTATTGTAGGAGTGAAAGAATAATAAAAACATACTCACAGATGAAGCATGTATCTAAAAAGTAGAGATGAGCGAATCGAACTCGGCGAAGTGGAATTCGCTTCGAATATTAGAAAAATTTCGATTCCGAAAATTAGCAGACTTCGGATGCGCGAATCGAAATTTTTCCTAAAATGGCGGCGACATGTGCGGCGACGGAGCGGGGATGTCTGGGAAGGCGCGCAGACAAGGCGCGCTGACCCATATTGCATTCATTCATGACATGTGATCGCATTAGCCAATCAGCAGCCAGCCAGCCAGCACTGTGTAATGGTCGAGCTATAAATGGCGGCCATTTTAGAATTCTCCATTTGCCTCCAGTCATTCAACAGAGGCAGACCTGGCTGTATTCAGGGAGAGAGTTAGGGACACAGAAACGTTACTTAGGGACATAGAAACGTTAGTTAGGGCCACAGAAACGTTACTTAGGGACACAGAAACTTTACTTAGGGACACAGAAACGTTACTTAGGGACACAGAATTGTTACTTAGGGACAGACACAGAATTGTTACTGAGGGACACAGAATTGTTACTGAGGGCCACAGAACTGTTACTTAGGGCAACAGAAACGTTACTTAGGGCCACAGAATTGTTACTTAGGGACAGACACAGAATTGTTACTGAGGGACACAGAATTGTTACTGAGGGCCACAGAACTGTTACTTAGGGCCACAGAAACGTTACTTAGGGACACAGAATTGTTACTCAGGGACAGACACAGAATTGTTACTTAGGGACAGACACAGAATTGTTACTGAGGGACACAGAATCGTTACTTAGGGCCACAGAAACGTTACTTAGGGCCACAGAAACGTTACTTAGGGCCACAGAATTGTTACTTAGGGACAGACACAGAATTGTTACTGAGGGACACAGAATTGTTACTGAGGGCCACAGAACTGTTACTTAGGGCCACAGAAACGTTACTTAGGGACACAGAATTGTTACTGAGGGACACAGAATTGTTACTGAGGGCCACAGAACTGTTACTTAGGGACAGACACAGAATTGTTACTGAGGGACACAGAACTGTTACTTAGGGCCACAGAAACGTTACTTAGGGCCACAGAATTGTTACTTAGGGACAGACACAGAATTGTTACTGAGGGACACAGAATTGTTACTGAGGGCCACAGAACTGTTACTTAGGGCCACAGAAACGTTACTTAGGGCCACAGAATTGTTACTTAGGGACAGACACAGAATTGTTACTGAGGGACACAGAATTGTTACTGAGGGCCACAGAACTGTTACTTAGGGCCACAGAAACGTTACTTAGGGACACAGAATTGTTACTCGGACAGACACAGAATTGTTACTTAGGGACAGACACAGAATTGTTACTGAGGGACACAGAATTGTTACTGAGGGCAAAAGAACTGTTACTTAGGGCCACAGAAACGTTACTTAGGGCCACAGAATTGTTACTTAGGGACAGACACAGAATTGTTACTGAGGGACACAGAATTGTTACTGAGGGCCACAGAACTGTTACTTAGGGCCACAGAAACGTTACTTAGGGACACAGAATTGTTACTGAGGGACACAGAATTGTTACTGAGGGCCACAGAACTGTTACTTAGGGCCACAGAAACATTACTCAGGGACAGACACAGAATTGTTACTTAGGGACAGACACAGAATTGTTACTGAGGGACACAGAATCGTTACTTAGGGCCACAGAAACGTTACTTAGGGCCACAGAAACGTTACTTAGGGCCACAGAATTGTTACTTAGGGACAGACACAGAATTGTTACTGAAGGACACAGATTTGTTACTGAGGGCCACAGAACTGTTACTTAGGGCCACAGAAACGTTACTTAGGGACACAGAATTGTTACTCAGGGACAGACACAGAATTGTTACTGAGGGACACAGAATTGTTACTGAGGGCCACAGAACTGTTACTTAGGGCCACAGAAACATTACTTAGGGCTACAGAATCGTTACTGAGGGACACAGAATTGTTACTTAGGGCCACAGAAACGTTACTTAGGGCCACAGAAACGTTACTTAGGGCCACAGAATTGTTACTTAGGGACAGACACAGAATTGTTACTGAGGGACACAGATTTGTTACTGAGGGCCACAGAACCGTTACTTAGGGCCACAGAAACGTTACTTAGGGACACAGAATTGTTACTCAGGGACACAGAATTGTTACTGAGGGACACAGAATTGTTACTCAGGGACACAGAATTGTTACTCAGGGACAAACACAGAATTGTTACTAAGGGACAGACACAGAATTGTTACAAAGGGACAGACACAGAATTGTTACTGAGGGACACAGAATTGTTACTGAGGGACAGACACAGAATTGTTACTGAGGGACACAGAATTGTTACTGAGGGACACAGAATTGTTACTGAGGGACACAGAATTGTTACTCAGGGACACAGAATTGTTACTGAGGGACACAGAATTGTTACTCAGGGACAGACACAGAATTGTTACTGAGGGACACAGAATTGTTACTGAGGGACACAGAATTGTTACTCAGGGACAGACACAGAATTGTTACTGAGGGACACAGAATTGTTACTGAGGGACACAGAATTGTTACTCAGGGACACAGAATTGTTACTCAGGGACAGACACAGAATTGTTACTGAGGGACACAGAATTGTTACTGAGGGACACAGAATTGTTACTCAGGGACAGACACAGAATTGTTACTGAGGGACACAGAATTGTTACTGAGGGACACAGAATTGTTACTCAGGGACACAGAATTGTTACTCAGGGACAGACAAAGAATTGTTACTCAGGGACACAGAATCGTTTAATTAAAGAGTATGTCAGACAACATGCATAGGAGTGACAGAGGAGGCAATGTTTTAGGAGTGAGCAGACGTGGCAGCAGAGGAAGGGGTCGAGGCAGCACTAGTCGCAGCCAGAGGCCAGTGCTCCCGGTGTCATCCAGCGGTCGTGTCTCCACCGACAACCCTGCCGTCATCGATTGGTTGGCTCGGTCGTCTTCCTCTTCCCAGGTCACCTCTGACACCTACAGCCAACGGTCGGTGGGTACGTCAGACACAACCGTTAGTTGGCATGGCCCGGGAGCAAGCCCACTGAAATCACGTGTCCTCGACCTGCCCCTGTCCTTTGGTGTTCCCTCACCAAGCGAAGTATCGTATGCTGTGGGCTCAGCCCCACTGTACAGTGAGGAAGAGCTAACAGAGGGCGGTCAGGAACGGGGGGAGACATCCGCCTCTTCAGCAGCCAGGCGAAGAAGTAGTGGCGAGGAGAGTGGCTCGGTAGCCGGTCTAGAGACAGGTCTGTCTCCTGACCCACACGCAGCCGAGGGGGCTAGTAGTGAGGCGGAGACCCTAATTGATGATGATGGGGCTGATCTCACTTGGCAGCCTCGTCGTCATCAGGCTATTGCTTCCGCATCATCAGGAGAAGAGGGTGGCAGCTTGGCAGCGAGCAAAACAGTCGGTGGGTTGCCCAGGAGGCAGCAGGGTCGCAGCAGTGTCAGTGGAGGCAAACGGCCACGGAGTAGAGCACCAGCTCCACTGCAGCCTACCACCACGGCCAGTAGTGGTGCCGGTGTGCACGGAGGAAGCAGCAGTCAGCCAGTGAGGAGTATCGAGGGCAAAGTTTCCTACTCGGCGGTGTGGCAATTTTTTGTCAAGCCGCCCGAGGAAGTAAACGTAGCTGTATGTCGACTATGTGGCCAGAAAGTCAAGCGTGGCCAGGGGGCCCATGTTGGGACTACAGTGTTGCGGCAGCATATGCAGCGTCGCCATTTGGTGGCCTGGGAAAACCGTGATAAAGATACGGCGGTTCTGCCTGCCCCAGCCCCCGCTCCATCACCTGCTCCGTTACTTGCTCCGTCACCCGACGTCAATCGCCCTCTATCAGCCAGTCAAGGCTCCAACACCTCTGCTGAGGGGAGTTGTCGCTCGTTGGCATCTTCCGCTCGTTCTGATGCTCCTTCTCCTGCTACTCTTCTTCACGGATTCCGTCAGCAGTCTTTCTTGGAATCCGTTTCCAAGAGACAACAGTTTGCGAGCACGCACCCGACGGTGCAGAAGCTGAACGTCCTCCTGTCCAAGTTGCTGGTGCTGCAGTCCCTCCCTTTCCAAGTGGTGGACTCAGCACCTTTCCGAGAAATGATGGCTTGTGCCGCGCCGCGGTGGAGAGTGCCAAGCCGTCATTTCTCGCCAAAAAGGCAGTGCCAGCCCTGCATTCACATGTAGAAGAGATGGTGGGCCAGTCTTTGAGCATGTCGGTCTCCGCCAAAGTGCACGGCAGCGCCGTCGTATGGAGCTGTAACTACGGTCAGGGACAGTACATGTCATTTACGGCCCACTGGGTGAACGTGGTGCCGTCACAGCCGCACCAGCAACTTGGACAGGTCACGCCGCTTTTGCCTCCACATTTGCACGTCCTTGGTCCGGCAAAGATGTCCGCCTCTACCACCTCTTCTTCCGTCGTGTCCTCAGCCGCCACCCCCGGGCCAAGTCCCATTACCCGACCGGCATATCACATGTGCAGGGCGTAACGGTGTCACGCTGTTCTGCACCTGGTATGCCTTGGCGAACGTAGTCACACAGGGGAGGAACTTCTCAGTGTAATGAACAGAGAAATCGACAGATGGCTGTCTCCGCGCAAACTGAAAATCGGAACCATGTTGACCGACAACGGAAAGAACATGGTGTCTGCTCTGCGTCAAGGAAGGTTGTGCCATGCGCCATGCATGGCTCACGTGTTCAATCTGGTTGTCAAGCGGTTCCTAAAATCCACCATCCCACTGCAAGACATCCTTGAAATGTCACGTAAACTTTGCATGCATTTCAGCCATTCCTACACCGCAAAGCACACCCTCCTTGAGCTGCAGCGGCAGAACGGAATTCCACAGCATCGCCTGATCTGCGACGTTGCAACAAGGTGGAATTCAACCCTACACATGTTAGACCGCCTTTACGAACAGCGAAAGGCCATCACCGATTTCCTGATGTTACAAGCGGATAAAGGTACTCCCCTGTGTAACTTCGATGTCAGCCATTGGCAGTTCATGCGTGACACCTGCCGCTTGCTCAGGCCCTTTGAGGAGACCACGCTATTCGTGAGTCGGCAGGACTATGGGATGAACGACGTCATTCCTCTGTTGCACGTCCTGGAACAAATGCTGTTAACAATGGCTGGTCAGGGTGCGGTAGACGTAGCGCACAGATCTCAACGCCACATGACCCCTGTGGGGGCAGGACAGGAAGAAGAGGAGGAGGTAGAGGAGGACATTTGTGCTCAGGAATTATTGAGTGAAATGGGTGGTTTTTCCACTCAGCGGACAGGAGTGGAGGAGCAGGAGCATCTGGTAGAGGAGGAGGAGGAGGAGACAGAGGACCCAGACACACCGTGGCAGTATGCTGTGGAGATGGAGGCAGGGAGTCCCTCGCATTCCTTGGCACAAATGGCCCATAGCATGCTCGGTTGCTTGCGTAGCGACAGCCGAATAATAACCATCAGACAGAGGGATGACTTTTGGCTGTCCACCTTGTTGGACCCTCGCTACCGTTCCAAAATGGTGGCCTTTTTCACACCTGCTGAGAGGGAGGCCAAAATAACGTACTATAAAAACCACCTATGTAGTCAGTTGGTCTCTGCCTTTCTGCGCCAACGTCCATCCTCAGACACTGTGGGCCCTGTGCGCTCGCGTTCCGCTGCCATGGCAGCAGGGGAGGGGTGGGGTGGTAGGAGCAGTGGCAGCTCCACCAGCAGCGGCTGCCTCAGTCTGCAGTCGATGATGAGTAGCTTTCTTCACCAGCGCAGTGAGGAAACTACTAACCAGCCGCAGCAGCAGCAACAGCATCAGGTGGACCTGGAGCAGGACCTCAAACAACAGGCTTGGGCCTACTTGGACAGCACCCTGCCAACCGAGGTAGACAATCCCCTTGACTACTGGGCAACGAAACTTGACCTTTGGCCCCAACTAGCTGAATTTGCCCTTGAAAGGCTGTCATGCCCGGCCAGTAGCGTGGCATCGGAGCGCGTGTTTAGTGCGGCAGGAGGTATTGTAACTCCGTGGAGGACACGACTGTCCACCCAAAGTGTGGAGAGACTCACGTTTGTGAAAATGAATCAGGCGTGGATTAGTCTGGATTTCAAACCACCAGTTCCTGACACAACTGACTAAATCCGCCATGAATCATGCCCCAAACATGTGCCACTTTCAGGTCTCCTCACACTGCTGGTGTGTTCCATTTTTTGTCATAGGGTGCTGGCAGATTACGGGCCTCCCATAGCTGCTGCCAGGCCCCTAATCTGCCATGGGCCCCTATACCGCCTCCTCATGCTGCTGTCAGGTCCAGAGTCTCTCATGGGTCCCTGTACGGCCTCCCATTGCTGCTGTCTCCATCGCCACACTCTGCCATGTGCCACTTTCAGGTCTCCTCACACACTGCTGGTGTGTTCCATTTTTTGTCATAGGGTGCTGGCAGATTACGGGCCCCCCATAGCTGCTGCCAGGCCCCTAATCTGCCATGGGCCCCTGTACCGCCTCCTCATGCTGCTGCCAGGTCCACAGTGTCTCATGCCATGTGCCACTTTCAGGTCTCCTCACACTGCTGGTGTGTTCCATTTTTTGTCATAGGGTGCTGGCAGATTACGGGCCTCCCATAGCTGCTGCCAGGCCCCTAATCTGCCATGGGCCCCTATACCGCCTCCTCATGCTGCTGCCAGGTCCAGAGTCTCTCATGGGTCCCTGTACGGCCTCCCATTGCTGCTGTCTCCATCGCCACACTCTGCCATGTGCCACTTTCAGGTCTCCTCACACTGCTGGTGTGTTCCATTTTTTGTCATAGGGTGCTGGCAGATTACGGGCCTCCTATAGCTGCTGCCAGGCCCCTAAACTGCCATGGGCCCCTATACCGCCTCCTCATGCTGCTGCCAAGTCCAGAGTCTCTCATGGGTCCCTGTACGGCCTCCCATTGCTGCTGTCTCCATCGCCACACTCTGCCATGTGCCACTTTCAGGTCTCCTCACACTGCTGGTGTATTACATTTTTTGTCATAGGGTGCTGGCAGATTACGGGCCTCCCATAGCTGCTGCCAGGCCCCTAATCTGCCATGGGCCCCTATACCGCCTCCTCATGCTGCTGCCAGGTCCAGAGTCTCTCATGGGTCCCTGTACGGCCTCCCATTGCTGCTGTCTCCATCGCCACACTCTGCCATGTGCCACTTTCAGGTCTCCTCACACTGCTGGTGTGTTCCATTTTTTGTCATAGGGTGCTGGCAGATTACAGGCCTCCCATAGCTGCTGCCAGGCCCCTAATCTGCCATGGGCCCCTATACCGCCTCCTCATGCTGCTGCCAGGTCCAGAGTCTCTCATGGGTCCCTGTACGGCCTCCCATTGCTGCTGTCTCCATCGCCACACTCTGCCATGTGCCACTTTCAGGTCTCCTCACACTGCTGGTGTGTTACATTTTTTGTCATAGGGTGCTGGCAGATTACGGGCCTCCTATAGCTGCTGCCAGGCCCCTAATCTGCCATGGGCCCCTATACCGCCACCTCATGCTGCTGCCAAGTCCAGAGTCTCTCATGGGTCCCTGTACGGCCTCCCATTGCTGCTGTCTCCATCGCCACACTCTGCCATGTGCCACTTTCAGGTCTCCTCACACTGCTGGTGTGTTACATTTTTTGTCATAGGGTGCTGGCAGATTACAGGCCTCCCATAGCTGCTGCCAGGCCCCTAATCTGCCATGGGCCCCTATACCGCCTCCTCATGCTGCTGCCAGGTCCAGAGTCTCTTATGGGTCCCTGTACGGCCTCCCATTGCTGCTGTCTCCATCGCCACACTCTGCCATGTGCCACTTTCAGGTCTCCTCACACTGCTGGTGTGTTCCATTTTTTGTCATAGGGTGCTGGCAGATTACGGGCCTCCCATAGCTGCTGCCAGGCCCCTAATCTGCCATGGGCCCCTATACCGCCTCCTCATGCTGCTGCCAGGTCCAGAGTCTCTCATGGGTCCCTGTACGGCCTCCCATTGCTGCTGTCTCCATCGCCACACTCTGCCATGTGCCACTTTCAGGTCTCCTCACACTGCTGGTGTGTTCC
Source organism: Staurois parvus (assembly GCF_062004578.1). Lineage (NCBI taxonomy): Eukaryota > Metazoa > Chordata > Amphibia > Anura > Ranidae > Staurois > Staurois parvus. Next base: position 4,691,733 of record NW_028318266.1, read on the forward strand.
ATTTTTTGTCATAGGGTGCTGGCAGATTACGGGCCTCCTATAGCTGCTGCCAGGCCCCTAAACTGCCATGGGCCCCTATACCGCCTCCTCATGCTGCTGCCAAGTCCAGAGTCTCTCATGGGTCCCTGTACGGCCTCCCATTGCTGCTGTCTCCATCGCCACACTCTGCCATGTGCCACTTTCAGGTCTCCTCACACTGCTGGTGTGTTACATTTTTTGTCATAGGGTGCTGGCAGATTACGGGCCTCCCATAGCTGCTGCCAGGCCCCTAATCTGCCATGGGCCCCTATACCGCCTCCTCATGCTGCTGCCAAGTCCAGAGTCTCTCATGGGTCCCTGTACGGCCTCCCATTGCTGCTGTCTCCATCGCCACACTCTGCCATGTGCCACTTTCAGGTCTCCTCACACACTGCTGGTGTGTTCCATTTTTTGTCATAGGGTGCTGGCAGATTACGGGCCTCCCATAGCTGCTGCCAGGCCCCTAATCTGCCATGGGCCCCTGTACCGCCTCCTCATGCTGCTGCCAGGTCCACAGTGTCTCATGCCATGTGCCACTTTCAGGTCTCCTCACACACTGCTGGTGTGTTCCATTTTTTGTCATAGGGTGCTGGCAGATTACCGGCCTCCCATAGCTGCTGCCAGGCCCCTAATCTGCCATGGGCCCCTGTACCGCCTCCTCATGCTGCTGCCAGGTCCACAGTGTCTCATGCAATGTGCCACTTTCAGGTCTCCTCACACTGCTGGTGTGTTCCATTTTTTGTCATAGGGTGCTGGCAGATTACGGGCCTCCTATAGCTGCTGCCAGGCCCCTAATCTGCCATGGGCCCCTATACCGCCACCTCATGCTGCTGCCAAGTCCAGAGTCTCTCATGGGTCCCTGTACGGCCTCCCATTGCTGCTGTCTCCATCGCCACACTCTGCCATGTGCCACTTTCAGGTCTCCTCACACACTGCTGGTGTGTTCCATTTTTTGTCATAGGGTGCTGGCAGATTACGGGCCTCCCATAGCTGCTGCCAGGCCCCTAATCTGCCATGGGCCCCTGTACCGCCTCCTCATGCTGCTGCCAGGTCCACAGTGTCTCATGCCATGTGCCACTTTCAGGTCTCCTCACACTGCTGGTGTGTTCCATTTTTTGTCATAGGGTGCTGGCAGATTACGGGCCTCCCATAGCTGCTGCCAGGCCCCTAATCTGCCATGGGCCCCTGTACCGCCTCCTCATGCTGCTGGCAGGTCCACAGTGTCTCATGCCATGTGCCACTTTCAGGTCTCCTCACACTGCTGGTGTGTTCCATTTTTTGTCATAGGGTGCTGGCAGATTACGGGCCTCCCATTGCTGCTGCCAGGCCCGTAATCTGCCATGGGCCCCTGTACCGCCTCCTCATGCTGCTGCCAGGTCCACAGTGTCTCATGGGTCCCTGTACGGCCTCCCATTGCTGCTGTCTCCATCGCCACACTCTGCCATGTGCCACTTTCAGGTCTCCTCACACACTGCTGGTGTGTTCCATTTTTTGTCATAGGGTGCTGGCAGATTACGGGCCTCCCATAGCTGCTGCCAGGCCCCTAATCTGCCATGGGCCCCTGTACCGCCTCCTCATGCTGCTGCCAGGTCCACAGTGTCTCATGCCATGTGCCACTTTCAGGTCTCCTCACACTGCTGGTGTGTTCCATTTTTTGTCATAGGGTGCTGGCAGATTACGGGCCTCCCATAGCTGCTGCCAGGCCCCTAATCTGCCATGGGCCCCTGTACCGCCTCCTCATGCTGCTGGCAGGTCCACAGTGTCTCATGCCATGTGCCACTTTCAGGTCTCCTCACACTGCTGGTGTGTTCCATTTTTTGTCATAGGGTGCTGGCAGATTACGGGCCTCCCATTGCTGCTGCCAGGCCCGTAATCTGCCATGGGCCCCTGTACCGCCTCCTCATGCTGCTGCCAGGTCCACAGTGTCTCATGGGTCCCTGTACGGCCTCCCATTGCTGCTGTCTCCATCGCCACACTCTGCCATGTGCCACTTTCAGGTCTCCTCACACACTGCTGGTGTGTTCCATTTTTTGTCATGGGGTGCTGGCAGATTACGGGCCTCCCATAGCTGCTGCCAGGCCCCTAATCTGCCATGGGCCCCTGTACCGCCTCCTCATGCTGCTGGCAGGTCCACAGTGTCTCATGCCATGTGCCACTTTCAGGTCTCCTCACACTGCTGGTGTGTTCCATTTTTTGTCATAGGGTGCTGGCAGATTACGGGCCTCCCATTGCTGCTGCCAGGCCCCTAATCTGCCATGGGCCCCTGTACCGCCTCCTCATGCTGCTGCCAGGTCCACAGTGTCTCATGCCATGTGCCACTTTCAGGTCTCCTCACACTGCTGGTGTGTTCCATTTTTTGTCATAGGGTGCTGGCAGATTACGGGCCTCCCATTGCTGCTTCCAGGCCCCTAATCTGCCATGGGCCCCTGCACCACCTCTTCATGCTGCTGCCAGGTCCAGAGTGTGTCATGGGTCCCTGTACGGCCTCCCATTGCTGCTGCCAGGAGGCAGCAGGGTCGCAGCAGTGTCAGTGGAGGCAAACGGCCACGGAGTAGAGCACCAGCTCCACTGCAGCCTACCACCACGGCCAGTAGTGGTGCCGGTGTGCACGGAGGAAGTAGCAGTCAGCCAGTGAGGAGTAGCGTGGGCAAAGTTTCCTACTCGGCGGTGTGGCAATTTTTCGTCAAGCCGCCCGAAGAAGTAAACGTAGCCGTATGTCGACTATGTGGCCAAAAAGTCAAGCGTGGCCAGGGGGCCCATGTTGGGACTACAGCTTTGCGTCAGCATATGCAGCGTCGCCATTCGGTGGCCTGGGAAAACCGTGATAAAGATACGGCGGTTCTGCCTGCCCCAGCCCAGGGTTCCATTTTGTCATAGGGTGCTGGCAGATTACGGGCCTCCCATTGCTGCTGTCAGGCCTTAATCTGCCATGGGCCCCTGTACCGCCTCCTCATGCTGCTGCCAGGTCCACAGTGTCTCATGGGTCCCTGAACCGCCTCCCATTGCTGCTGTCTCCATCGCCACACTCTGCCATGTGCCACTTTCAGGTCTCCTCACACTGCTGGTGTGTTCCATTTTTTGTCATAGGGTGCTGGCAGATTACGGGCCTCCCATTGCTGCTGCCAGGTCCGTAATCTGCCATGGGCCCCCGTACCGACTCCTCATGCTGCTGCCAGGCCCGTAATCTGTCATGGGCCCCTGTTGTCGCTTGTTGGCATATTCCGCTCGTTCAGATGCTCCTTCTCCTGCTACTCCTCTTCACGGATTCCGTCAGCAGTCTTTCTTGGAATCCGTTTCCAAGAGACAACAGTTTGCGAGCACGCACCCGACGGTGCAGAAGCTGAACGTCCTCCTGTCCAAGTTGCTGCTGCCAGGCTCGTAATCTGTCATGCGCCCCTGTACCACCTCCTCATGCTGCTGCCAGGTCCAGAGTGTGTCATGGGCCCCCGTACCGACTCCTCATGCTGCTGCCAGGCCCGTAATCTGTCATGGGCCCCTGTACCGCCTCCTCATGCTGCTGCCAGGTCCAGAGTGTGTCATGGGTCCCTGTACGGCCTCCCATTGCTGCTGCCAGGCCCGTAATCTGCCATGGGCCCCCGTACCGACTCCTCATGCTGCTGCCAGGCCCGTAATCTGTCATGGGCCCCTGTACCGCCTCCTCATGCTGCTGCCAGGTCCAGAGTGTGTCATGGGTCCCTGTACGGCCTCCCATTGCTGCTGTCTCCATCGCCACACTCTGCCATGTGCCAATTTCAGGTCTCCTCACACTGCTGGTGGTTTCCATTTTTGTCATAGGGTGCTGTATGGCCTCCCATTGCTGCTGCCTCCACCGCCACACTGTGGCTCCACACTCTGGTTTTGGCCCCGTGACTGCCCAAATGAGTGAAGTGTGCGGTGATTCTAAGATCGACGGCACTCATCTGCATGTCATACTGACTGTCAGTATTATTTCTCTTCCCCAGCAGACTCCAAGGGCATTTAAATTAAAGGTACAGTGTTCTGCACTAATATAAAGGCTCTCTGAAGCCTAGAAACACCCTTTTATAAGTTAAATTCGCAGCGAATATATTCGACTCAAATCGAAATTTTTTCACGAATTCGCCGAATCAGTCGAATCGAATTTTTGAATAATTCGCTCATCTCTACTAAAAAGCATAGAAAAATGACAATGGCCACAACGGCAGGCAAGGTTTTCTCACTGTAGAGGCATCAACAGCAAGGCTCCTACTTTCCATTCGTAATACATCAGCATCAGAGGTTGGTCATCAGCTCTGGGGAAAGGGATCGTCCCCGAAACGCGTCAACCATTTGACCGCACTGACAGTGAGGACACCTTGCCTGCCGCTGTGGCCATTGTCATTTTTCTATGCTTTTTAGATACATGCTTCGTCTATGAGTATGTTTTTATTCTTTCACTCCTACAATAAACCTTGGATAATGCACTAGGTGTGTGCACCACCTGTTTTCTCTCTATCCAGTGGCTGATTTCCCCGTCTGAGGAGGGCTGCACCCCTGAAGCATTTCCTTTGGTTGTCGCTGTCCTGCTACCCTTGGCTTCCCTTTTGGCTGTGCATATCCTGAGGTGCTGGAGAGTACATACGATATCTCTATGCTAGGGAGGAGGTGCATCTGATTTTTGTGTTGCCTAGGGCAGCAAAAAACCTAAATACCCCACTGGACAGGAGACAATTAACCTACCAGCATGTCTTTGGAGTGTGGGAGGAAACCGGAGCACCCAGAAGAAACCCACGCAGGCACAGGGAGAACATGCAAATTCCAGGCAGGTAGTGTCATGGTTGTGATACGAACCAACGACCCTAGTACTGCCAGGCGGAAGTGCTAACCATTTAGCCACTCTGCTGCCCTGTATGCCAAATCGTGTGTCCACCAGCAACAATGCATAAAATGTGACACCTTTTAAAAAAAAAGATCAAAAAGCTAATTTTCTCAGAATAATACTTACTGCATAGAAGGATTTAAAATTTCAAAGACCAAAGAAAAATGAGCGTTACTAGAGTCCAATTGGAGAAAGTCTTTCTTTCTTTTTTCTATTCCATCATATTGGCACAATCCACGCAAAACATCCATACTTTTTGGTCAATACTAACAACACACAGAATTACATTGAGTTCATTAGCTGTGACAAAAACACAAATCTGATTTCACGTTTTTGAACTGGAATTCAAGGTTTTCCTAGAAATTAAAAGTGGGATTTATGCTCAGTACCAAGTTGTATATAGTTACATAGTTGGTCTGGCTGAAAAAAGACAAAAGTCCATCCAGTTCAACCAAAAAAAAATATATATAATCCTATACCCACAGTTCATCCAGAGGAAGGCAAAAAAATCCAGCAAAGCACGATCCAATTTTCTACTGAAGGGGAAAAAAAATCCTTATGCCATTGTAATAAGTATAAACGGTTATATCAATCATGGTCCTTATAATGACTCGGGGGTAAAACATACATTTAAGGCAGCTTGAGAGTTCTTCACAAAACAGGGACTGCAATTATACTTCTCCTTTTATATGTAGAACATAGAACTGGTAAGCAATGCGAAGTCTGAAGGGAATCAATTAAAATCCTCTTGTGATTACAGATGAAAAAGCAAACTAATACAGTGACAGGTATATAAAAATATAATGTTTATGCAAAAATATTTGGTTGTATGCCTTAAAGGATAAGTTCACTTTAAAAAAAATAAATAAATCAAATAAATAAATTCACGTTTTTTCAGGTAAATGCGCAATTATATTCTTTTTTCTAAGGAGCCTGCAGGGCATTTCACCTGTGATAAGCAGATAATAGGTGCAATCTGAGGCTCCTACAGACTCCCAGCATAGCTGTGTGCAGGGGCGGACTGACAACTCATGGGGCTCCCGGGCAATAGGGGATCATGGGGTCCCTGTGTCCTTGCCCAAACTCAAAAAAGCCTATGAAAAAGGTACCAGGGGCATCTCATGGGGCCCCCTACTGACCCCGGGCCCTTGGGCAGTGCCCGAGTTTCCAAATGGTCATTCCGCCCCTGGCTGTGTGGCTGTAACTCGTATGGGCAGGCAGTTGCTTGAGAGCAGGAAGATCAACGAACTACCAGAGTGCTCTTTAGCTCCTTCATAGTTCATTGAGAACTACAAGCCATCAGCCACAATGGCTGCCGGTACTTGTAGGCATTCATTCACACAAACTGTAAATGAATAATGTGGCTGTGTGGGAGGAGCCCCAAAAGGCTTATTTTTTCAAATTGTGACAGCGAGTGCAGGGAGAGGATCCCCCGCCCAATATCATAGGGAAGGGGGATAGGGGAGAAAAACTGCAATGCAGCTGATGGTACTTGTAGGCATTCATTTAACCAGTGATAGATATAAATCAAACAGCACAAAAATAGACCTCTAAACAAATATTAAAGTGCACTTAAAATAAATCACAAAACATAAATGTCCACTTAAAATTGGTGAATATCTCATATCATATATCTTTCTCTAAAAATTATATAAAAAACACCACAGAACCATGTGTGATGAAGACTGGGGATTCCAAACAATCTTAGGATCAAAAAACTTCCACCTTCCACCCGTGCACACCAACATCAATTGCACTCACCAGATATTGGTGAATGAGAAGCCTTTAGGGATTTTTAGGGATCCTAAACCCTCTTTTCATCAGCTCTATAGTATCCTTAGACCACCAGGTTATGATCTTCTTTCAGGTCCCCACCACAGCTCTCTGAATTGCTCCACCGTGTCACCAGGGAAAAGAGGGTTTAGGATCCCTAAAAATCCCTAAAGGCTTCTCATTCACCAATATCTGGTGAGTGCAATTGATGTTGGTGTGCACGGGTGGAAGGTGGAAGTTTTTTTGATCCTAAGATTGTTTGGAATCCCCAGTCTTCATCACACATGGTCCTGTGGTGTTTTTTATATATTTTTTTGGAGAAAGATATATGATATGAGATATTCACCAATTTTAAGTGGGCATTTATGTTTTGTGATTTATTTTAAGTGCACTTTAACCTTAATTCCCAAGTGTAGCTCGGGGTAAAATGTCAGTGCCAAAAGTGGTAACCCCGAGCTACACTTACCATGCAGCGCTGCATAGGGAGTCCCTGCAGGGCTTACCTTGTCCTTCACTCCCGTGATGTGTCCCCTGCAGCATCCCCGGCCATCTCCTCCGGCCGATGCCGGCATCCGGCTTCTGTGTTCAGGTCCCTGTGACGTCGGGATGTATGGGCGGCGGCGGGAAATTTGAAAATTTTAAAAAACGTCATTTTTTTCTAAACAAATTTTGCATAGCAAAACATTGCTGTTTCAAACCATTTCACATACATTGTGTCCCGAGTGCTTTGTCCGGCGCCCTGCCTGCATTTTTACTGTTCTTTCTGCCTGGAAACTGAGAAACGTCCATGGTGTCCAAAAAGCGTCCCTTTAGGTCAAAAGCGGTTTTAGACCGGCTAGAGAACAGCGATAGTAAATCAGAACCACTTGCAGAATTGAGTGATAATGATTTGTGGGGGAAATTCCTCATCAGACACTGAAAACGATTCTGCGACTGAGCTCAGCGATGTGCGAACTTGGCGCTATATTTCACATTTCAGTGTTTTTGGTTTGATTATATTATTGAATTACATTTATTATTATTATATTATTATTTTTATGATTATTTATTAAATTATAATTTATGATTTCGTGTTTCAAATTTTATCATACCCGGGATGTTTACTAGACTCTTGTTTGGACAGATTTCAGTGAGTTATTCCTAAAAATTACAGTCCTACAATAAAAAAAACTACATATTTCCATGCAAAAAAATGGTACCGCTTTCAGCACCAAAAATCTGAAATAATCAGACCGCTAGGAAGGTTAATATTTGTTTAGAGGTCTATTTTTGCGCTGTTTGATTTATATCTATCACTGTTTGTATTATCACATTGCACAGCAGCAATTTAGATCATCATTAGTTTTGTATTGCCGCAGGAATATTTTCTCTTTTTATTCATTTAACCACTTCTCATCCTGCCCATGTACAGAAACGACCAGACGGGAGCAGTGCAGGAGCGGGTTGCCGTTCATAAATGGCGCCCTCATTTTCACCCTCTGCACACTCCCTGGGAGCGCGTGGCACCGTGATTTGGTGTCCGCTTTGTCCAGAGGACACCGATCACTGTACAGATTTCCATATACAATTAAATTGTGGCAATACCACTCTCCCTTTGCCATGCCGAAAAGATATGTTGGTGTGTTTTGTTTGTTTTTTAATATTTGTAGGAGTCAGGACAATTTAAAGAGAATATACAATTTTTACAAAGTGTTTTCCTTATTTTTGGTGTATTTTACTGTCATATATTAAAGTTTAACTCTGAACATAAATCCTTCCCTGGATTCCCCATCAATTAATTGTGAGGTTGCTTAAAAAAAACTAAGCTACTAATCGAAAAACTTTTTCCTAAATCAATGGTCGTTTGACACAGGGTCCAAGACTTTGGGACAGGAGGGGGAAATTCATTCATTTTCCTAGAATAGGGAGGAAAGACTTTACAGGAGGCAGTAGAAGCAGGGCTGAGAAGCAGGGGTAATTGTGGCTGAGAAGGGAGGGCAGAATTGACATATCCTTGCAGGAAAAATGAAAATCAGATGAAAAAAGGACAAGTAACACAAGTAGAGATGAGCGAATTATTCAAAAATTTGATTCGGCTGATTCACCGAATTTGCGGAATAAATTCGATTCGATGCAAATTTATTCGCTGCGAATTTAACTTATTAAAAGGGTTTCTAGGCTTCAGAGAGCCTTTATATTAGTGCAGAACACTGTACCTTTAATTTAAATGCCCTTGGAGTCTGCTGGGGAAGAGAAATAATACTGTCAGTCAGTATGACATGCAGATGAGTGCCGTCGATCTTAGAATCACCGCACACTTCACTCATTTGGGCAGTCACGGGGCACGACGAAGAAGATGAAGAAGAAGATGAAGAAGAAGATAAAGAAGAAGAAGATGAAGAAGATGAAGAAGAAGAAGAAGATGAAGAAGAAGAAGATGATGAAGAAGAAGATGATGAAGAAGAAGATGATGAAGAAGAAGATGATGAAGAAGATGATGAAGAAGAAGAAGATGATGAAGAAGAAGATGATGAAGAAGATGAAGAAGAAGAAGATGAAGAAGAAGAAGATGAAGAAGAAGAAGAAGAAGAGGATGAGGAAGAAGAAGAAGAGGATGAGGATGAAGAAGAAGAGGAAGAAGAAGAAGATGAGGATGAAGAAGAAGAAGCAGAAGATGAAGAAGAAGATGATGAAGAAGATGATGAAGAAGAAGATGATGAAGAAGAAGAAGAAGAAGAAGATGAAGAAGAAGAAGATGAAGAAGAAGATGAAGAAGAAGAAGATGAAGAAGATGATGAAGAAGAAGAAGATGAAGAAGAAAAAGAAGAAGAAGAGGATGAGGAAGAAGAAGAAGAGGATGAGGATGAAGAAGAAGAAGAAGAAGAAGAAGAAGAAGAAGAAGAAGATGAGGATGAAGAAGAAGAAGCAGAAGATGAAGAAGAAGATGATGAAGAAGATGATGAAGAAGAAGATGATGAAGAAGAAGATGTTGAAGAAGAAGAAGAAGAAGAAGATGAAGAAGAAGAAGAAGAAGAAGAAGAAGAAGAAGAAGAAGATGAAGAAGAAGAAGAAGAAGAAGAAGAAGAAGAGGAAGAAGAAGAAGAAGAAGAAGAAGAAGATGAGGAAGAAGAAGAAGAGGATGAGGAAGAAGAAGAAGAAGAAGAAGATGAAGAAGAAGAAGAAGAAGAAGAGGATGAGGAAGAAGAAGAAGAGGATGAGGAAGAAGAAGAAGAAGAGGATGAGGAAGAAGAAGAAGATGAGGATGAAGAAGTAGAAGAAGAAGAAGATGATGAAGAAGATGATGATGAAGAAGATGATGATGAAGAAGAAGATGATGAAGAAGAAGAAGATGAAGAAGAAGAAGATGAAGAAGAAGAAGAAGAAGATGAAGAAGAAGAAGAAGATGAGGATGAGGAAGAAGAGGATGAGGATGAAGAAGAAGAAGAAGATGAGGATGAAGAAGAAGAAGAAGAAGAAGATGAGGATGAAGAAGATGAGGATGAAGAAGAAGAAGAAGAAGAAGAAGAAGAGGATGAAGAAGAAGAAGAAGAGGAAGAGGATGAGGATGAAGAAGAAGAAGAAGAAGAGGATGAGGATGAAGAAGAAGAAGAAGAAGAAGAGGATGAGGATGAGGATGAAGAAGAAGTAGGATGAAAATAAGAAGAATTCCAGTACAGCAAAAAGTGTATCTGCAGAGAGCTCCGCTATTTCTGACAGTTCTCTGACAGTTCCTTCACATTTACAGCGGTTGAAACATTGTATCTATTTGTTTCCGAATAAAAACATCTGTATCCTAAATGGAAACAAATAGATACAATGTTTCAACCGCTGTAAATGTGAAGGAACTGTCAGAGAACTGTCAGAAATAGCGGAGCTCTCTGCAGGGACACTTTTTGCCGGCTGTAGAAGGGATGAAAATCGGCCGATCGGGAAAAATTTGATTCGTGCATCCGAAGTTTGCTAATTTTCGGATTCGGTGCGAATCGAATTTTTCCTAATATTCGAAACGAATTCCACTTCGCCAAGTTCGATTCGCTCATCTCTAAACACAAGTCTAAAAAAGGACATATGGCTCACAATAGAAATATTAACCTCCTCGGCGGTATGATTCTTTCCGATTTTTTGTGCTGAAAGCGGTACCATTTTTTTGCATGGAAATATGTAGTTTTTTATTGTAGGCTGTAATTTTTAGGAATAACTCAGTGAAATCTGTCCGAACAAGAGTCTATTAAACATTCCGGATATGATAACATTTGAAACACAAAATCATAAATTATAATTTAATAAATAATCATGAAAAATAATAATATAATAATAATACATTTAATTCAATAATATAATCAAACCAAAAACACTGAAATGTGAAATACAGAGGCAAATTCACACATCGCTGAGCAAAGTCCCAAAATTGTTTTCAGTGTCTGATGAGGAATTTCCCCCACAAATCATTATTATTCAATTCTGCAAGTGGTTCTGATTTACTATCGCTGTTCTCTAGCCGGTCTAAAACTGCTTTTGACGTAAAGGGACGCTTTTTGGACGCCATGGACGTTTCTCAGTTTCCAGGCAGAAAGAACATTCAAAATGCAGGCAGGGCACAGGACAAAGCACTCGGGACAAAATGTATGTGAAATGCATTGAAATAGCAATGACAGCAAAAATTACATTTTTTCAAAAATTCTAATCTCCCGCCGGTTCCGGCGCCCGTACGTCCCGACGTCACAGGGACCGGAACACAAAAGTCGGATGCCGGCATCGGCCGGAGGAGATGGCCGGGGACGCTGCAGGGGACACATCGCGGGAGCGAAGGACAAGGTAAGTGCTGTAGGGACTCCCAGAGCAGCGCCGCATGGTAAGCCCGAGTGTAGCTCAGGGTTACCGCTTTTGGTATAGAAATTTTACCCCGAGCTACACTTGGGAACACCGCTAAGGAGGTTAAACAAAGTGGAATTTTTGACCAGGTGGTGTATTAAAAAAACAGGAGTTGAAATGTACAGAAGTTAAGAAAACAGGAGTCGTCTAGCCCTTAACATCTTAAATGTCATGCAAGTAATATTAATATTGTAGCTAGAATAGTGAGTGCTATCAGGGGTGGACTGACGACTCATGGGGCCCCCGGGCAATAGGGGATCATGGGGCCCCTGTGTCCTTGCCCAAACTCAAAAAAGCCTATGAAAAAGGTATCAGGGGCATCTCATGGGGCCCCCTACTGACCCCGGGCCTTCGGGCAGTGCCCGAGTTTCCAAATGGTCAGTCCGCCCCTGAGTGCTATCAAGGTAGAGGGTTTTGCTCAGTGAAAATGTGCCACATGTATGCAACAATGGAGCAACAGCACTGTGACAGGTGTGAGCAGGCTGCTCTTCTGGAAGCTCACATTAGAGATCTGGAGGAGCAAATTGTAACACTAAGTAGAACAAAGAACCTTGAACGGGGACTTATTCTCACTGTAGGTGGTCAATGGGTTAATATGGAGGGCTGAGGGGTACATCAGGATGATGAAGTAGGACGATGGGTTAATCTTGTTTAGAGGGGGTGTTAGGGGCTCACAGAAAAGGAAGCCCAGTCCTGGATTTGAGCACCCAAACAAATTTTCCAAGTTGGGGGAAGTTGTGAAGGTGGGAGCTCTAGATGCCACTGCTAACCCTAAGAGCAATAAGAGCAGCTCATATACTAGGGGTGGTAATGCAAGAAGGCCTAGACAGTTGGTGGTAATTGAGAATTGTTGCCAGGATCGCCTCACCCAAATAATTTTCTATCTCTCTGGTGCCACTGTTTAGTATGTGGTGGACCGTGTTGACAAATTGCTGGGAGAGGCTGGGCATGACCCAACAGTCTTGGTTCATTTTGCGGCCAATTACACAAAAAAAATCGTGAAGAGTAAAACGAGAGCTAAAACTAGAAGCAGCTGAACACACTAAAAAGGTAATCCATATGCCTTCAAAGTAATCTAAAAAATATTTGTGCAGCGCTAAGACAATAATAAGAATAAAAATAAATGCACAAGAATTATACGTAAAATAAAAATACGAATGACATAAACGCACATAGGTAATAAATGCGTCTTGCTCATATAAAATACTCGCACAGTAATTATAAGCACGTTATAGTCTGACAAATATATAAATAAATAAAGGTGCAAATGTCCATAATAAACGCATAACTATAAAATGCGTTAGGATCATAAAAGTCATTAAAATCTTAGAAACAGATCTCCAGGTGACTTCAATAAAATCCCAGTGTGCTTATCCTCCTTAGGTGGGTGTGCCAATAAATATATTAAAGCGCACTAACCAGATGCGCTAATAAAAAGCGCGTTGTATCATATAATCTTGATCCGTCACGGGTCCCTTAGGGGTAGTCCGGGATGTAGCCTGGAGAAAGATGGCCTTCCTTAAGTACCAGGATGTAATAGCTAATATAGATAGTTCAGCCTTTTCCAGGCACTGGGACGCTCACTGGAGTTCGCTAGGGGATTAAGGTGCTCGGTACAGAGCAAGAATTAGGGATAATCCCATCGTGTAGTATTTCAATGGTACTTTATTAAATGTAATAATAAAAAAGGAATTAATCCAAAAAAGTACAAAACTGCGGTATATAGTAGAAGCAATACAATGACAATCGCATTCAAAGCAAACTGATCAGCTGGTATCATTGGGTGACCTCCGTGATCCAACGGCTTGACGTCAACGGCTTACAGGGGCTCCTCCTTGACGCGTTTTGAACTCAGCGTTCATTTTCAAAAGGATGTCCGACGGCCACCCAATAATTCCAGCTGTCAGTTTGCTTTGTATGCGTTTTTGGATTAATTCCTTTTCTATTATTACTACTAATAAAGTACTATTGAAATACTACACGGCTTACAGGGGCTCCTCCTTGACGCGTTTCGAACTCAGCGTTCATTTTCAAAAGGATGTCCGACGGCCACCCAATAATTCCAGCTGTCAGTTTGCTTTGTATGCGTTTTTGGATTAATTCCTTTTCTATTATTACTACTAATAAAGTACTATTGAAATACTACACTATGGGATTATCCCTAATTCTTGCTCTATACCGAGCACCTTAATCCCCTAGCGATCTCCAGTGAGCGTCCCAGTGCCTGGAAGAGGCTGAACTATCTATATTTGCTATTACATCCTGGTACTTAAGGAAGGTCATCTACCCCCGGGCTACATCCCTAACTACCCCTAAGGGACCCGTGACGGATCAAGATTATATGATACAACGTGCTTTTTATTAGCGCATCTGGTGAGTGCGCATTTTATATATTTATTGGCACGCCCATCTAAGGAGGAAAAGCACACTGGGATTTTATTGAAGTCACCTGGAGATCTGTTTCTAAGATTTTAATGACTTTTATGATCCTAACGCATTTTATAGTTATGCGTTTATTATGGATATTTACACCTTTATTTATTTATATATTTGTCAGACTATAACGCGCTTATAATCACTGTGTGAGTATTTTATATGAGCAAGACGCATTTCTTACCTATGTGCGTTTATGTCATTCTTATTTTTATTTTATGTATAATTCTTGTCCAATTACATAATACATGGGATATGGAAGATCCTTAAGAATCAATTTACCCATTTCAATACCAGACAATTTTACTCCTTCCTGCCCAGGCCAATTTTCAGGTTTCAGCGCTCTCACACTTTGAATGACAATTGCGCGGTCATACAACATTGTACCCAAACTAAAATTTTATAATTTTCTTCACTCAACTAGAGCTTTCTTTGGTGGTATTTAATCATTGCTGGGGTTTTTATTTTTTGCTAAAATTAACAAAAAAGACCGAAAACTTTGAAAAAAAACCCACGTTTTTCTTTGTTTCTGTTATAAAAGTTTGCAAATAAATAATTGTTCTTCATAAATTTAGGCCGAGATGTATTCTGCTACATGTCTTTGGTGAAAATAACCCAAATTAGGATGTATTTTTTAGTTTGTATGAAAGTTATAGAGTTCACAAACTATGGTATAGATCTGAATATTGATCAATCCTGAAGTACTGACAGCCAATCTAATTTCTTGAGGTCCAAGAATGTCAGAATAGTACAGATATCCCCAAATGACCCCTTTTTGCAGAGTAGACATTCTGACGTACTTCATAAGAGGCATGGCAAGTTTTTTGAAGTTGTATTGTTTTTGTCATAATTTTTCGGAAAATGAAAAAAAAAAAATTCATTATTTTTTTTTTACATACTGTCACCAGTGCAGTACAGCGTCATCATATAACTGGCATGGCGGTGATCAGGGACACTGACTGGTGACAGTGTGAAAAAAAACATATTTTTTTTTATTTTACATTTTTTATTAAATTTGTTTTCTTTTTTTTAAGATTTTTTTTTCATATTTCACTTCAATTTGCTTATAGCAAAGAATTACTTTGCTATAAGCAAGCATTTACTTGAATGACATCGATTCATTCAGGGTTTTTTTTTTTTTTTGTGCTTAGCTGTGATTTGGCCACAGCTAATCACATGACATGTGCATGTGATTAGCTCTGACCATTCATAGCTAGACACTAGTGTACAATGGATGGCATGAATGAAGCCATCCATTGTATACAACCGTCATGTAACCTGCTGTGATTGGTCACATCAGGTCACATGGTACCGGCAACGGGGGCCGGTACTCAGATCTGTCATCGGTCGTGTCCGAGGTACACGGGCGGTGACAGATCGCGTCGCTGCGCGGCTCTGCAAGCGCGCGAACTGCGCATGTGCGGGAGGATGCCATATGGCGGCCTCCCGGAAAGCTAGTACATTTTTGCGGATGCCATTTGGCCATAGGCCGGGCGTCAAATAGTTAAAGAACTAGACTACAAGTTGAAAGGAAGAACCTTCAAGGTTTTATTCTTTAGAACATTGCCTCTGCCATGCGCAAAACAGGAAATACAGGGGGAAATTAGAGACCCAAATACGTGGCTATAGGCCTGGTGTAGAAGGGTAGGTTTTGTGTTTCTAGGGCACTAGGCTGAACTTTAACTGAGGTACAACCTATATGCTAAAGATGGTTTCCACATAATTGGAAGGTGTCTGCTGTGTTGGGGGAGAGGTTTATGGGAAGGCTATATGAATATTTTTGTTTTTACGAAAAAGACAGAATCTTTATTGAATAAAAAATATAAAACAGAAATGTAACAGTACAAATAATTGTGTAGCATAAAGACTGTACAGGAATGGTAGGCAACCATTAAACAACCAGAGAAAATCAACATTTTGACAATGTAGATAAAACACCAAATATGGCATGGAGATAAGGACCTGTGCAAATGATATAATTATGTAGTTATTACTGCAGGGGTGGTACGGCTAGTGACTATGTCCCGGTGTAACAGACCTATCCCATCTAGGTGTTAGTCTCCGTAGATTACAACCAACGATCGCAAATTTTATTATATTTGTTGGGACATCTTCTTTTAACATATATCAATTTCTTCAAGGGTAGAGTGGTGTTAATATCTGCCTTCCACTCCTCCAAAGTTGGATAAAGTGCCTGCATCCAATGACGGGATACCAATTTTTTGGCACTAAATAAAAGTAGTCAAATGCCTTTCAGCTTCTGAACTGGGGATTATTCACAACAGACAAGACTTTAGGTCCAAAGATATAGGAGAACCCATATGGTTGTGCAAAAATTGGAGTACCTGAGCACAAAATTCATTTATCCATGGGCATTGCCAAATCAAATTGAAAAACACACCCAGGGACACATGGCACTTATGACAATAGGGGTTCCTGTCAGTTCCAAACTGTGCTAAGAGTTGTAGTGAGATATGCCCTGTGCATTATATAAAGTTGGGTAAGGTGGTCTGCCAATTTAGGGAAAACCTGCTTACAGTTATCTAGGACTTCCTCCCATTCCTCATCATCGATAACCCCGACGTCTGTCACCCATCTACATTTAAGAGAGTAGGCCAAATCAGATGCCTCTGGGGTAAGAAAAAGGTTGTGTAAACAAGAAATCAATTTACAGGGCACTTCTCCATATATTGCATCCAATAACGACAGTGGCGTGAGAGACGGGAAGCCATTAGGGAATTGGGACGCTAGGGCATGTCGTACCTGAATGTAATGGAACAACATAAAATTTGGGAAGGAAAACTCCTGCTTCAAGACCTCAAATGACTTTAATGCCTCATTTGATAATACATGGGAGAGAAGGTATACACCTCCAGGGGTCCACTACTTGTGGTCAGGTACAGTGAGAAGTTCAGGCAACAGTCGGTTAGACCAAAGTGAGGTATCTATATGAAATTGCAGGGCTTTAATATTGGAGGTGGAGAGATCCCAAATTCTCCAGTAATGAAAGGCCATTCCTTTGATGAAGGGCTGTGTGGTAGATCCCCGAACACCTCTAACAATATCACAAAATCAATGCATCCCAGGAAGAATTTCCGGGTCATATACTAAGGTGCAGAACTTTGCTTTCTCAGTCTTATCAATATGATATAGGTGGGAAAGTTTTGCAAATAATAGAGACCAAAATCTGGAAAGGCAATACCTCCAAAACTAGTAGGGTTTTTTAGGACACGTCAAGCCAGTTTATGTCTACCTCCACCCCAGACAAAAGATTTTAGGATCATGTCCATAGCCTTAAAATACCACAATGGGATATATACTGGGAAGTGCCAAAGTATGTAAAGAATTTTGGGTAGTAAGACCATTTTTTTTTACCCAATTCTGCCCATCACCCCAAGTGCCAATTTGGCCCAAGTTTGAGATTTGGCTTTAATAAGGTAAAAAAGGGGTTCTACATTTAGGGCAATATATTCAGCAGGTAATCTAGATACTTGTATACCCAAATATTTGATGGTATTAACGTGTACTAATGGCACAATGACTGGAGTATCAGGAGGGGGAAAGGAATCAATAGGGAGAATTTGAGATTTATCCCAATAAATTTTGAGGCCAGAAAAATTACCAAATTATTCTATAAGGTCCAAAGTTTGCAACAAGGATGGGCCACAATCGGCTAAGTATACTTTCATATCATCAGCATAAAGTCCAATCTGTTCAACTAGTTCCCCTTTGTGTAGTCCATGCACTCCATGTGCTGATCAGATTTTAATGGCTAGGGGTTCAGCCGCCAGAGCATATAATAATGGTGACAGTGGACAACCTTGATGGGTACCTATAGAGAGAGAAAAAGTCATGGATGTCCATCCATTAGCCAACACTCTAGCCTGTGGATCTGAATACAATATAGAGATATACAATATAGAAACCAAAGCTTTGGCGACAGTGCCATAAGTATATCCATTCAACTGAGTCAAAAGCATTAGCGGCATCTAAAGAAACCACAACTGTTGGGCCAACATAATTGTGGGTAGCTTGTAGATCCATAAACAGCCTCCTGGTATTGAATATGGTATTTTGTAGAGGCATAAAACCTGTTTGGTCTGGATGCACTAAGGAGGTAATAACCGTATTCAGGAGTATTGCCAAAACCTTTGCAACAATCTTAATATCGGTTTGCAGTAGCGAGATAGGATGATATGAACCTGGCATACTCAAATCTTTGCCTGGCTTGGGGATCTGAACTATAAGTGCCTCACGCATAGAATCTGGTAAGGCAGTAGTCTGAAAAATGTCTTCATAGAGTGCCAGGAGCTTACGAATAAGAATCGCGGTATAACGGGTATAGAATTCAAGAGGCAAACTGTCAGTGCCCAGAGCCTTAGCGGGTTTAAATTTACCAATAGCAATGTCTATTTCCTCCTTAGTCATTGGAGCTTCAAGAATAATAACCTGTTCTGCTGATAATTTTGGAAATTAAATGGTTTGTAAGTACCCCAACAATTGCTGTGGGGCGAAATTAACTCTAGAGGTATACACACCATGAAATTAATTCATGAATTCCGCTGCAACCAGTGATGGGTTGGACACCAGGGCCCTCACAGCAGCCTTCAATATGATCATGACAGGAGGTCTGGAGTCCATTTGAGCCAAGTATGCCAATAATTTACCGGGGCACTCGCCATGTAAAAAAATGTGTTGACATGTGAAAAAGAGTCTTTGTTTGGCCTTTTTATAAATTAATTGTTCCACTAATCTAGTGTGCAGTTTCAAATTGGTTATCCAATCAGGTGTAGGATCCATAAAATACTGATACTGGAGACTAGCAAGATGTGAACTAGCCTGCTGAAATACTAGTTTGGAGGTACGTTTAGTTCTAGATATATGCTTAGTAAGGATAAGCTGTACATATTTTTTGAAGGTTTCCCATACCAATAGAGGGGAGGCGGGTATCATGATTTATTGTAAAAAGGGGTCCATTCCTCACCAAGTGTATCAGCATCAGATATGGCTGTAAGCCAGAAGGGGTTTAATCGCCATGTTGGGATAGGTGGTCTTTCGTATACCCGTAGAGTAATCCAATAAGGGGCATGGTCTGCCAATAATCTTGGACAAAAACCTGCCTGTAAAAGTCTGGAACCTAAAATCGTGGCTAGAGCAATAAAATCAATCCTGGAAAAAGTGGAGTGTGTGGTGGAAAAACAGGAGTATTCCCTACATTGGGGATATAGATATCTCTAGGTATCAAGAAGACCAAAGTCAGTCAATAAACAACTGAACCGCATTTCCTCAGGTATTGAGACATACTGGGACATAAAACTAAAATTGGCACTGAGTACAGCGGAATTGAAAAGGGGAGGGACATACCAGGCTAACAATAGCAGGGATACACACATGTAAAAACATACTGACCCTCAGAGTCCAACATGATATTCAATGGGTCAAAGTGTACTGTTTTCGCAACCAGTATAGAGACTCCTCTAGAATAGCTAGTGTGAGTAGCATGGAAAGTCCATCCTGTCCATTATATCAACCCTTTGTTTTTTAAGATAAGTCAACACTACAGTTCATTTCAATTTATCTTGGCACCACAGACATTCCAAGTGAGACATTTAAGTTGGGCCATAAAGATGCCATAGAAATATTCAAGAGCCAGTGTATCCATTCCAGGACCCTCAAAAGCTCAGCAGATATTGAAATGCGGCCAGCATATAGGGGGATATCCCTGCCACTGCAGCACATACATACACAATATAACAGATCATACATATCTCATACATTGTCACTAAAATGCTAAAAACCCTAGCCCTCCCAGCTCTACACACACCCCAACTTGTGCGAACAGTGCACCAAAAATCTGGATGTGCAAACTAGAAAAAAAAAACTAGGAAGATGAATAATCTCTGAAAAACGAGACAAGGTGGTAGGTTCAGGAGCCAGCAAGCATGCATCCATCCCATATGGGAGGAAACACTAGTCATGTGGTGCTTCTGAAGAACATTTGGAAGGAGCTTACGGCATCAAATATAGCACAAAGGTTGTCCAGGAGTGCCCCTCAAGGAGTGTAGATGAGGGAGCGGTATGAAAGGGTAGTTCCATGTCTGTGAGTGACAAATGACGAATGTCCTATAAACCTATAGCACCCAAAATAGCAGAGATGAAGAGACATCCCCAATATTCAAGGGAGGTTGTGCAGCAGGATGCCCCATGATGCTTATATATATGTCTTCCAGAAACAGTTATTGAATGCATATCAAACAAAATGGTGAAAGAAAACAGAATGTGGGTGAAAAATGAGTCACAGGGGGATCCTGTTGGTCCAGCCATGTACTGGCAGCCTCCAGTTCCTCAAAAAAGTGTACATGGTCTTCTCCAACCACATGGAGATGTGCCAGGTACAGCATGGCATACTTAAGATGGGGGACTCTAAGGCGTTGTTTAACAGTTAGAAATCTATTTCAGCGACATTGTATCTCCGCAGAGAAATTCGTCTTATCAAAAGGTATATTACCCTTCTGAGATTGGCCTCAGGTAAGTATTTGAGGAGCTGGGGGGGAGCCGCATGCAGAAGGCTTTTTACCTTTATGCATAGAATGTATGAAGGTAAAAAACCTGCAGACTTTATAACCACTTTGAACATATCAAGCTCCAGGCACTGTGCTGGGAAAAAAAAGACAGGAGTTTAAATCAGGGGATTCCCATATTTGAGACTGGGGCAGATGATTATTCCAATAACGCCAAAGTTATGGTGAAGTGGGCTAAAAGGAAACAACAAGCTCCCCCTTTCCACACACACTTAATTATGAAAAACACAATAGATCCTTCTTAAAACTGAAAGTAGCTCCATGCCTTACTTCCATCAAAAACTACAATTTTAGGATACTAAGTGTATTGTTACATAGCTGCATAGTCAGTCTGGCTGAAAAAAGACAAAAGTCCATCCAGTTCAACCATAGAAAAAAAAGTTATAATCCTACACCCACAATTGATCCAGAGGAAGGCAAAAAAACCCAGCAAAGCACGATCCAATTTGCTGCTGCAGGGGAAAAAAATTCCTTCCTGATCTCCCGAGAGGCAATCGCATATTCCCTGGATCAACTTTCCCTATAAATGTTATATCCAGTTATATTCTGTGTATCCAAGAAAGGATCCAGGACTTTCCTACAGCAATCCACTGAGCTGGACACAACCAACTCTGGAGGGAGTCTATTCCACATTTTCAGCTCTCAATCAGCTCTTGTGTAAATCATTCCTTATTTGCCCCTGTGACCAACTTTCCGGAATGGCTTTTAGTACAGATACAGCCTAATACTACAGGGCAATTTAAAATGCCCATTAAAATATAAATTAACCCCTCATTTTTTTAAACTTGTAAAAGAATTGAGTCATTCAGATGATTTCTGTTTTACAGATACTCTTTCAGGTGTAAATGTTTCAAGCCAAAAGTTCAGAGCAATAGAAGACAGTGTAGACTCAACTCTCCAGTGAACAACATATCCTGTCTTTGATGTGTGTCATTGTTTCTTCTTCTGCTTCATGTCACTGCAGAACAGTGAAGTAGGAGGTTGAAGGAAGGTATCAGTCCATGGGGAAGGGAAAAGGCATCTGCCACTCATGGATGTGTTGAATGTTGAAGAGGTTTTCTGAATATGCAGCACTAGAATGGAGGAAGTAGGTGAAGTGGGCCA
Source organism: Staurois parvus (assembly GCF_062004578.1). NCBI lineage: Eukaryota > Metazoa > Chordata > Amphibia > Anura > Ranidae > Staurois > Staurois parvus. Next base: position 4,713,330 of record NW_028318266.1, read on the forward strand.
CCAGAGAGCAGGTACCTACTGGCTTGGGTTTACTTTTCTATACATTTACATTATGAGCAACTCCCAAACTATAGATGACTGAAGAGGTAGAGAAATATGTATATGTAAAAAAAATCTTTATCTATACCTTTTTAGTACTATATTTAGTTTGATAAAATCATAAATTAAGTTCTGCATGCTTTGTATGCCGAAGTTATATCAATGCATGCTGCAATTTTACGAACGTTTTATGAAGAGCTTCTTGAATATCATTGTTCCTAAAACTATATATGAGAGGGTTAATCAATGGAATCATGACAGTATACAAAAGAGATAGAACTTTGCTGGAAGTTGATGACTGCCCACTTGTTGCTGCATCACTTTTTCACTTTGATTTTTTTGGGTGTCTTTGAATTCAGTCCTCTGTAGGTTGACACTTTTAATTTCCATCAAACAATGGGGAATCTTTACATTCCAAACACATTACCCCGTCCATATCAGTATAGATATCCAGCATGATATTTTTCCCCATTGAGATCTGACGTGTTTTCAATGTGTTCCTTTAATTTTGTTTAAGCAGCGTATGTAAAGTGCTGTGCAAATTGACATCGCTATCTAAGTACCTGTAATAATATCGCCCAGGTGAATGATTTTTAGAGAGTCAATGATATGAGGTCAATCGTGGCAGCCAAAAAATACTCTCAATAAATAATCTCAATGACAAGACGGGACAACATTTGATAATTCTGTTGAACTAAAAATGTCAGTGTTGGAGGTGTCTTCAGTGTACCAAATTGAATGTTTGTATTGAGGGTCCTGTTGGCATTTGCAGATGACTAAGAATGGCGGGTTTGTGCTTGTGTGTCCAAATGAGTCGATGTCTGGAAATTAAGTTCGGCATGCTTTGTATGCCGAAGTTATATCAATGCATGCTGCAATTTTTATGAACGTTTTATGAAGAGCTTCTTGAATATCATTATTCCTAAAACTATATATGAGAGGGTTAATCAATGGAATCATGACAGTATACAAAAGAGATACAACTTTGCTGGAAGTTGATGACTGTCCACTTGTTGGAGCCATATACGTACAAAGAAGAGTAACAAAATATACTGACACGACTGTGAGATGGGAGCTGCAAGTGGAGAAGGCTTTTTGTCTTCCAATGGCCGTAGGGATCCTTAAGATAGTGAAAACAATACAGCAATATGATACAATGATGAACAGAAATGGGAACACTGATGGAATGGTAATACTAGTAACTTCAATCTGTACAACATATGTGTCCGAACAAGAAAGGGCTAACAGAGGAGAAAGATCACAGAAAAAATGGTCAATGACATTGGAGCCACAAAAGTTTAAATTAGAAATCGAGACAACGTATTTTATGATTGCAGAAAAGCTCACTAACCAAGAAGATATAATTAGTTTCAAACAAAATAAATAGTTCATAATGGTATTATAACGTAAAGGGTTACAAATGGCGAGATATCGGTCATAAGACATCACAGTTAACAACATAGTATCAAGGCCCAAGGAGGCACTAAAGAAGTAGTACTGTACTAGGCAGCCTGAAAAGGTGATCAGGGTTTGTCGATCCACCAGCACACGGAGCAAAATTGGACTTATGCTGTTGGTCATTATAATGTCCGATAAGGAGAGCTGAGTAAGGAAAATGTACATTGGAGAGTGCAGTTTTCTGATCTTAGCCACCACAACTATGAGGAGTAAGTTCCAACAGGTTGTAAGGCAGTAAATGATAAAAAAGAGAATGAAGAGCAAAATGTTGAGATGATGGAGATTGTGAAATCCCAGAAGATGAACCTCATTGATCACGGTGAAATTGTTCTGAAGCATCACTTAAAACAAGAAGTCTTGCAAGTCCTTGGATAAGAGTGTTATTTATGGTTCTTCATAAGAACAAGCTAGGGTGGTATGTTGTTTCCCTTTTGCAATTTATTATTAACTGGTTCAACTTTAAGAATATTAGCAGTTGACTAAACTAGACAGAGGTATGCTTTTTTCAGCCTTAGGAACTATGTAGCAAAACATTTTCATCTCTTCCTCTGAAATGATTAACTGGATAAAGCCACAACAAAATCCTTACTTGGAGCCTCAAAGAATTAATATAACAATGCAGCATTACACATTATATAGAACAGCCTTTGGAGCAGATAGAAGCAGTCAGGTAACAGTATTAGCCTACTTGCTTTGGAATTTCATTATTAACCCCTTGCCTACTGGGCACTTGTACCCCGTTACTGCCCAGGCCAATTTTCAGCTTTCATTGCTATCACACTTTGAATGACAATTGCGCAGTCATGCAACACTGTACTAATATGAAATTTTTAGCATTTTTTTTCACACAAACAGAGCTTTCTTTTGATGGTATTTAATCACCGCTGGGTGTTTTATTTTTTGTGCTGTAAACAGAAAAAGAGAAAACATTTGAAAAAAAAAGTTTTTCTTTGCTTCTATTATAAAATTTTGCAAACAGGTAATTTTTCTCCTTCACTGATGTGCGTTGATGAGGCTGCACTGATAGTCAGCACTGATGGGCACTGATCGTCAGCACTGATGGGCACTGACAGGCGGCACTGGTGGGCAATGATAGGCGTCACTGATGAGGTGGCATGGATAGGCAGCACTGATAGGCAGCACTGATGAGCTGGCATTGATGATGCTGCACTGATATGCAACAATGATGGGCACTGATAGGTGACACTGATGGGCACTGATAAGCGGACCTGATGGGCAGCACTGATGGCCATTGATGAGTAGCATGACTGATGGCACTGCTGGGCACTGACTGGTGGCAATGCTGGGCAGCACTGATGGGTGACACTGATGGGTGACACTGCTGGAAACTGGTGGGTGGCACTTCTGGGCACAGGTGAGTGGCACTACTAGGCTCTGATGGGCACATGTGGATGGCACTGCTGGGCACTGCTGGACACAGGTGGGTGGCACTGCTGGGCACTTGTGGGCAGCACTGTCGGGCCCAGGAGTGTGGCACTGGTGGGTGGCACTGCTGGGAACTGATCATCAGGGCACTAATCATCAGTGCCCTGATGATCTGTGCAGATCCATCCTCTGACAATTGCTGTTTATCGGCACTACTTTCCTCTAGCTGTGACAGCGTGAAGAAAGTGCAGCCAATAACTGGCAACTGTATTTACCGGTGATCTGCTGTGTCATTGGACACAGCTGATCATGTGGTAAAAGGCCGCTGTGATTGGCCTTTTACCACATCACGTTATCAGCTGTGTCTGTAAGATACAACAATCATGGAGATCGCCAGGTGCACACCCCCGGGGGCGTGCGGGAATGCGTGTTCTCAGAGGACATCATATGACGCGCTCCCAGAATTGGACAACCGTGCTGTAGCCATCATTCGGCTATAGCGCGGTTGGCAAGTGGTTAAACAATACACAAATGCAGAAGAGCTTACTATCAAAGCTGGTAGAAATAATGGAATCAGGAGATCCACTGCTTACTCAGAACATGTGCTAGAAGGTCTATCTGATCTGTGGACAATCATTCAATTCACCAATTCATGTGATCAGGGTTTATTCATGATTCTGTGCAGTTGGAGAATAATTTGATAGGAGTTTAACACTTAGTAAATCTCCCCCATAGCGTATGTATATCCAGGACATTTGAATTTTTGGAAAGATGACTAAAACTGGTGCATTCAGAATCTGGTGTAGCTTTGATTGATAGCCAATCAGCTTTTAACTTCAGCTTGTTCAATTTAGTTTTGACAATAAAACCTGGGAGCTGATTGGTTTCTATTCAGAGCTGCACCGGATTTTGAATGCACCATTTTTAGTAAATAACCCCCTATGTGCATATATTTTTTAGAACACAGATTATTTATCCACTTTCTCTCCAGAAGATTTACCCCCCTCCTGACCAGGCCATCTTTTGAGTTATGGCGCTGTGTTACTTTAACTGACAATTGCGCGGTCATGCAATGCTGCACACAAATGAAATTGACGTTCTTTTTTTCCCACAAATTGAGCTTTCTTTGAGTGGTATTTGGTCACCTGTTCGTTTTTCTATTTTTTTGGAAATATAATGAACCAAACCCTCCCATTCAGAATCAGTCAGCAAAGGACATGGAGAAACAAACTGTTATTTCTTCAGAACAACAAAAGGTAGGAATCTGGTAGAAAGTTTGTTACAATTCCTGCAACATGCATTGAAAATCCAGAGGGAATTGTTTTTTTTCCTCAACAAAAGTGTAGTTATGTACAAATTGAGTGCGAACTTTAAAGGATAAATTCACCTTTTGAAAATAAATAAATAAATAAATGCACATTTTGTTTTCACAGGTAAAAAAATTTGCATGCATTATTTATTTCTAAGGAGCCTGCAGAGCATTTCAGCCATGGTCAGCAGATCATAGGTGCAATGCAAGGCTCCTGCAGACTCTTCTATATGGTCAGGCGGTTACCGGACAGCAGGAAGATTAATGAACTACAAGGTCGCTCACCAGTGTCCTCACAGTTCACTGGGAACTACAAGTTTCAGCTGCAATGGCTGATGATACTTGTAGTCTCATTCACAAAAAATTATGAATGAATGACGCAGCCATGTGGGTGGAGTCCTGGACAGCCACACTGTTTTCAACTTGTGACAATGGGTGAAGGGAGACAGGGGCGGACTGACAACTCTTGGGGCCCCCAGGCAATAGGGGATCATGGGGCCCCTGTGTCCTTGCCCAAACTCAAAAAAGCCTATAAAAAAGGTACCAGGAACATCTCATGGGGCCCCTTACTGACCCTAGGCCCTCGGGCAGTGCCCGAGTTTCCAAATGGTCAGTCTGCCCCTGAAGGGAGATGATCCCCCAGACTGATTTTACAGAGGGGGGAGCACTGGTGGCTGGGGGCTGGTACATAAAAGTATGTTACATGTTACACCCTTTGTAACGGAACCGGACCCCGACTGCACTAGGGTATTTCTGTTAGACTCCCGCTTCCCTGTCCGAACACCATCCTCGGCTGACCATACAAGAGGAGACAGCACCAGGCTTGAATCCTGGTGACAAATTATTCTATCAGTCCTCCTGATTATAGAATCCCCTACTACCACCAACTGTTTAGGCCTTCCTGCATTACCCTCACCACCCCTCCCAGATGGTCTGCCCTCTTGGCTGTTAGGGATAGCAGTGACATCCAGATTTGCCACCCCTGAGCTTGCCACCCCCACATCTTCACCCGACCTGGCAAATCTGTTTGGGTGCACAAACCCAGGGCTGGCCTTCCTTTTCTGTGAGCTCCTACCACTCCCTCTCACTAGAGTAACCCATCTTCCTACCTGATAATCCTGATAAGCCCCTCCGCCCTCCACATCAATACCATTAGCTACCTACTCAGAGAGCAGAAGACCCCTTTCAAGGTTGTCAGTTCTGCCCAGTGTTGCAACTTGCTCCTCCAAATCTCCAACACAAGCTTCCAGAAGGGCAACCCACTCACATCTGTCACAGCTGTAGCCATCCTGAAGCTGTTGTTCCTTTGTTGCATACATGTGGGTCAGTGTGCACTGCACAAAACCTTCAACCCTGCTAGCACTCATATCCCAGTTACAATATTAATATTACTAATAGGAAATATCAGATGTCACTTACAGGTTATTAGACTCCTGTTATAAACTCCTGGTTTTAACTCCGTTTTTTTAAGTCCACGTAATTAAATATCCACTTGATCAAAGGTCCAGTAAGCAAAATACAGGCAAGCTCAAGAATGAGAAAGCTCAGAGTGTAATCTACATAAAGTAGTACTGAAGTATGACTGGGGCAGCTCTATTTTTCTTTTTTTTGCTATCATATTGGCACAATCTGTGCCAAACATGGGAACCCCTTCCCCAGCATTCCAAAAATACATGTAATTACACTTACTTCATCAATAGTGAGGAAAAAAAGAAATGCTGCTTTCCAATTTTCCAAGTTTTACTGTAAATTTAAAATAGGTTTTGTGAATGGAATCAGAATGTGTTTAACTATCAAATTGTAGTTTAAATATTACTGCTAATACAGGTTGTAAGAAATAAAAAAAACTGTATCATCTGTTGATATTATGTTCTTAAAATGCCCCATGGGGGAAACATTCTGTTTGAAGAAGCTCAAAGAATCTTCATGACACAAGCTTGAGTTTGTTTCTCCTTTTATACTGAGAACATACAACTGTTTATTAATGTAAAGTCTAAAGGGAATAAATAAAATTCTCTCATGAATATAGAAGAAAGAGTGATATAATAATGATCTATACCATTAGTGATGATGTGTAGATAGAGGTTGAAACAGACAAACAGCTACATAAACAAAAATGAAATACAGATTTCATTTTTGCAATATATTTTATATTTTTTTGTGTTAGTAAAATAGAAAACGAAAACTGTCCCCATTCATACTTCAGTACCACTGAGGCAATTAAGACTGCTAAAGGTCCTTGCAATTCTAAACCATCCCATGCAGTAAGTGTTATTATCCCCAAAACACATAAGACTTCCCATGAAAAAATATTAATGTGAAACCCTTTACAAAAAGTAATGTTTTTTTGCCAAAGAGTTTGGATTTCTCTCCCTTTGGTTATGAGATTTATTTAGCGCCAATATAAAGTACATCACTTTCTGGTGGGTAGAAGACCTGATTTTTCTCTGCTGAAGTTCAGCAACACTTACAGTGTCCTCCCCATGGTCTCCACTAAGGGACAGAAGCTGTGTTTTTGGAAACTGCCTGGATGACCACTGGGTGCAGTGATCCTGTGTGTTGTTACTATATATAATTCTCTATGGACTGCTACTTGTGATCATTTTTATTTGGCCTCAGTATTGATCCTACTTTTATTACCTCCTGCCTGCCATAAATGCAAGGTATGTCATGCAAACTTTTTTAAGGCTTTATGACCCACCCATAGGGGTAGGGTGGCATGGAAGTGGCCATATTGTCACCTTGGGAGCTGGATATAGTATATGTTACAATCAGAAGATAAGACCACCTGGGACTATAAACTCAAGATCTAGTGGGCCAGTGGAAACAAGTAAACTGGGCAGCACAGTGGCTAAATGGTAAGCACTTTTGCCTGGCAGTAGTTGGGTCATTAGTTCAAATCCCAGCCACGGCACCTCCTGCCTGGAGATTGCATGGTCTCCCTGAGCCTGTGTGGGTTTCCGCCGCTTTCCTCCCACACTCCAAAGACATGCTGGTAGGTTAATTGGCTCCTGTCTAAATTGTCCCTAGTATATGAATGTGAGTTAGGGACCTTAGATTGTACACCCCTTGAGGGTTAGGGACTGATGGGAATTTACAATATATGTATGTAAAGCTCTGTGTAAATTGACAGCGATATATAAGTACCTGTAATAAATAAATAAACAGGTGTACCTGGGTATTGGTGCTTGCAGGAGCAGCGTGACTGCATGCAAACGGAGGTGTGTCAGAGTTGCAGGATCTAAGGAGCCACCCAGTCTTCCCCAGAGCCACTGGAGGTGTGAATGTTGTGAGGCATGCCCCAGGGTATGGCTCTCTAACACACCCATGCAAGCACAATGCAACCAACTAGCACAATGGGAGGACATGGGGTACACACAGGACACTAGGAACCAAAGTAACCTACTGCACCAAGCTAGGAAGGGACACCAGGGTGGAGGACAAAGGGAACAAGTGTAAAGCACTGGAGAGTAAGGGGATGCTAAGCAAAGCTGCAGAGAGAGAGAGAGAGATGAAGCAAGCTGGAAAGGGCTGCAGGGCAAACAACAACAAGAAACAATGCTAAGAAGGACGCACACAGTAACAGGAAATAAAGGGATCCATGGGCAAAGGCCATATAATTGCACAGCCAAAGGGAAAACACTGAGAACAAAGACAGAACCATCAACACACAGAATATGGGAATACTCAAGCATTGGAGAACACCACAGGAATCAGAAGGGTCCGGCTTCCACATGAAGACACGTTACTCCAACATTAACACACAGGTGCAAAGGCTTAATAATACCTAGGTTCAGGGCAGATAGGCAGGAACCCAATCAACTCGGACAGAAGGAAAAACCCTGCGCAGGATCTATCTGCATGGAAGTGTGACAGTATACACTTAAAGGGTAACTCCACTTTTGTGGGAAAAAATAGCAATTTAACCCCCCTGGCGGTATTCCCGAGTGTAGCTCGGGGTAAAGTTTCAGGGCCACAAGCGGTAACCCCGAGCTACACTCAGGAATACCATGCGGCGCTGCTCCAGGATCTGTTCCTCTCTTACCTTGTCCTGCGCTCCCGCAATGTCCCCCCTGCAGTGTCCCCTGTAATGTCCTCCGGCCGATGCCGGCATCTGTCTTCTGTCCCCTGCAATGTCGGGACGTACGGGTGGACGGAAAGGCGGGAAATTTGAAAATGACAAAAAGTGACATTCACTAAATACACTAAAATCACATAGTATAACATTCCTGTATCAAACCATTTCACATACATTTTGTCCCGAGTGCTTTGTCCGGCGCCCTGCCTGCATTTTTACTGTTCTTTCTGCCTGGAAACTGAGAAACGTCCATGGCGTCCAAAAAGCGTCCCTTTAGGTCAAAATCGGTTTTAGACCGGCTAGAGAACAGCGATAATAAATCAGAACCACTTGCAGAATTGAGTGATAATGATTCGTGGGGGAAATTCCTCATCAGACACTGAAAACGATTCTGAGACTGAGCTCAGCGATGTGCAAACTTGGCGCTATATTTCACATTTCAGTGTTTTTGGTTTGATTATATTATTGAATTAAATGTATTATTATTATATTATTATTTTTTATGATTATTTTTTATTATTCGTGTTTTCAATTTTAACATACCCGGGATGTTTACTAGACTTTTGTTCGGAGAGATTTCAGTGAGTTATTCCTAAAATTTACAGGCCTACAATAAAAAAAATACATATTTCCATGCAAAAAAATGTACCGCTTTGAGCACAGAAATATGAACATAATCAGACCACTAGGGAGGTTAAAAAAGAATAATATAGCGTATACAATTGCAACACAAATCATATTGTAATTGAATGTTTTTCAAAATTATGAAGAATGTGTACAGAAGGCCCCCGCAGAAACATCCTGCTTGTGTGAATGGCTCACTGTTTTTCCCAGAAGTCTGCACTAAGATACAAGTCAGATTTCAGGCATCACCTGCAACAAATATGTCATGTTTGGTGAGATACTCCCAATAGGAAATCACGTCTAAAGGAATGCAGACCCTGCCACTTTCCTCATTAGAGCCCAGCAGGTGCAGTAGCTGATTGATAATTATGAAATCACTCCCATTTGATTCTCTTTCCTCATAGACACACAAACAGCTATTCCTTCAGAATAACAAAAGGTAGGAATCTGCAACAAAGTTTGCTAAAATTCCTGCAATGTACATAGATCCCCCAAAAGGGAATGTTTTTTTCTCAGCAAGGGGAGTTACTCTTTAAGGGAAGATGGAGGCAGTAGCAAAAGCAGCAATAGTAGCAGCAGTGTAGCTGAAGGCATCATTAGAGAAAAGAGGTAGGCTTTTCAGCTCCAGGGACTGGTGCAATTTTTAAGCACACCTGTTGGGGGGAGCACTGGCAGCCGTGTTTTGTCTTCTTCGGTAACCGGTGCACTGTGTGTCTGTTTACATAGTGTCTTGTAAGCTGATTGGGGCTGCTATTTAGCACAGGTCTCAATATGGAAATAATAACACCATATATATTCTAAACAGCAGAGAGGGAGAACACAGCAAGACAGGGCTCACAGGTGCTGCTATCAGGCCTCGAGACTTTAGATGTAGCACCCTTGTACAATTTTCCCCTTACCCTTCTCCTTCCTTTTTGGCAGGGAAGGAGTTGGTGGGCAATGAGGAAGAGGCAAGAGCCCATGGTCTGAGGTAATTCAGACTCAGAAGGTTTTTGTAAGCTTCTCACTGAAATGGTCCACACCTGATCTGAAGTTGCCACTTCCTGAGTCTTCATCTCTGGAGGTTCCATCACTGGGGTCATGGAGGCCACCACAGGATCCCCAGTCATTTTCTTTGACATCCTCTTATTGAGAAGGTTGCGTATGCAGATTTGGCTCACCATAACAAGGTGCTTGCTCTACTGAAGGGGTTTGCTCAACAATATGCGAAGGAGGAGGTTTTCACTAAGAAAGTGAGTATGGTCTCAGTGAATGCCCAAGTAAGCCTTTGAGGGAACAGCCAAAAGTTACAGCTGCCAGACTCTGCCAAAGCCTTAGATTTGGAGTTAGATGCCTTTCCAGAAGGTTAGGCTCCATGGGTAGTAAGTCTGAAATAGGCAAGAACTTGTGAGATTTCCCTTGGGCTGTAGGTTTTTCTGTGGATGCCTTAAAGGATTCTATTCAGCAGATTTTGTGATTGAGATTTTTTTTTTTGGGAGTCAGGTCACAAACAAATGCCAGCAATGGAGAAGCAGATCAGCCACAAAGAGGAGGTAGAAGCTGAATCCTGGGACAAGCTGAGGACAGGGCAGGTAGAAGACAAGCGTAGTTGTGAGCAGGTCAGGTACAGGTATCAGGAATAAGAACGCAGAATGTTTAGACCAAACAGCAATGAGCCAGTACTGCAACCCTGTTTAAATAACCTGTTTGGCACCAGTATCTGTGACAGGTGCCTGGGAATTCCATCTGTGCTGTGGACAAGCCTTCCCTGACAATGATCATCACAATACACACTCTGGGGAGGTTTGGCTGAGTCCTCAATCTCCACAAATCAACATTGGCTCCATCCCAGTGATTGGAATATCTGGGTCTGCTCATGGACACATCTGAGTCTGTTCATGGATTCTCCCTCCAGAGAAGTGCCTTGCATTGAAGAATCTGGTGCTTTCTATGAGAAACCTGAAGTGTCCCTTAATTTGTCTCTGCATGAGAGTTTTGAAGAAGATGATGGCTTTGTTTGAGGCAATTACCTGATCAGTTTCTTTATAGACCTATGAAGAGGAATGTCCTGGGGGCATGGGCATGGAACATAGCAAAGTCATTGGGCACTCCAATGTCCTTGTATCCCTGCTCTTTTCAGGCTTGGAGCTGATGGATGCCATCCCTCAGAAAGTCATGTAGGAAAATCATCTAGTCATCTAGGATGCCAGCATGACATGATGGGGAGGGGGGGGAGCTGGATCACCTTTTGGTACAGGGGACTTGTTCCCTACCAGAAAGGTACCTGCATGTCAGTGTGCTGGAAATGAAGACAGTCTGTCTAGTTCTCCTGCACTGCTTGAATAACCTGCAGGCTCTTCTGGTAAGGTTTTGGTTGGACAGTGTCACAGCCATGGAAATCATCAAGGGGGCACAAGGAATCAAGCAGCCCAGAAGGAGGGGGACCTCATCGTGTCTTGGACAGAGCACCATATTCCCTCTCTGACTGTAGGTCACATTACAGGAGTGGGAAATTTGCAGGTGCACTTCTTCAGCCAAAAAAAGTTGTCACCGGAGGAGTAGGTCTCCACCCAAGGCTCTCTGTCAATGGCAGAGCATGCCGGATGTAGACATTTTGGCATTCAGGTTTAGTGCAAAACTGGACAGCTTCATTGTAGTAGGTGCCCTGATAATGCAGTGGGACCAGTTCTCTCTGATGTACGTCTTTCTTCTATTACAGTTTCTTTTTCATCTGCTTCGTGGGATTCTGGTGGAGGTAATGCCTATGATTCTGATAGCACCAGCTTAGTCCAAGAGAACATGATATTCCAACATCAGGAATAAGTCAGCAAATAATTTCTGGATGCTTACAATCTGCTCAGACCTACTTTTGCAAGGTCCACTCTTCCTTCCTTCTTTACAATTGCTGGCTTTGTTGGCATGGTTATTGGTAGAATTTTGAAGCATGGGAGGTGCCTGATGCAGTCATCCCAATGCTTTTGAGAGCCAGGAAGGCTACTTCAAGGAAGATTTACCACAGGGCTTGGGAATCCAATGTGGCCTGGTGTGATGCTAATATACTCTAGACTGTGTTTTAGCTTTTCTTCAGTCTGGGGTTGATGTGCAACTGACCTTGAGTACAATCAAGAAGTAGATCTCAGCTTTGGCAGTTTTCTCAATGGCCAATTGGCTCTCACTACTTAGTGCATGCCTTTGTTCAGTGCGTCATGCATATTGGACCTCTGGTCAGGTCAATTTTTTTAAATTGTGGGATCTAAATTCAGAAACTGACATTTAAGCTGATTCGTAACCTTCCTCTAGTCCTTTTGTCACAGAAGGTTACAGGGAGCCATTTTCTGGTGCTGAACCACAACAAGTTGGTTCTTTGATTTGAGCCATCATTTTGTAGTTTTGGCCTTCCATCTCAACCAGAACATTATTTTATCACCCTTTTATACACAATCTGGAATGAAAGGCTGAAGGAAAGACAATTTCTTAATGTATAGCCAAGCTTAGAGAAATTCTATAATTCAATGGAAGCCCTAGCTGAGAATAGATGCTTTAATATGTGTATCAGGAGATATACACTATTAGAAAAAGATAATTCCTGAAAGACTACTTGCAAGGATAATTATCAGTGTAGTTAATTACAGAAAGGTGCCTTGAGGAACATAAAATGTATAAAATGATTACGATCGACAAGGTAAATACTTTATATTGCAGTGAATTCTATTCAACAGAACATATTTTGCCTCAATGAATAATGCTTGAGTCGGCCTTTCAAAGCAAACTGCTATATCCAGAAGTCTTCTCTAAAACCACACACAGTATGGAGGTATCAATAATATTTATATGGTGCTAGGAAAGAAAATGTAACACCTTTGACATAAAATAACAGCTAGTTTAGTTCTTACATACATGTTGTAAATATTAAAGCAAAACTAAACCTAGTAACAAAAATTTTATATATTGCAGCATACTAGTCCTTAGCTGTGGTGTTTGTATTCGTTTTCTATTTGCAAGAACATCAGTGTCCCTGTAGTTTCCTGTGAGCTGAACTGGAAGCATAAAACAATGTTATCCTATTTGTGTAAACTACAGTGGGGCAAAAAAGTATTTAGTCAGCCACCAATTGTGCAAGTTCTCCCACTTACAAAGATGAGAGAGGCCTGTAATTGGCATCATAGGTAGACCTCAACTATGAGGGACAAAATGAGAAAACAAATCCAGACAGTCACATTGGCTGATTTGGAAAGAATTTATTTGCAAATTATGGTGGAAAATAAGTATTTGGTCAATATGAGAAGTTCATCTCAATACTTTGTTATATATCCTTTGTTGGCAATGACAGAGGTCAGATGTTTCCTGTAAGTCTTCACAAGGTTGGCACACAACTGTTGCTGGTATGTTGGCCCATCCTCCATGCAGATCTCCTCTAGAGCAGTGATGTTTTGGGGCTGTCGCTGGGCAACACGGACTTTCAACTCCCTCCAAAGGTTTTCTATGGGGTTGAGATCTGGAGACTGGCTAGGCCACTTCAGGACCTTGAAATGCTTCTTACGAAGCCACTCCTTCGTTGCCCGGGCGGTATGTTTGGGATCATTGTCATGTTGGAAGACCCAGCTACGTTTCATCTTCAATGCCCTTGCTTTTTGTCCCCATTGTACTAACTCCATTATTCTCCTGTAAATGAAGTGAAGGGATGGAGACATGTTTGAAGTCCAGCCTGTGTGACAATTATGGTTCCTCTCAAGATTTAGGAAAGTCAGAGTACTTTGTCAGCCTAGGACATGAAGTGTGTTATTCACAAGATCACAAGTGAAAAATTTAGTAAAAAAACACTGTTGATGAAAACTAATACAACCACCACATATACTGTAAGGACTGGTAAGCAATATATTACATCTTTGTTGTTGAGTTTAGATATGCTTTAAGCCTAAAGGCATATGTTTTATCCACCACTTTATTTTCCATATCTCTGTCCATGTTCTGCAGTCCTAGTCCATTCCCTATCCTAGTTGACATTGCCGCTGTTGCATAGACAAAGCACAGTCAGTTAGAGTTGCTATCCTGGGACAGAAAAAATGTCTACCGCCAGGCTAACAACATCTAAGGACTGGTAGACTTCAATGTATAAAATGTTTGTTCTTGGGTTTAGATACACTTTAAAGACCACAAGAAGGATTATGTCATTCAGACAGGTTCCTCTAGCAAGACATTGGCAAGGCAAAACCATTTTGCAAGACCACTAAAAAGAAAGAAGACCTTGTGCCTTGCACTAATGCAGCCAGCACATCTAAGGAATGGTAAGGTGCACCATATTAAATTTTTATTTCTGGTGTTAGGTACACTAATCATTTTCCTACCAATTATTTCACCCTTTCATCTCTCTGGTTATAACCTTGCATAGACAGGATCCTTTCTCCTATTATATTTTGCCATTGCTGTTTAGGTATGTATTGAGTACTTTTATGAATTTGTCATTGGAAACATTTATTAAAGTATTTCTACTATCACTATTACTCTGACTTTGCTACAGGAGATGATGGTGCTGCATAACTAATAGTTGCTGCTTTGTTGCTAATATTTTTAATTCGTATTTCATTCTCTTACCAGGTAGTCTATCACAACAATGTAACCAATGTTGTACTTTTAGGATTTCAAAATATTGAAAGCATCAGAGTTCTGTTTTTCTTGTTCCTATTTATCATATACTGTGTTACTATTTCTGGAAATCTTCTTATCATGGTCTTGATTCATCGCAGTAAAAACCTTCAGTCTCCCATGTATTTCTTCATTACACAATTATCATTGCTTGATATGATGCTAAGTACAGATATTCTTCCTAACCTTCTTCATATTATTCTGTACAATGGATGTACCATGTCACTTACCGGATGTGTCAGCCAATTTTCCTTCTTTGCAACTGCTGAGGTTTCTGAGTGCCTTCTGTTGACCGTGATGTCCTACGATCGCTACTTGGCCATCTGCAAGCCCCTGCATTACAATTCTATAATAAACCAAAGGTTTTGCATGAAGTCAGTGATAATAATTTGGTTGTTGGGATTTAAAATTATGTTACTTGATTCCATATCTTTGTGCAGTCTATACTACTGTGGGCCAAACATCATTGACCATTTCTACTGTGACATACAGCCCATACTTGAGCTTTCTTGCTCTGATCCTTCATGGGTTCATATTCAAACGATTGTAATAGGGTTCTTTTGTGTCTCAGCTCCTTTTACCATTATTATAGTATCATATATCTGTATTGTTTTAACCATCTTAAAGATTCCATCGATTTCAGGGAGGCATAAAGCATTCACCACCTGCAGCTCTCACTTAATTGTAGTGTCTATATTTTTTGGTTCTATAACCATTGTATATTTGTTTCCAACTAGAGGAAAATTGGGTGGGCTGGGCAAAGTCCTCTCTTTGTTTTACACTGTAATTACCCCATTGCTTAATCCTATCATATACACTTTCAGGAATAAGGATTTTAAGATAGCCTTTGATAAAATAAAATCAGACTTAGGGTCATTATGGTAGAAATATGCTCAGCTATACTATATGGCCAAAGGTTTGAGGACCCCTGACCATTTTTTCCAGTGATGTTTCCAATTAAGGGTAATGTTAATGGTACTGTTAACAGTTTGGAGAAGGCCCTTTTCTGTTCCAGCATGATTGTGCCCCTGTACACCAAGCTTCATGAAGACATGGTTTGACAACTTCAATGCAGAAGAACTTGAGTAGCCTGCATAGAGCCCTGACTTCAAGTCCTGGAATGGAATGAACTGGAGCACCGGTTGGCAGCCAGGTCTTCTCATCCAACTAAAACCTGACCTCACAAATGCTTTTGGCTGAATGGACACAAATTCCCACAGGCACTCCAAAATCTTATGGAATGCCTTTCAAATGGAGTAGAATACAATATAGCTCCAAAATTATACTCAACTCCTTCCTTTGCAATGGGATGTCCACATAGTATATATTAAGTATGCCCACAACAAAAATGACAAAATATAAAGAGGAGTTAAAATCCTAATAAATAAAAGAAATCTGATAATCTGAGAGTTTGTCTATTCACTTCTAGGATGCTGTATAAAAGATATACTCAATTTAATCCATTATACTTAGTCCCAGAGAGTGCCTTTTCTGTTTCTAGGACTGGATGATGAGAAGGCATTCAATGCCGTACATTGGTGATACCTAGAGGGAGCCCTTGATAGATTTGGCTTTTGATATAATATCTAATCAACTATAATGGTCCTGTATACTTCCCCCTCGGCACAGGAGTTCTCAAATGCAATGTTTAAACAGACAAAAAAAGGCACAAAGGCCTAATGTATTACCATTATAATTTATTAGGCTTAAAACAAATGAATATAGTTACATAGTTAGTCTAGTTAAAAAAGACACAAGTACATCTAGTTCAAACAAAAAAAAGCATTGATACAATCCTATATACACAATCTGATACCCACAGTTGATCCAGAAGAAGGCAAAATAACCCCTAGCAAACCATGAAGTAACTTGCTCCGACAGGGGAAAAAATTATTTCTGATCCCCCAAGATGCAATCAGATATTCCCTGGATCAACTTTACCTAACAATGTTAGTATCCAGTTATATTAAGTGCATTTAGGAAATAATCCAGGCCTTTTTAAAGCAATCTGCTGAGCTGGATAGAATGTAGCTCTTGAGGGAGTCTATTCCACATTTTCACAACTTTTGCTGTGTAAAAATCTTTCCTTATTTGGAGATTAAATCTCTTTTCCTCCAGAAGTAAAGAGTGCCCCCTTGTCCTCTGTGATGGCCTCAGGGTGAATAACTCTACACCGAGTTCACTATATGGACCTCTTATGTATTTATACATGGAGATCATATCACCCCTTAATCTCCACTTCTCAAGGGAGAATGAATTCCGTTCCTGTAATCTTTTCTCATAGCTGAGCTCCTCCATGCCTCTTATCAGTTTGGTTGCCCTTCTCTGTACTTTCTCCAGTTCCCCAATGTTCTTTTTTTGTGAATTGGTGCCCAAAACTGAACTGCATATTCTAGATGAGGTATTACTAATGATTTGTACCGGGGTAAAATAATTTCTCTCTATTGAATCTATACCTCTTTTAATACAAGAGAGGATTTTGCTTGCTCTAGAAACTGCGGCATGGCATTGCATGGCATCATTAAGCTTGTGATCTACCAGAACTCCCAGATCCTTCTCCACCACTGACCCCCCCAGATCCTTCTCCACCATTGATTCCCCCAGTTGTACGCCCCCTACTATGTAAAATGCATGCATATTCTTAGTCTCCAAGTGCATAATTTTACATTTATCAACATGAAACCTCATTTGCCACATAGTTTCCCAATTAAACAGAGCATTGAGGTCAGCTTGTAAGCTGGAGACATCCTGTAAGGACGTTATTCCACTGCAAAGCTTGGTGTCATCTGCAAATATTGAAATGGTACTTTTAATCCCAGATCTTATATCATTTATAAATATATTAAAAAGTAAGGGTCCCAACACTGAACCTTGGGGTACATCACTTACAACCCTAGACCATTCAGAGTATGAAACATTAACCACTACTCTCTGAATAACATCTTTTAGCCAGTTTTCTATCCATTTATAAACTTATTTTTCCAAGTATACTACATCTACAGCCACTCCTTTGTCTAAGGTTTTGCTCACCTCCTCATAAAAAGAAATTAGATTTATTTGATAACTTATTTAATGAATCCATGCTGTCTGTTGCTTAAATATTTTTTCAGCAAATACTCATCTATTTGGTCTTTTATTAAACTCTCCAGTATCTTCCCAATGATATAAGTTAAACTAACAGGTCTATAATTACTTGGTAAAGACTTTGACCCCTTTATAAACAAAGGCTCTACATTGGCCTTACGCCAATCCAATGGTACTATTGCAGTCATTAAAAGAGTCCCTAAAATTAAAAACAATGGCTTTGAAATGACAGAGCTCAATTCTTTAAGGCCCCGTGGGTGTATGCCATCCGGTCCAGGTGCTTTATTCACCTTTATTCTGTCTAAATATTTCTGGACCATATCAATTTTGAGCCATTGTAGATCATTTGGAGATGTGTCAATATCATCCCCATTATAGACATGAGCTCCAACATGATCTTTTGTATACACAAAGCTGAAGAAGGTATTTAATAAATTTGCCTTCTCTTTGTCCCCAGTCACCCACTCTAGATTATTTTGTAAAGGGCCTACATGCTCGGACCGAACCTTTTTACTATTAATATATTTTAAAAAATTTTGGGGGTTTATCTAGCTATCTTTTCATTTTCAATTTTTGCAACCTTGATTTTCTTTTTACATAGTATTCTGTTAAATGTCGTGTAACCATTAAATGATGATAGTGTTCCTTCATTTTATATTTTTAAAAAAATATATTTTCTATTTATTTATAGCTTTTTGAAATTTTACTCATGAGCTACATAATGGTAGGTTTTATTATTTGTTTTATTTTTAGCCTTTTAAACTTTTTGCTCATGGGAATATATTTTGAAATGCGTTCACATACAGTTTTTTTGAAGAAGTTCCTTTTCTGTTCTGTGCACATCAATGCCAATATTCCCTGCCAGTCTAAGTATTTGAAAGCAGGCCTCATCATCATCATCAAAATTTGCTCTCTTAAAGTATATGTTTGTTGTTTACAGCTTACTGTACATCAAATGAAATCATGTTATGGTCACTGCTACCCAGATGTTCTTTTATATGAACATTAGTAATAAGCTCTGCATGGTTTGAGATTTCCAGGTCCAGCAGAGCATCATTCCTTGTTGGGGCCTCCATGAATTGCACCATAAAATTATCTATAAATTTATAGATTTAACTGTTCCTGCAGTGCCATTACTCCAGTCAATTCCTGGTAGTTTAAATCCCCATTATTATCACTGTTCCAGCCATTACAGCCCTTTCAGTCTGTGCAAGGAGCTGAGTCTCCACCTCCCCATTAACACTGGGAGGCCTATAACAAACACCAATGATTACCTTTGTAAGATGCACACCCATGTGAAGTTCCACCCATAATGCTTCAGTCTCATCACACTCTCCATCAACTTGGTTTTCTTTCACACTCACTTTGAGAGCACTTCTCACATAGAAACAGACTCTGCCACCTTCCTTATCTACTCACAAATGCCAATACAGAAAATCTTGACACAAAACACAGAAACCTCAATGGTGATCCTAAAGATGGAACCCACAGGATGTAGACAGATTAGCGCTGATGCTATTCGAGGGACATACCTTCCCCCTCAGAGCATATTTTTTACCACAAGTCAAAGAGGTTTCTATTGTTGAAACTGAAACTCTTAACACCTTATAGTAGAGTAGACGAATACAGTTGAAAATGTGTATTGACATTTGTGTGTTGCTAATAAACTTTTGTGAAGACATGTCACTGTACTCTGCAGGGGCAGACTGACAACTCATGGGGCCCCCAGGCAATAGAGGATCATGGGGCCCCTGTGTCCTTGCCCAAACTAAAAAAAAACTATGAAAAAGGTACCAGGGGCATCTCATGGGGCCCCCTACTGACCCCGGGAACTTAGGCAGTGCCCGAGATTCCAAATGGTCAGTCCGCCCCTGGTACTCTGCTATGCTTCCATGGATAGTTTAATTGTGCAACAAAAAATGAATATGCTTTAAAATAAATGTTCACTTGCATCTTATGTTATTTATACAAAAAAAAAGTGTTATTATTCCACCTCAAACAAAAAAAAACTTGTGCACCATATTGAGTATATGGACTTCTACCGTAAGGTGAACACACACATCTTCTTCTATGATAGCATAACCTTGGCCTTTTTTCTTTTATCATTTTGGTATTTCAAGCCATAATGTTAAACCTTAGTTAGGTTGTGTAGGGGGTCTTTTGCATCTAATGAGAATGAAGGATTGTGTAAGTATGCTCAATTTGTAGAAAAACAAAAAGAGGGCACTCCAGCCTAGTGCATTAACTTATAGCACAATTTATTAAAAGGATTACAAATGGAGATTCTGCTCACAAATGAAGATATGTACAAGGCTTATCACAACTATACAGGTGAAGAACATCCTGAACCACTGGACATGCCTCCTGATGGACTGGGATGATGCCACAAGGGCCTGAAGATGCTGATGTGTTTCAAGGGGAAACTTTTTCTTTAGAAATACAAATATTTTATGATTTAGCTCTGAAAAGAGGATACTCCCTCAAAATGCATCGGTGTCTCCAGGCCCACTTTTTGTTTTTCTGCACATTTTGTCTATGGACCACCCCAGTCTGGGGAGGGCAGCAAGGCATAGTAAACACCTGGCATTTAAATCTGTGTTGATGGACCCAGGGTGTTTGGAATAGAGAATGTCCTTTTGTGATTTAAGTACCACACTTGAGTGCAGAAGATTGTGTACTATATGCTCAATTTACCTGTCATTGTGAGGTGTCATTGCATATCTCAACACGTAACTAGCTTGCCACAACAATAAAAAATTTACAATTACAGAGACTTGAGTTGTGTTAGGCAGCAATGAATGTGACACGTTTGGAGTTTAAGTGATACAATTTACAATGCAAGCTTTTGGAACCTGTTAGGTTCCTTCCTCAAGCATTTTAAAGATAAGAGTTAGCATCACTTAAAGGAGAAGTAAAGTCCAACGCTTTTTTTGTCTGTACTTCCCCTATGGACCACAGGAGTGCAGATTGTTCTGTACTCCTGTGTCCCGTTTTCAGCCAGCAGCAGGCTAAAGTCTGCTATTGGTTGACATCACAGAGCCAGTCCAGGCTCTGAAAAGATCCCTACCATATGCTTGGGTTCCACCCAGTAGCCTAGACAGGCAGCTGACCCAACCACTCAGCATTCTGCTGAGAGCCTGACCACCTTCTCCAAAGCACTCCAGTGAGCCTTGGAAGGGCAGAGCAGATGATTGACAATCACCGGCTCCCTGCAAACTGAAGACTGAGAACTGAGCATGGAGGACATTATAGCCCCCAGGTCCCCAGTTTGTTTTCAGTTCAGTGAAATGATGCAGCCAAAAGTCACTTATGAACCAGAAATAATACTACTGCCGCTAAATGGCAGCTTCCCATTGGATTGTTTCAAATTTTAAATAAGCTGGCAGTGATTTCACTAAACTTATCACATAAGGTAAAACTGTGTTCATTTCAATCAGCTAATCATGTGCTAGTTGGTTTTGTGTTTTACTTTGTATTTTATTCACACATTATTGGCTTTTCATAATATAAATACCAGCTCAACTAATGTTCTATCATGCACTTTCCAGTGAACATTCCTTACTCTTTTGTTAATTCAACCCTATCACATGCTAACAAACTTAGAAGTGCATCACAATGATTATGTCTTGATATATACTTCAAAGACTTACTGTGAAGAGACTTTATGATACTACAATAGTTCAATCCTAAATGTCCTGTTAAAAATTCTCATATTTACTGTAAATCCTTTTAAAAATCATACAATAAAAATATAAAATTATATAAATGTTTTATATTATATAAAATTCCCTCTGAGCCCAGGGCCCTACTGTCTGAACCCAGAGCCTTTCGCACTGATCCTGAGGCCCTTTACTCCTTTTTTGGGGCCCTTCATTACTGTCCCAAAGAAGGACCCTTTCATATGTTCTGCAGCAGGCCCCCTGCTTGTTATCCTGGGGCCTGGACCCAATTAGGGATGGACCATGAATGGATGTATTAGTAAAATGTCCTTGTGCTTATGTCATCCAAGTCAATCTCTGCAGTGCTCCTGGTGTGTCCCTGCCACTTTGATGGTTTCCAGGGCTCGGGGGGTATCAGAGAGGTGCATAGAGACTCCGTCTGATGGCGTCATTCATGATACTATAATATCGGTCATTATACCACTCCCTCCGCCTCCCTCTCCAGCCCCTGCTCCTCTGGATTCCATGGACTGATGTATGACAATGTTCTACTTGGTCCTCCATTTTCTTTGTTTGGACCATATTCCATCGTGTGGCGTGATCCCACCGGTCCAACTACCTTACAGTGACTCTGTCGGACCTTCTACTGCCCACTGGTCTCTGAAGTACCACCTATGCTCAGCTCAGTTCTCCAGTCAACCCAATTATAGGGCTATCCAATGATCCTGTAAATCTGGCAATCTATTTGCAACTCCTGAGTTCCAGAACCTCCTCCACCCCCTCCTATGTTTCTAAGTGGGTAAAAGACCTCGGACGCCAGTTGGACACTGATGACTGGGATCAAATTTGGCTAACCACCAAATCCTCCTCACAGAACATAGTTGCACTAGAAACCAACTACAAGGTCCTAACTCACTGGAACTTGGTCCCAGCCAAGATTACTAAATATGTTCCTAACTATTCTCCCAAATGTTTTTGGTGCTGTGAGATGGTGGGCCCCTGCTTTCACACATGGTGGTCATGCCCAGTAGCCCAAGTCTTTTGGATTGAGGTTTTTGATATCTTATCCTCACTTTTCTTGGTGCCCCTTCCTCTGACTCTGACTATTGCATTATTGACCCTTAAGCTACAACAGCTATCTACATGTCAATTCAAACTCCTTCTGCAGGTTACCACAGCAGTCAAGCAGATACTGGCGAAATCTTGGAAGTCACCAACCCTCTGCACACTTGCAGTTAAACACAAGGTGATGCAAGCTATGATTCATGCTAAAATAGAAGTGACCATTAAGGACACAGTAGTCAGATTTACAGCAACCTGGACTTTCTGGGTTGAATGTCATCTTCCACCAAACTTTGACAAATCATTGATGCTCCCTTGACTGATTTCTATCACGTCCCTCTGGTGTACCATATTCCGGCTCCTTATCTGGTTTGGCCGCAGGAATTCCCCCCCTCTTCTGCCCTTCCCTCTTTATCCACATACTTTCTTATTCTTGTTACATTCACTTGTCCTATCGCCTGACTTACATCGCTTTCCCCCCTTCTCCTTTTTCTGAATTCACTCCTTTTTTAAATCTAACATTCATCATTGAGACCCTATACTACTCTCAAGGGCAGAACATGCTCGATTTGCTCCATGCCCCCCCCCCATATATTAAAGTGGTGACCCTCACCTTCCTGACTTTCACTTCACCTTTCTCTCTGTACAGGTCTACAGTTGGTTTATCCACCACAGAGTCCTACCTGCTTGAGTAGTACTATACCTTAGTATGTTGAGATATGTTCCTCTCACTGTTCAGACTTGAATTGCAATACTCTATTGTTGCTATTGAACCTATTGCTCTTCATAGCTTGCACTCAAATTGTGCACATCGATGTGGTCTTTATTATCTTTCTTCACAATAAAATATTTGAACAAGGAAATGAAAATGATCAACCTACAAATGACTGAATTAAAAGACACTCCAAAAATCAAAGTGAAAAAATTATGTGGTAGGCTAGTCTATTTTACTGAAATTTCATTGTAGCAACTCAAAATGGTACTCATTAGTTTGTATGACCCCCATGTGCTTGTATGCATGAATGGGGCCATTCAATGGTATCAATTTGTTCATCCTCCAGGAACTTCCTGCATACTGTCACCACATGAGGCCATGTCATGCACCAGAGATGAGATGACGGATGGTGTCCTGAGGTATTTCCTCCTAGATCTGGACCAGGACAACACTGAGCTCCTGGACAGTCTGAGGTGCAACATGGTGGCATAGGATGAACCAAAACATGATATCCCAGAGGGGTTCTATTGGATTTAGGTCAGGTGACCATGGGGGCCATTCAATGGTATCAATTCCTTCATTCTCCAGGAACTGCCTCCATACTCTCGCCATATGAGACATATGAGACATTGTTGTGCACCAGGAGGAACCCAAGACCCACTGCACCAGCCTAGGCTCTGACAATGGGTCCAAGGATTTCATCCTGATACCTAATGGCAGTCAGGGTGCCATTGTCTAGCCTTTAGAGGTCTGTGCATCCCTCCATGGATATGCCTCCCCAGGCCATCAATGACCCACTACCAAAATGGTCATACTGAACAATGTTATAGGCAGCATAATGTTCTCTACAGCTTCTCCAGACCCTTTCACGTCTGTCACATCTGCTCTGGATAAACCTGCTCTCATCTGTGAAAAGCACAGGGTGCCAGTGGTGGACCTGCCAATTCTGGTGTTCAATGGCAAATCACAATCGAGCTTTATGGTGCTGGGCAGTGATCAAAGGGCCCACTAGAGGACACCCACTCAGGCCGCCCTCATGAAGTCTGTTACTGATTTGTCAGAGACATTCACACCAGTTGCCTGCTGGAGGTCATTTTGTAGGGCTCTGGCAGTGCTCACCATGTTCCTTCTTGCAAAAAGGATCAGATACTGG
This sequence comes from Staurois parvus, assembly GCF_062004578.1. Lineage (NCBI taxonomy): Eukaryota > Metazoa > Chordata > Amphibia > Anura > Ranidae > Staurois > Staurois parvus. The sequence continues at coordinate 4,737,519 of NW_028318266.1, forward strand.
TCCTGCTGATGGGTTAAGGACTTTCTATGGCCCTGTCCAGCTCTCCTAGAATAACTGCCTGTCTCCTGGAATCTCCTCCATGCTTTTGAGACTGTTCTGGGAGACACAGCAAACTTCCTGGCAATGTCACGTATTGATGTGTCATCCTGAAGGAGTTGGACAGCCTGTGCAACCTCTGTAGGGTTCAGGAATGGCCTCATGCTACCAGTAGTGACACTGACCCTAGTCAAATGGAAAACTAGTGAAAAACAGTCAGAAAAGATGTGTAGGAAAAAAATGTCAGTGGCCTCCATCTATAAAACCGTTTCTGTTTTGGGGGTCATCACATTGTTGCCCATCTAGTGCACCTGTTGTTAATTTCATCATTAACACCAAAGCAGCTGAAACTGATTAACAACCCCCTATGCTAATCTACTAACCAGATCAATGTCCCAGGAGTTTAATTAACTTGATGGTATACTCTGATTAAAAAGTATTCCTTTCATTTTTTTGAGTAGTGTAGTGCCCGATGCTTCAGTTATGAATAGACTCAGTTCACTGTGTTCATTCAGAAATGAAAGAAGCCAGTAAATGACATATTTACTAGCCCACTCAACCGTTCTTCATCCTGAAACTTCCCCCACAGCAGCTGATGGGACAGCAGAGCAGGGAATCTGCTACAGGGGGATGACCAGGGAAGCACACAGGGGGTGCCTGGGCAGCAAGAGGTACAGAGACAGAAGGAACAATGGGGCAGCATTTACTAGACCTGATCAGCTGTATTTTTTCTGCAAAAGCTGAATGCTGGTGGGAGGGGGAGCAGGAGAAACAGGTTTTTAGCTGCTGCAGGAAAATAGAGCTGATCAGATCTAGTAAATGCTGTCCCAGCTGCCCCTCCTGTGTGTGACAGGGGGCGGCACTGGCACCCTGGAGCATGGGCGGGGTCACTACACTCACCCAGTAGTATTACATCAATATTGACATAGAAATAGCCAATTCCCCTTAAGCATCTATGCACTTTTTTTTATCATCAGTCCAACTACTGTACACATCAACAAGCAAATATACTGTAGGTATAATTGCCTTCCATGTGTACAGTAGTGATGGGCCAAACACCCCTTGTACGGTTTGTTTGAACTTTGAACAGGGACAATTCACTAAGCAATGCCTTAACGCTTTTGCAGTTAGGCCCCATCCCACTGGGTCTCCTCGTAGCCTCCTGCTTTCAGTCTCACATCTTCTACCCAAACTCCCCTCCAACTCCTGCTCCCACACTCCTGCTACTGAGCAGGCTCCAACACTATTAAGGGTGTCCAGCACCTTGCCAACATTTTGTTAGTAATTGACTAGGACCCCTCAAAAGTGCAGCCAGCCACTCCTCAGATCCACCCACTGCCTCTAGAGCCTTCCTCCAAAAGCCCTAGAACATGGGGAAATTCTAGAGGGGCTGGCTTGCAGAGCCTCTTAGCCCTGACCACAATGTGACTCCTCTCTGGCTATTACACCTGGGCTGCTGCTCAGCCTCTGTCTAACCATTGGAGTCTAGCTCCCCTAGCTAAACTAGAAGGGTGCTACATTTTTTATGTATCTAAATGCATTGTTTAATCTATATTTCTATTATCTATCTAGCTATCATCTATTATCTATTTATTTATCCATCTATTTATCTATCTATCTATCTATCTATCTATTATCTATCTATCTATCTATCTATCTATTATCTATCTATCTATCTATCTATCTGTCTCATTGTTGTCACTATAAAACTGAAGTGTGTATTAATAAAAATGTATAAATAATATTTATATTTTAATTAAATTTATTTTTTTTGTTGCATATAAATGTAATTTCAATGAATTGCAAATAATTATTCCCAGAAATGGGACTACTCAATTTCTTAACTAGTTATATAACAAGCTATGAACCATTATGTGTCTCTTGACTTGATGTTTGTCTTGATAGGGTGTCAGGGGCTTTATACATAATAATGAGACTCAATACATTCATTGTCTTTTTCACTATTTCCCAGCGCTTCTATTATCTTGTTTTGCCAGCAAAAGCAAAACAGACTTATAATAAAATCATCTTGGAAGTTAACACTTAATATTACAGTGCAGATATCAATTCTGCTATGAATATTAACAAAACAAACGCGATAGCCAGATTCCATTATTGATAATAAAGACAGTTTTAGACAAATGTGTAAATAATTTTAAGTCATATAGGAATGATAATAATAATAATAATACAGTTGTATCAAGATATAATTTAATAAATAGGGATTTAATAAACTACAGCTTGATAATGTTGTATTATTATTATGTATTAGTGATATATAAAGTAATACTAAATGTATTTATTACCATGCAAATTGCAAACTCCATACAAAAAAACATGAGGAAAAGATTGTGATGATGATAAAGAATTTTTAAGTCAAATAACAATTATTTAACATAAATAAATAACAATCCTACCCCTCTCCTAGTCACTTCCCGCCTGTGATTCCTCCCCCCTCTCTGGCTTTCTGTTAACTTCCTATTTTTCTTCCTTCCCTTCATATGTATGCTATCATTTTATCATTCACTCTCTCCCATTCACACTCTCTTAAATTTTTGTTCTCTCTCTTTTTTGGATGATCTTGATAGGCTCACATCTCATTTTGGTAAACAAGATGTATACTTCTTGATTTAATATAAGGCTACTATAGACCCCGATCTGCAATCCCCTTCCACATAGATTCACCTTGTTTGGTACCACGCTTCATCTTTCACTGACATTCCAATGAATTCAGAGTATACTGCTCCTCAATCAGTTAGAGACCCATGCCCTCACGAGAGCCCTTTACCCAAAATCGCGATTTGGAATAGCCTTTCCTCTATTTTATTCAGGAGGTAATTCCTTGCATTCCCCTTTCTCCCATTTTGCTATAGACTGATTGTGTATTTCGGACAAATTGTATCATCTAAAACATTGTGTTTTTCTGCCTGACTTAATCATTGCGATTCTTTTGTTATCTCCTCTATGTTGTATTTTTGAGTTGTTCTGTCTCTTTGAACTTAATAAACATTATGGGAAAAAAAAATAAATAAATAAAAACAATCATCACCCTTATCATCATCATACGGTTGTATTGGTTTAATAAATAGTGATTGTCAAGGATCGGGGTGTGACCAGAAATGTGTGGACTGACACAGGGAAGTAGCAGGCTTCAGGAACACAGGCGTAGTCAGGGCTGGAGAGGTGGAATGGTCAGGCAGGCCGTAAGGTACTGTCAGGCACCGCCCGGCGGGATCTCTAGTGACCCACAGAACAGGATTCCCCGGGGCGCGGAGTCTAAGCCCCAGTCTGCCTTTTCACCAGAACCCCTGATGGTGGGGATGGACTTGGCGCAGGACTGAGACCAGGTCGCGGCCCCTGAGTGCACCCAACTGTGGTAGAGGGGTCTGCCGAGGGTATGTACCGGGGGAAAGCCTGATGTGAAGGGGCTGGCAGGTTTGCACAGTAGTGACTGTATCCGTGCGGGATGGATGGATCGTCTGGGTAGCGTCAGGCGTAGTCAGGCAGGCCAGGTCAGCAACGTGTGGGCAGTGAGGTACCGGAGGAGCAGGCAGAGAATCGTCAGGGTCACAAGCCGCGTTCAGTAACTCACGGGCAGCGCGGTACAGAGGATCAGGCAGAAGGATGGTCAGGCAAGCCAGGGGTTCAACAGGAGATGATCAGCAGAGTTCAGGATCAAAGCAGGGTCAGAAACTAAGCAGATAGGCAGGAACACAGGATACCAGGCACAGGGGCTCATGGGAAACATACACCAAGGCCCTGATCACAGGCATGGTCATTCCTTAAATACACCTCCTGCAATCAGCCCCAGGTGTTGGCTGACTGCAGGAGTGAGCTTCTGGCTGCTGAGAGCACCCGCTGGTCAGCCCTGGTACTGCAGCCCACACGGCAGGTGAGTCCCACCACCAGTGCTGAGTCCATTCCTGACAGTTATTTATTAAGCTGTAGCTCAATAAAACTGTAATATTATTATTGTGCCAATTTAGAGATATAGTTTGTAATATAAATTTAACCGAACAAACTCAATAGCCAAATTACGTTACTAATGATAACGACAGTTTTTAAACAAATTTGTAAAGAATTGACTAGTCGTATAATAATAATAATAATAATAATACAGCTATATCAAGATACAATATCATAAATAGGGATTTATTAAACTATCTTGATAAAGCTACATAATATTACTATTATTACTTTATATATTGTGCCAACATATTACTGAGGATTTCATGTTATATAAACAGTGCAAATTGCAAACTCCACACAAAAACAGATAAAAACATGGAGAGAAGAAGGCTATCTAACAATAAAATTACAATTAAGTAGGTGGGAGAGCAGGCACAATAGCACTGAATTCAATAACACTGAGGGGTTTTTTTTTTTTTTGCAAAGCAGTGAATGTGACTTTCCCCAAATATTCTCACTGCTTTCCAAATATGCCCTTGAATGTTCACTGAGCAAAATGAATGCTGTTCACTTCAATCCTACAATCATCTGCACGCAATACTCCTATTTTTTTTTACAATAAAGTAAACATTCTCTACTTCTTTAGTAACTCTACCTCAACGGAGAAGATTGATTGCTGTGGATTAAGATGATGAGGGTTATTTTATTGGTAGTGAACAGATCCAATTCATTGTTAAGGGGCTTGTTTAAAAGTATGAGGGAAAATGGGGGCTGGAGGTAGAGCAATGAGAGGATTTCTATCTTGACATAATTCAGATTCCTTTTGTCTTTTGCAAATCACTGATAAATTTACATGAAACTTTAGCAGGGGCGGACTGACAATTCATGGGGCCCCCGGGCAATAGAGGATCATGGGGCCCCTGTGTCCTTGCCCAAACTCAAAAAAGCCTATGAAAAAGGTATCAGGGGCAGACTGACAACTCATGAGGCCCCCGGGTAATAGAGGATCATGGGGTCCCTGTGTCCTTGCCCAAACTCAAAAAAGCCTATGAAAAAGGTACCAGGGGAATCTCATGGGGCCCTCTACTGACCTCTGGCAGTGCCCGAGTTTCCAAATGGTCAGTCCGCCCCTGAACTCCAGACAGCTAAATGTTGCCCCCTTTTAGCACCCCTGCCCCAACTGCTGAAGGAGAAATGCATGTTTTGCCAAGGGAAAAAAATGACAAAGAGTAAACCTACCTTATTCATAGTCCCACATTTTGGTTGTGCTGATCGGTCCGCCTGTCTTCTCAATGAATCTTCTCACTACCACTCTCATCAATGTCACCCCTAACCCTGCATTCTAAATGGTGACGTAAGATTTACTACCTATATACTGAGGTGTCAGAGAAAGGGACTGAATCACTGACTGAATGCTGAAAAACATGAGCATCCTCCATCTGCTAGGGGTATTGTATTATGAACTTAAAACTGGCCGTATTACCACTTCAAAGGAGAAGAAAACAGAAAGAGGGTCGCTGCATTTCAGGTATTAGGATGACCACCAATTATCCTAGTAGCTAAAGTAAAACATTTCAGGGTTTGGTTAAAGCAAGAATACATTATCTCCTAGAAGTGAGACCCCCCCCCCTCACATTTGTGTAAATATTTGATTCTCTCTTTTCACGTGACAACACTGACGAAATGACACTTTGCCACAATGTGACGTAGTCAGTGTATAGCTTGTAGAACATGTAAATTTGCTGTCCCCTCAAAATAACTCAACACACCACCATTCATGTCTAAACTGCTGGCAACAAAAGTGAGTCCACCCCTAAGTGACAAGGTCTAAATTGGGCCCAATTAGCCATTTTCCCTCCCCGGTGTCATGTGACTCATTAGTGTTACAAGGTCTCAGGTATAAATGGGGAGCAGGTGTGTTACATTTGGTGTTATCGCTCTCACTCTCCCATACTGGTCACTGGAAGTTGAACATGGCACCTCATGGCAAAGAGCTCTCTGAGGATCTGAAAAAAAGAATTGTTGCTCTACATAAAGATGGCCTAGGCTATAAGAAGATTGCCAAGACCCTGAAACTGAGCTGCAGCACGGTAAGGACATGGAAAATGAATGATTCCTTAAAAAGGCCATCTGTGTTTGAATACGTTCAGACCTTACCACTCTCCCTGGTCTGTTTGCAGGAGACTCTTTCTTCTATATAGACCACCTGCTTCCTAGAATTAATATGTATCAAGTCTGCTTACCCTTCAGTGTACTCATCATAATGGGCTATTTTGGTCCATCAGTGCATTGTGTTCTCCTTTGAGCAGGTTGTGATGAACATAAATGGAAGGTCTGTCTTTCTTTTATTTGAACATGAGTGTGTTATAGCAAATGTCTACTCCCCTCCCCCCATACTTGCCTAAAGTTCTCCAAATGTTGACTCAGTTCTTCATGGACCTGTTACCCCTCCTTATTCCTATAGTGTTAGACTTTACCAGTTTCCAAAATTGCACACTAGACAGTTACCACTAGGCAACTTTAGCTGATCCCTTAACTCCTTTTGACCAGCTCTGTTGTGAGCTGAGCCTCTGAAATGTTTTGAGATTGTCTTACCCTGACAAGTCCCAATAAATTTTCAAATCCCATAGATCTACCTCTGGACACCGAACGTTTGTATATACAATCAATAATTATAACACACAGTGGCTCTAAGACAACAGACTTTTAATACTCACCTTAGCCCTATGTAGAGTGGGAATACCTGCCCCCTGCTGCCTTGACCCATTCTGGTTAACCCTATTTCTGCCACAGGACTCTATTTGTAATGAGATGCTAACAATATTTATTTCCACAAACAAGGATTCTTCACAGCAATGTATAATTTTGGACACACTGAAGGCTTATCTCTGAGGCATTCTTATAAAGGAGATTAAAACTGCTACCAGGGGGGATCTGGGGGGGCTGTTTCACAGGCCAAGGCCAGGTATGTGGGAAACCCAACACATGATAATCAGAAGCACTAGGTGGACATCTAATCTAAGTTACAAAACATGGTCACCAAGAGAGCATATAACAACCATTTTTTTAACTCCTCACTTAGATTGAGGGGGAAAATGTAGGTAGACTCCTAGGCCAAAATGCTTTCTCCCAGTCATCCCAATTCCATGTTAGTGCTCCTGAGGATGTCTTTGGTCAACTGCATACCTGCTCCACTGAAGTCCTTTGAAATAGTTAAGTATTTTATCAAAACCTTGATTGGGCAGCAATGTAAGGGGATAGTCAAGACAGGTTTAAAAGACACTAAAATAAAAATTACAGTGTACCATTTAAGAAATAAGAAACAAGACACAATGAACATCATCTCCTTTTTTAGCAGACCACATTTAAAAAGGGAGAGGCAATTTTCTGGCACCATCACCATTGGCTGTAAGGATGTAGGGTGTCTGTACAAAGGGCTGAACATAACGTCTTGTATCCTTCATGGCTCTCAGCAGAATCATCCAGTGGGCCATGAATTATATATGGCACTCCTGTCCACATTTGTTGGACAAGCCTGTGGTCATATGAAACTGGCTGCTGACCACGTAGCAACATGGAAACATTGCCTTTCACATGATGGTGAAGGTCAGCGATTACCTTTTGGGTGAAGAAGAGGCAGTGCCACTGCACAAAACAGCCTGCAAATTCCTGAAGGGAGGTATAATCCATAATATGCAAAGGAAAACGTTATAAAGACAGCATTTTGCCCAAGCTGGCATTTAGGTAGTGGTCATGAGGGTGGCTGGGGGTGTATATTTTCACTCTAGCAGTTGGGGAAGCAAAACCTGTTGCTCAATCATACAGCTGGTTGGGTGGGGTTGGCATAATCAGAGCGAGGTTGCTAGATATGCTTACCCCTACTCTCTGTGGCCCCATGCAGACCCTCTTCCTGTCTGGAGGAGCCATAGAATAGATCTTTATCACTAAATATTGCTGAGATGGAATTATGTATAGTGGGTGTTTTCAGGTGGAAAGGAAGAAACTGGAAGGACAAAGAGAAGGAGTGTGGCCCTTTTCCTGATGAGTAATATTCTAGTGATTTTCCCAATGGGCTTTGTGGTGTCAGCTGTCTCTTCATACACATGGTACCAAAATGACCAATGGTAATTGATGTGCTTGAGATACAGACTAAAAAAAAGAACAGTGTAGTCTGCTACACATGTGCTGAAAAAGGCCCACACAGCTGAGTTCTGTGGAGCAGACCGGAAGACAAAAGTGTCCTGCACCTGTGGAACTCTACAATCTGGTTGAACAGGGTGACTGCCCCCTCCACTTCTCTCTAATCTGCCCTGGGATGACATTCTGCCTTGCTAGGTTGTGCCTCTCATGGTGCTGAAGCCAACTTGTCAGTATGCTGTGGCTGCAAGAATCGCACTGCCAGTTGTTTTGCCCTGCCTAGTGTCCCATCCCTTTAGGTTGCCATTTCTCTCCTCCTCAACCCCAAAGCCCAATAATTACTGCACATCCTCTTGCAGCAAGTGACTGATACTGAGCTGAAATAATGTGACTACAATGGGTGCTATAACCTGAAATGTACATTGAATGCAGAGGGAGAATACTCCACCCTCTGTAGCCCACCACACTGAAATGCACTGTAATATAGCAATGACACTATACCACACTTTATACACTTTATAAAGCATTGCATAGCTATATAGGTAGCACACTAGTACTGTAGAGTACAGTAGCACTATTACTTCCCCTCACCACTCCAAATCCAACACACACTGACGAAAGCCTGATGGGAAAGCTGACATGTATATGGAAGGGGTAGGTACCAATCCCCATTATTGGCCACACTTTAGTACCTGACCACAGTTTACATTATGGGAATTTGCTTTAGGTATTTAGGTGACCACATCCATCCATTGCTGCATAGATAAACTAGGAATAGCCAAAATTTGCGGCAACCCTTACCCAGCTGCCATTCCATGCCTCATCCCTAACCAAAAATAGCCAACAATTTTATTTTTTTGTAATCCATAGAAGAAGTGCAGGCACAAGAGCTGCAACTATGTTTTCAAGAAACAGATAAAAACATTATCTAACAGTTATAGGCATCAAATGGAAAGGATGGTAACTGATTTCCTGAACTGTCCTATAATCCCAGTGAATTTACAAATGATGACCCCATGGAACACTGTTTTTTTAAGGGCCAGTGAATTGAACTGACTCAGTTGACAGTCCAGTTGTTTGTACACTCACCAGCCACTTTATTTTGTACACCTTGCTAGTGCCAAGAAAATCTCCCCCACACCACGACACCACCACCACCAGCCTGAACCATTGATACAAGGCAGGATGGATCCACCACACCATGACACCACCACCACCAGCCTGAACCGTTGATACAAGGCAGGATGGATCCACCACACCATGACACCACCACCACCAGCCTGAACCATTGATACAAGGCAGGATGGATCCACCACACCATGACACCACCACCACCAGCCTGAACCGTTGATACAAGGCAGGATGGATCCATGCTTTCATGTTGTTTAAGCCAAATTCTGACCCCACCATCTGAATGTCGCAGCTGAAATCGAGACTCATCAGACCAGGCAACATTTTTTCAATCTTCTATTGTCCAATTTTGGTGGGCCTGAGTGAATTGTAGCCACCTTTTCCTATTCTTAGCTGACAGGAGTGGCACCTGGTGTGGTCTTCTGCTGCTGTAGTCCATATGCTTCAAATTCAACATGTTGTGCATTCAAAAATGATATTCTTCATACCTTGGCTGTAACAAGTGGATGTTTGAGTTACTGTTGCCTTTTTATTATCTCAAACCAGTCTGCCCATTCTCCTCTGACCTCTAACATCAAGAAGACATTTTCATTGACACACCTTTTGCTCACTGAATATTTTCTCTTTTTTTGGACCAATCTCTGTAAACCCTAGGGATGGTTGTGTGTGAAATCCCTAAAGCTGCCTAGAGTCATATAAACTTTATTTTCTGCAAAAATGCATTTCCTCCAATTATAAAGTTTTGTCATGTTATAGGGCCGATCAATAAGATCTCAGATTTGGGGTAAGTTTGAATATGTAATAAAAGTTTGGATGCTGAATTTAACCCCCATTAAAGCCAAAGGCAGCAGAATATTAAAACACTCGTGGCCATTTTCTATGTTACCAGGCAAGGGGCTGTCAAACAAACAGCCTTGGAGTAAAGCCCTATCCAAAAGAATATGCACCAATGCAAAAAGTTATAAAAATTCAGTTTGACGGGGAGCAGAGGATCTAAAGAGTGCTTAAAAATAATGTGACAGACCCAACCAGGAAGAGGCTTTTGGAGAGGACTGCAGGCTAGCTTCTTGCCTACTGACCATGGCCCTGGCATCTGAGGGGACTTTATTCTTTGGTGGGTGCTTGGGGGGACCTTTGGAGTAGTTTACTTCAGTTTCAAGTCCATGTCTCCCCACAACACACAGGCTCAGTGGAGAACCAGAATACAAATTTGGGGTCTCGTGCCCAAACTAGCATTGACTGCTTCAACTCCCCTCCCTGTGACACCACCCCCTTGTGATATCATCACAGTATTTAAGAACTGTCATTCCGGCACAGCTGTCAGACGGCAGGAGCCAGCATAGAGAGCAGAACATTTTTTTACTTTTTTGGGGTTAGCGGTGGCAGCGGGCATCATGATTGATGGTGGATCCACTTTGAGGAACTTTTTTTCATTTTTGTTTTTTAATAAAGGACTGTCTTCTGTCATTCTTTACACTACACATTTTTTGTGTGAATGATACCATGTACCCTTTACTCATTCACATGAGGGGGCCGGGATCTGGGGACCTCCTTGTTAAAGGGGGCTTCCAGATTCCAATAAGCCCCCTGCCCGCACACCCCCACAACCACAGGACATGGTTGTGGGGAAGAGATCATTGTCATCGTATAACAGGAAATGCCTAAAAAAATAATACACTGCTCATAAAAATTCATGAAACACTTTTTAATTTAGTATAGCATCAAGTCAATGAAACTCCTGGGATATTGATCTGGTCAGTTAAGTAGCAGAGGGGGTTGTTAATCAGCTTCAGCTGCTTTGGTGTTAATGAAGTTAACAACAGGTGCACTAGATGGGCAACAGTGAGATGACCCCCAAAACAGGAATGGTTCTACAGGTGGAGGCCACTGTCGTTTTTGCATTTGGCTATGGTCAGTGTCACTACTGGTAGCATGAGGCCATACCTGGACAGAAGAGGGGTTGCACAGGCAGTCCAACTCCTCCAGGATGGCACATCAATATGTGACATTGCCAAAAGGTTTGCTGCGTCTCCCAGCACAGTCTCAAAAGCATGGAGGAGATTCAATGAGACAAACAATTACTATAGGAGATCTGGACCAGGCCATAGAATGTCCTTAACCCATCAGCAGGGCTGGTAACTGCTCCTTTGTTCAAAGAGGAACAGGATGAGCATTTCCAGAGCCCTACGAAATGACCTCCAGCAGGCCACTTGTGTGACTGTGGCACGTACCTGGTAAGGGAGCCTGACGTGGAGGTGAGGACGTCCTCTTGCGGTTCCTGCTCAGTGCACCTGATAGAATAGACAGGGAACACGAGAGAAAGGAGTAGCACAAGTCCTGGGTATGTCTGTGCTGTTAGCTGACGGTGCGTCGTTGGGACGAACAGGATGCAGGTGAGCTGCGGATGCAGGTCAGTGGAAGATGCAGGTATCAGGAGCAACGGCAGGCAAGGTTAGGCAGTACTGCAGATAACAAGGCATGAGTCAGACAAGCCAGGTCGCTAACTAACAAGTGGATCAGGTACAGGGAGAAGGCAGAGAGGAGTCAAGCAGGGTTGGTGCAGGCAGAGATCAAACGATATCAGGACAGATCAGACAAAGCAACAGAATCATAGTACACAAACAGCAGATGAAGGGATTGGGAAGACCAGAAGGCAGTGTCTTCTAGTGCAGTATCAGTTTAAATAGCCTGCCTGTCGTCAATCTAATGGCAAGCACGCATGCACATTTGCGTGCATGCGCAGAGATCTGACTGCCAAGCACCTGACACTGGCGCATTACTGTGCGCCTACATGTACTTTGCTTTCCCTGAGAGAATATCTCTGAAAAAAAGATCAGAAACAGACTTCATGAGGGTGGCATGAGGGTCTGACATCCTCTAGTGGGCCTTGTGGTAACTGTGCGGCACCATAGAGCTCGATTGACATTTGCCATTGAACACCAGAATTGGCAGGTCCACCACTGGTGCCCTGTGCTTTTCACAGATGAGAGCAGGTTCACCCTGAGCACATGTGACAGACATGAAAGGGTCTGGAGAATGTTATGCTGTCTGTAACATCATTCAGCATGACCGTTTTGGTGGTGGGTCAGTGATGGTCTGGAGAGGCATGTCAATGGAGTGACACACAGACCTCTAAAGGCTAGACAATGGCACCCTGACTGCCATTAGGTACCGGGATGAAATCGTTGGACCCATTGTCAGACCCTATGCTGGTGCAGTGGGTCTTGGGTTCCTCCTGGTGCACAAAAATGCCCGGCCTCATGTGGTGAGAGTATGCAGGCAGTTCCTGGATCATGAAGGAATTGATACCATTGAATGGCCCCCACACTCTCCTGACCTAAATCCAATAGAACACCTCTGGGATATCATGTTTTGGTCCATCCGATGCCACCAGGTTGCACCTCTAACTGTTCAGGAGCTCAGTGATGACCTGGTCCAGATCTGGGAGGAAATACCCCAGGACACCATCCGACATCTCATTAGCAGCCTCCCCCGACATTGTCAGGCATGCATACAACCTGGTGGGGGCCATACAAACTACTGAGTACCATTATGATTTGCTGCACTGGAATTTTAGCAAAATGGATCAGCTTGCTGCATAATTTTTTTCACTTTGATTTTTGGGGTGTCTTTGAATTCAGTCCTCTGTAGGTCGATCATTTTCATTTCCATCAAACGATGGGGCGTCCTTATGTTCCTAACACATTACCCCGTCCATGTCAGTATAGATATCCAGCATGAGATTTGTCCCCATTGAGATCTGATGGGTTTTCAAAGTGCTCCTTTCATTTTTTTGAGCAGTGTATAACATTAACATGTTAAAGCTAAATTCAATTCAATTATGACTGATCAATGTATTAGAGTCTTGGGAAAGATCAGTGTCAGTTATTCAGTTCCCACCCGGTGTCATTTAGTGTCAGATTGTCCACCACACTATCACAGTCCCACTATAGGTCACTGATCTAGACATTACTAGTATACATTAGTATTAGTATACATTGCTAGTATAAAAAGTAAATGCATACAAATACCAGTACATATCCTAAAGTTTGAAGATGCTATTTACTTTCAAACCAATCAATATATACTTATTGTGATTTTATTTTTACCAAAGACATGAGCAGAATCGATTTTGGCCAAAATTTATGAAAAACGTAGATTTTTTTTATTGAATATGTTTTATAATACTAAGTAAAAAAATTTGTTTTTCTTTTCCCCAAAATTTTTAGACTTTTTTTGTTAATATAAGAAAAAATTAAAAAAACCCAGAGGTGATCAAAGATCACCAAAAACAAAGCTCTATTTGTGTGAAAAATGTATATATATTTAATTTGGGCACAGTATTGAAGGACCACGCAATTAGCAGTTAAAGTAGTGCAGTGCTAAATAGCAAAAAATGGCCTGGTCATGAAGGGGGTAAAACCATCCGGAGCTCAAGGGGTTAAGAGAAAGAGACTCCAGGTGCATACACCAACAATTAAATTAATAAAGATATTACTCCCTATGACCCGAGGACAGGATGTCAAATCAAAAAATTTGATCTGCTTATCTGCACTCAATTAATATATTCAAAATAAGCACTGTATGTGAAAAAGGTCCTTGGAAACAGGACTCACCGTTTTTCTTCTGTCAAATCTTAAAAAAATGAGGACTGTTTCATTTTTGTCACTATAAAACTGAAGTTTGTAATAATTAAAATTTATAAATAAAAATTAGATTTATGAATTATATACATATATATATATATATATATATATATATATATACATATACATATATATACAGTAAGTACAGTGCATCCAGAAAGTATTCCCAGCGCTTAACTCTTGCCACATTTTGTTACATTACAGCCTTATTCCAAAATGGATTAAATTCATTTTTTTCCTCAACATTCTACAAACAATACCCATATTGACAATGTGAAGGAAGTTCGTTTTGAAATCTTTGCAATTTATTAAAAGTTAAAAACAACAAAAAAAACAAATGTACATAAGTATTCACAGCCTTGTGAGATGGGGAAACAGCTCTCATTGTTTGAACACTGTTTCTGTGGAAGTAAATTAATGTTTTGACTGACATTCTGTGGTTTAGCCACAAGATGTCACTGTTTTTCTAACACAGCCTCAGACTGCATAGATATTTGTATATTCATGAAGAGGTCAGGTTTTGCACACAGAGTTGGAGAGAACAGAAAGGAGAGAGAGAAGCCATGTTTTGGGGCAGTGAGAGCTGAGAATCTGATGACATCCAGGTGTGAAAGCTTCCCTCAGTAACCAGAGCTGCAGCTGAGTGAAGCTGATGAGATTGCTGCCAGGAAGCTGATGAGATTGCTGCCAGGAATGCTGATGAGATTGCTGCCAGGAAACTGATGAGATTGCTGCCAGGAATGCTGATGAGATTGCTGCCAGGAAGCTGATGAGATTGCTGCCAGGAAGGCTGATGAGAGCAGAGGAAATAAGTCACATATACGGCATGCTTGTTGAGGAGACATTTATTCTGTTCAGAGTCACCAGCGTTTGCAAAGCAGACATGGGTCGGTAAGATCGTGCACGCACCTCATTTCAGTGTTGGCGCCTTGAGACTGTGTCCAGGCCTATAGTTAGTTAGTTAGGGTCTCTGTTTGTGTCAGGCCACAAGTGTTGTTACTGATTATTGGAAGGACTCCACAACTCAAAGTGACATTTCACATTGGAGAGCTGATAAAATCCTACAAACTCAAGCCAGACTGGGCTTTTGCTCAAAAGGAATACTCAGGCTCGTGCTACAGGACCAGTTATGGGAGGGGGAATACTGTAGATTTGTGTAAGATTGTAAGCTGTTGTGCTGCACCGCAGGCTAGCCCATACCGTACACCCATACACTGATTCCTGCTCTTTTAGGGTAATAACAGGTAAGGTGTGGCAGCTTAGTTGTGCCCGCCAGTAGGTAAATTACTACACTTTCTATCTTCATCCATCAGAAGGCACCGTGCTGTGCAGCACAAGGGTCTCAACCTTTGTCCTGGGTGTATGTAAAATTATTGTATGTTCCCAGCATTTGTGGTTGTGTTTATTTGCCACATCTAAGTAAAATTCTGTTGTGGCAAAAGCTGGTGTTGAGATTGCTTTCCTCGTTCGTGACTTCACTGTATCCTGGGGAGCCCACCCCGGTACATGGCTTACAGCCTTTGCTATGACACTCAAAATTGAGCTCTGGTGCATCCTGTCCCCACTGATCATCCTTGAGATGTTGCTACAACTTGATTGGAGTCCACCTGAGGATAATTCAGTTGATTGGACATGATTAGAAAAGGCATAAACCTGTCTATAGAAGGCCCCACAGTTAACAGCGCATGTCAGAGCACAAACCAAGCCATGAAGTCCAAAGAATTGTCCGTAGACCTCCGAGACAGGATTGTATCAAGGCACAGATCTTGGGAAGGGTAAAGAAAAATTTCTGCTGCATTGAAGGTCCCAATGAGCACAGTGGCCTCCATCATCTGTAAATGGAAGAAGTTTGGAACCACCAGGAAACTTCCTAGAGTGGGCCGCCTGGCCAAAATGAGTAATTGAGGGAGAAGGGGCTTAGCCAGGGAGGTAACCAAGCACCCGATGGCCACTCTGAAAGAGCTCCAGCATTTCTCTGTGGAATGAGGAGAACCTTCCAGAAGAACAACCATCTCTGCAGCACTCCACCAATCAGGCCAGTATGGTAGAGTTGCCAGACGGAAGCCACTCCTCAGTAAAAGGCAAATGGCAGCCTGCCTGGAGTTTGCCAAAAGGCACCTGAGGAACTCTAAGACCATGAGAAACAAAGCTCTCTGGTCTGATGAAACAAAGATTGAACTCTTTGGCCTGGAATGCCAAGCGTCATGGCTGGAGGCAACCAGGCACCGCTCACCACCTGGCCAATACCATCCCTACAGTGAATCATGGTGGTGGCAGCATCATGCTGTGGGGATGTTTTTCAGTGGCAGGAACTGGGAGACTAGTCAGGATCAAAGTAAATATGAATGAAGCAATGTACAGAGACATCCTTGATGAAAACCTGTTCCAGAGCGCTCTGAATCTTAGACTGGGGCGACTATTCATCTTTCAACAGGACAACGACCCTAAACACACAGCCCACATAACAAAGGAGTGGCTATGGGCCAACTCTGTGAACGTCCTGGAGAGGGCCAGCCAGAGCCCAGACTTGAACCCAATTGAACATCTCTGGAGAGATCCAAAAATGGCTGTGTGCCGACGCTCCCCATCCAACCTGATGGAGTTTGAGAGGTACTGTAAAGAAGAATGGGAGAAATCACCCAAAAATAGGAGTGCCAAGCTTGTAGCATCATACTCAAACCGACTTGAGGCTGTAATTGGTGCTAAAGGGGCCAACAAAGTATTGAGCAAAGGCTGGGAATACTTATATACATGGGGGGGGGCTGGGAATACGTATGTACATGGGGGGGGGGGGGGCTGGGAATACTTATGTACATGGTTTTTTTTTAATTTATTATTTTTAATAAATTGCAAAGATTTCAAAAGGAACTCCTTTCATGTTGTCATTATGGGGCATTGACTGTAGAATGTTGAGGAAAAAGAATAATTTAATCCATTTTGGAATAAGTCTGTAAAATAATAAAATGTGGCAAATGTTAAGTGTTGTGAATACTTTCTGGATGCACTGTATATATATATTTTTTCTTTTTTTTGGGTTGCATCTAAAATCACATGTTTTTAAGCTTGTGTTTACCATCAATAATTTTAAAGATTTCAGTTTTTTTATTAAATTTTTTAATGTATCTAAAAGCATTTTGAAAACTGTAAGAAGCATCTATCTATCTATCTATCTATCTATCTATCTATTATCTATCTATCTATCTATCTATCTATCTATCTATCTATCTATCTATCTGTTATCTATCTATCTATTATCTATCTATCTATTTATCTATCTATTATCTATCTATCTATCTATCTATCTATCTATCTATCTATCTAACTGTTATCTATCTATCTATCAATCAATCTATCTATCTATTATCTATCTATCTATCTATCTATCTATTATCTATCTATCTATTATCTATCTATCTATCTATCTATCTATCTATCTATCTATCTATCTATCATCTATCTATCTATCTATCTATCTATCATCTATCACTCTATCTATCTATCTATCTATCTATCTATCTATCTATCTATTTATCATCTATCTATCTATCTATCTATTTATTTATCATCTATCTATCTATCTATCTATCTATCTATCTATCTATCTATCTATCTATCTATTATCTATCTATCTATCTATCTATCTATCTATTATCTATCTATCTATTATCTATCTATCTATCTATCTATCTATCTATCTATCTATTATCTATCTATCTATCTATCTATCTATCTATTATCTATCTATCTATTATCTATCTATTATCTATCTATCTATCTATCTATCTATCTATCTATCTATCTATCTATCTATCTATCTATCTATCATCTATCTATCTATTATCTATCTATCTATCTATCTATCTATTATCTATCTATCTATCTATCTATCTATCTATTATCTATCTATCTATCTATCTATCTATCTATCTATCTATCTATCTAGTCTATCTAATTTATTATATTGACAATATATAAACATCAATATAATCCTCATTATTTCATTGCTTTTCATGTGTTGATGAAAATAAACAGTCACATAATGTTCTTCTGTATGTTGACTTAGCCCTGATTTCCCTGAGGAAATATTACTTAGATACAAATAACAGATTACGTCATGAGCTTGCTAGTGAAGATAATGATGATAGGAGCCATGATCTAACCCTTTTCAATTATTACTGCATGGGAGAAGTCCTGATGGAATTAATTAGGATGTTGGGTAAATTAGAAAGAGTCAGCGTTTGCCAATAATGTATTAATGTAAACATTTTCCTAATTTGTATTTGGTTTGTTAAGAGGATTCAAATTGATCATTAAGGGAATCAGCAGCATTACATTTATTTTCATGTAATTTCAATGAACTGCAAATAATTATTTCCAGCATTGGGACCAATCAATTTCTTAACTAGCTATCTAACAAGCCATGAACCATTATGTGTCTCTTGTCTAGATGTTTGTCTTGATAGGGTGTCAGGGGCTTTATACATAATTATGAGACTCAATACATTCATTATCTTTTACTATATTTCCCGGCACTTCTATTATCTTGTTTTGCCAGCAAAAGCAAAACAGACTTATAATAAAATCATCTTGGAAGTTAACACTTAATATTACAGTTCAGATATCAATTCTGCTATGAATATTAACAAAACAAACGCGATAGCCAGATTCCATTACTGATGATAATGACAGTTTTAGTAAAATGTGTAAAGAAAGTTAAAGTCAAATAATAATGATACAATAATAATAATAATACAATTTTAACAAGATATTATTTATTAAAGAGTGTTTTATTGAGCTGTATCTTGATACAGCTGTATTATTAATATTATTAGTAGTAGTAGTATTAGTATTATTAATAATAGTATTTATTATTATTATTATTATTAGTAGTAGTAGTAGTAGTAGTAGAAGTAGTAGTAGTTGTAGTAGTATTATTATACAGTATTTATTATACAGTATTTATAAAAAAATACAATAAAATAAAAAATACTGTATAATAATAATATTGTTAATAATATTATTTATTATTATTAGTAGTAGTAGTAGTATTAATAATAATAGTATTTATTATTATTATTAGTAGTAGTAGTAGTAGTAGTATTAATAATAGTATTTATTATTATTATTATTATTAGTAGTAGTAGTAGTAGTAGTAGTAGTAGTAGTAGTATTAATAATAGTATTTATTATTATTATTATTATTATTAGTAGTAGTAGTAGTATTAATAATAGTATTTATTATTATTATTAGTAGTATTAGTAGTAGTAGTAGTAGTATTAATAATAATAATAATAATAATAATAATAATAAAAAGTATTATTACTATAATTATTACTATTATTATTATTATTATTATTATTCCATTGTATGAATGAGAAATATGAATTACTTTGTAAACAATACAAATTGCAAACTCCACACAAAAAAGTATAACATCATATAATAATAAAACTAATAGTAACAATAAAATAAGAAGAAGAAGAAGAATAACAACAATAATACAGTTCTATTAAGATACCTTTTATAAAACTAATAAACTGTGTTTTTTTTTTAATCTGTATTTTGATAAAGCTGTAGTATTTTTTTTTTTTTTGCCAACATCAGTGAGAACTAAAAATTACATTATAAACAGTGAACATTGCAAAAAATACAATAAAATAAAAAATAGAACTACCCCCATGCTGCTCCATTAGATCTCTAATATTTACTTCTAGAGCAGCTTACACCCTTGTTGAATCACCAACATCAAATAAATGTAAATAATATTAATGTGCAGCGCTCCTTCCTATAACATGTAGTCCCTTATATGACAACATACCCCCTTTTACATAACCAAACATATGTATTTCCTGTGTAAAAACAAATAGTGAATAGCAGAGCTTTTTTTCTAAAAAAAATAGGTGCAGGAACTCCCCCTTCAGAGTCACTGCCCCTCTACCCACCTCCGAGCACCGTCACTTGGTTCCACCTCCTACCCAACTCCCAGTATCACCCCTTTTAGAGAATACAGAGCCAAGTAACATTTTGTGGTGCTAAATAATTTGTATGGAATTTGTTAATGATAACAAGAAAAGCAGAAAAATAGATTCCCCCACAGCCAGCAGCAATAGACCCTCCCTCCTTCTCCAGCAACAATAGATTCCTCCAGGAAAAAAATTACCCAAAAAACAAAATACCACCCCAGCAACAATATACACCCAGCAGCTACAACAGATCTCCCAGCAGCCACAATAGATCCCCAACCAGCAACAATAGACCTCCCCAGCAACAAAACACCACCACACAAAAATAGATCCCCTCCAGTGACAATAGATTCCCAAGCAGCCAGCAACAATAGATTCTTCAGCACACCTCAGTGCCCTTTGCCATTACATACATTCAGTGCTGGAGATGCTGGAACTGCGTTCCCCCACATTCCCGCTGAACAAAAGCTCTGGTGAAGAGTATCAGAAACACCCCATGTGTGAATTTTATCACACATGAAAAAAAAAGTTGTCAAATAACCATATAGTGCAAATACTTAAAAAAAACAAATTATCATCAAATAATGAAAAAAACACATCACAAAGTCCAAAAAATAGCCATTTTATGAATCCCGATCAACTGTGCGTATGCTAAAGAATGACTACAGTATCACAAATGGCAATTTCCTAATGTGTCACTTTTATATGCCACAGTGGTCTTCAGTTGTGCCTTCTATCTATCTATCTATCTATCTATCTATCTATCTATCTATCTATCTATCTATCTATCTATTATCTATCTATCTATCTATCTATTATCTATCTATCTATCTATCTATCTATTATCTATCTATCTATCTATCTATCTATTATCTATCTATCTATTATCTATCTATCTATCTATCTATCTATCTATCTATCTATCTATTATCTATCTATCTATCTATCTATCTATTATCTATCTATCTATCTATCTATCTATCTATTATCTATCTATCTATCTATTATCTATCTATCTATCTATCTATCTATCTATTATCTATCTATTATCTATCTATCTATCTATCTATTATCTATTATTTATCTATCTATTATCTATCTATCTATCTATCTATCTATCTATCTATCTATTATCTATCTATCTATCTATCTATCTATCTATTATCTATCTATCTATCTATTATCTATCTATCTATCTATCTATCTATCTATCTATATATCTATCTATCTATTATCTATCTATCTATCTATCTATCTATCTATCTATCTATTATCTATCTATCTATCTATCTATCTATCTATCTATTATCTATCTATCTATCTATCTATCTATCTATCTATCTATCTATTATCTATCTATCTATCTATCTATCTATCTATTAGCTATTATCTATCTATCTATCTATCTATCTATCTATCTATCTATCTATCTATCTATTATCTATCTATCTATCTATCTATCTATCTATCTATCTATCTATCTATTATCTATCTATCTATTATCTATCTATCTATCTATCTATCTATCTATCTATCTATCTATTATCTATTATCTATCTATCTATCTATCTATCTATCTATCTATCTATCTATCTATCTATTATCTATCTATCTATCTATCATCTATCTATCTATCTATCTATCTATCTATCTATCTATCTATCTATTATCTATCTATTATCTATCTATCTATCTATCTATCTATCTATCTATCTATCTATTTATTATCTATTATCTATCTATCTATTATCTATTATCTATCTATCTATCTATCTATCTATCTATCTATCTATCTATTATCTATCTATCTATCTATCTATCTATCTATCATCTATCTATCTATCTATCTATCTATCCAATTTATTATATTTCCATATACACTCATCGGCCACTATATTGGGTCCACCTGTTCAATTGCTTGGTAACACAAACTGCTAATCAGCTAAAGAATGACTACAGTATCACAAATGGCAATTTCCCAATGTGTCACTTTTATATGCCACAGTGGTCTTCAGGTGTGCCTTCTATCTATCTATCTATCTATCTATCTATCTATCTATCTATTATCTATCTATCTATCTATCTATTATCTATCTATCTATCTATCTATCTATCTATCTATTATCTATCTATCTATCTATCTATCTATCTATCTATCTATTAGCTATTATCTATCTATCTATCTATCTATCTATCTATCTATCTATCTATTATCTATCTATCTATCTATTATCTATTATCTATCTATCTATCTATCTATCTATTAGCTATTATCTATCTATCTATCTATCTATTATCTATTATCTATCTATCTATCTATCTATCTATCTATCTATTATCTATCTATCTATCTATCTATCTATCTATCTATCTATCTATTATCTATCTATCTATCTATATATCTATCTATCTATTATCTATCTATCTATCTATCTATCTATCTATCTATCTATTATCTATCTATCTATCTATTATCTATCTATCTATCTATCTATCTATCTATCTATCTATTATCTATCTGTCTATCTATCTATCTATCTATCTATTATCTATCTATTATCTATCTATCTATCTATCTATCTATCTATCTATCTATCTATCTATCTATTTATTATCTATTATCTATCTATCTATTATCTATCTATCTATCTATCTATCTATCTATCTATCTATCTATCTATCTATCTATCATCTATCTATCTATCTATCTATCATCTATCTATCTATCTATCTATCAATCTATCTATCCAATTTATTATATTTCCATATACACTCATCGGCCACTATATTGGGTCCACCTGTTCAATTGCTTGGTAACACAAACTGCTAATCAGCTAAAGAATGACTACAGTATCACAAATGGCAATTTCCCAATGTGTCACTTTTATATGCCACAGTGGTCTTCAGGTGTGCCTTCTATCTATCTATCTATCTATCTATCTATCTATCTATCTATCTATTATCTATCTATCTATCTATCTATATATCTATCTATCTATTATCTATCTATCTATCTATCTATCTATCTATCTATTATCTATCTATCTATCTATCTATCTATCTATCTATCTATCTATTATCTATCTATCTATCTATTATCTATCTATCTATCTATCTATCTATCTATCTATCTATCTATCTATCTATCTATTATCTATCTATCTATCTATTATCTATCTATCTATCTATCTATCATCTATCTATCTATCTATCTATCTATCTATCTATCTATCTATCTATCTATCTATCTATTATCTATCTATCTATCTATTATCTATTATCTATCTATCTATCTATCTATTATCTATCTATCTATCTATCTATCTATCTATTATCTATCTATCTATCTATCTATCTATCTATCTATTATCTATCTATCTATCTATCTATCTATCTATCTATATATCTATCTATCTATCTATCTATCTATCTATTATCTATCTATCTATCTATCTATCTATTATCTATCTATCTATCTATCTATCTATCTATCTATTATCTATCGATCTATCTATCTATCTATCTATCTATCTATCTATTATCTATCTATCTATCTATCTATCTATCTATCTATCTATTATCTATCTATCTATCTATCTATCTATCTATCTATCTATCTATTATCTATCTATCTATCTATCTATTATCTATCTATCTATCTATCTATCTATCTATCTATCTATCTATTATCTATTATCTATCTATCTATCTATTATCTATCTATCTATCTATCTATCTATCTATCTATCTATCTATCTATTATCTATCTATCTATCTATCTATCTATCTATTATCTATCTATCTATCTATCTATCTATCTATCATCTATCTATCTATCTATCTATCATCTATCTATCTATCTATCTATCTATCCATTTTATTATATTTCCATATACACTCATCGGCCACTATATTGGGTCCACCTGTTCAATTGCTTGGTAACACAAACTGCTAATCAGCTAAAGAATGACTACAGTATCACAAATGGCAATTTCCCAATGTGTCACTTTTATATGCCACAGTGGTCTTCAGGTGTGCCTTCTATCTATCTATCTATCTATCTATCTATCTATCTATTATATATCTATCTATCTATCTATCTATCTATCTATTATCTATCTATCTATCTATCTATCTATCTATCTATCTATCTATCTATTATCTATCTATCTATTATCTATCTATCTATCTATCTATCTATCTATCTATTATCTATCTATCTATCTAGCTATCTATCTATCTATCTATTATCTATCTATCTATCTATCTATCTATCTATCTATCTATCTATTATCTATCTATCTATCTATCTATCTATCTATCTATCTATCTATCATCTATCTATCTATCTATCTATCTATCTATCCAATTTATTATATTTCCATATACACTCATCGGCCACTATATTGGGTCCACCTGTTCAATTGCTTGGTAACACAAACTGCTAATCAGCCAATCACATGGCAGCAACTCAATGCATTTAGGCACTTAAATTTGGTGAAGACAACCTTCTGAAGTTCAAAATGAGCATCAGAATGTGAAAGAAAAGGGATTTAGGTGTCTTTGAACATGGCATGGCTGTTGGTTGCAGACGGGCTGGGTTGAGTATTTCAAAAACTGTTGATCTACTGGGATTTTCATGCACAACCATCTCTAGGGTTTACAGAGAATGGTTCGAAAAAGAGAAAATATCCAGTGAGCTGCAGTTGTGTGGAGGAAAATTCCTTGTTGATGTCAGAGGTCAGAGGAGAATGGGCAGACTGGTTGCTGCGACATTCAGATGGTAGGGTCAGAATTTGGCAGAAACAACATGAAAGCCTTGTATCAATGGTTCAGGCTGGTGGTGGTGGTTTGATGGTGTGGTGGATCCATCCTGCCTTGTATCAATGGTTCAGGCTGGTGGTGGTGGTTTGATGGTGCGGTGGATCCATCCTGCCTTGTATCAATGGTTCAGGCTGGTGGTCATGGTGTAATGGTGTGGGGGAGATTTTCTTGGCACTAGCAAGGTGTAAGTAAAACATTGGCCGATGAGTGTATAAACATCAATATAATACTCATTTTTTTACTACTTTTTATGTGCTTATGAAAATAAATAATTAATGTAATGTATTTCTGTATCTTGACTTAGCCCTAGGTTATAATTTAGAATGGACTTCAAAGTTTCTAAAAGGTCAAAAACAGTAACAGTGTTGTGCACCAGGAGGAACCCAGGACCCACTGCACCAGCGTAGGATCAAATTCAAGCCTCCACAGGACTTCTCTAGAGAATCCCACTGCCTACTCCTCCAGCTTATCACCATCACTCTGGGTACAGTGTAACGCATAGAGAGATATAAAGAGACCTCGCTGCATATTTTTGCTTGAAGCAATAATATAAAACACTCACAAAATTTCAAAACTAAAACAGTGGTATCAAAATATGTCTCCAATTACTATTGTTACCAGGCATCAATCTCTGTGTGTCCCACAGCAATCCTGCCCAACATGATGATGTTACAAGCCATTATTAATAAAATAATTATTGTTATTGTCGTGGTCTGGGTTCAAACCTGGGGCTTTTGCTGTTTCTGGCTATATCTCTTCTTACTAAACCAAACAGCATTCCAGATGGTGGACAGCTCCATGGACAATTCCTTAAATGATCCATTACACAGTTAATTGTCCCAACAAAGTTAAAAGAACAGTTGCTGTGACTGATGTGATAGTGCCTGAACAAATAAACTCCATTACCCAGTCTATCTCCCTATTAGTCCATGGAGATAATAAAAGTAGTTCTATACTGTCACATTTTGTCATCCCTATCAAACTTAGCACTGAGGGCCGTGAAATTCCTAGCTCTGCTATGCTGGACTCAGTGGCTGGGGAGAACTTTATGGACACAGATTTGCCAACTTCTACAGAAAGTTCATAAGGAACTTCTCTAAGGTAATAGCACCAGTTAAACAACTTAAACTTTGCT
This sequence comes from Staurois parvus, assembly GCF_062004578.1. NCBI lineage: Eukaryota > Metazoa > Chordata > Amphibia > Anura > Ranidae > Staurois > Staurois parvus. The sequence continues at coordinate 4,763,301 of NW_028318266.1, forward strand.
GCCGGTACAGGACAAGGCAAGAGCTGCAGGGGAGACATCTGAGCCTGTCCACATACCATGCCTTCCCACTCTTTGTTCTAATATCCTAAGCCTGTACACTTGACTGTGCTCCCATCCCACCGAGAACACAGAAAGAAAGAACTGAAGATTTTTTTAAACTTCTTTGCACCTGTCAGAAGATCAGAATGAATCTGAGAAGTATTTCTATGATTGTCAGCTCCCAGGTCCTGCTTGTACTGCTCCATCTGCCAGACTGCCAGAACCACAGGACTACTGGCCCCAGGAAACTGTTCTGGAGCCCAAGTTTCAAGACACAAGAGTTGTTATATGTGACACCAACCCAGAGGATGACGCACGTTCCGCTGTAAGCTGCCCAGTACCCTGTCCATTACCTAGAGGGAGACAACGGTTTGGCTGCCTAATATCCAGAGGAAGGAGAGTCCGCTAAGACAGCCCAGCTCATCCATCCCATCCCATAAGGGGGACCTCCGGTTTATTTATTATATGCGTATTAAAAGATACGCATTTGGTGAGTGCGTATTTTTACTATTTATCACCAAACCACTGGATCGTGAAGTCACTAGCAACTCCTCTATTGATCACTCATCACAAACAGTCACCATTTTATTTATAATTATTTTATCAATATTTTATTATATTATCTTTATTGGACTGGAGCACATAATTATTGTGATTTTATCTTTCTATTTGATATAACATTTGGCTGGAGTATATACTTTTTAGCGCTGCACTTTTTATACATACCAATTAAACAGCTGACAAAGAAAGGAGTGCCCTTTGTATGGTCATCTGAAGAATAGGCTGCTTTTAATAAGCTAAAGACTCTCTTCACTTCTGCACCAATATTGGTACATCCTGATTAGAGATGAGCGAATCGAACATGACGAAGTGGAATTCGTTCCGAAGATTTGGAAAAATTCTATTCGCGACGAATCCGAAGATTAGCAAACTTCGGATGCACGAATCGAATTTTCCCAAAAATGGCGGCGACATGTGTGGCGACGGAGAAAATGGACAGAGAAGATGGGGCGGGGATCTCTGGGAAGGCGCGCAGACAAGGCGCACTGACCCATCATGCATTCATGACATGTGATCGCATTAGCCAATCAGCAGCCAGCCAGCACTGTGTAATGGTGGAGCTATAAATCGCGGCCATCTTAGAATTCTCCATTAGCCTCCGGTCATTCAAGAGAGACAGACCTGTGTGTATTAAGAGACAGAGTTAGGGCCACAGAGACTTTAGGGCCACAGAATCGTTACTCAGGGACACAGAATCGTTACTCAGGGACACAGAATCGTTACTCAGGGACATAGAATCAATACTCAGGGACACAGAATCGTTACTCAGGGACACAGAATCGTTACTCAGGGACACAGAATCATTACTTAGGGCCACAGCTATCAAAGAATCGAAAATTTAAAGTGACATACACCCTTTTTTTTTTTGGTGGCTGTCGTGCACAGTTGGTGCTGCAGTTTGCCGATTGTGCAAAATAAACTGACTTTCTGCTTCACAACCACTATTGTACGTTCAAAGAGTTAAATCCATTTACACGCCGGCTGGCGGTAATATTTTTTGGGTGATTAGTGCTTTCCAGTGACACAAACGTACAGTTTCCAGCTAACGGCAAGCTGCAATTGACCGATTGTGTACAATAAACTGACTTTCTGCTTCACAACCACTATTGTACGTTCAAAGAGTTAGATCCATTTACACGCCGGGTGGCGGTAATATTTTTTGGGTGATTAGTGCATTCCAGTGACATAAACGTACAGTTTCCAGCCAATGGCAAGCTGCAATTGACCGATTGTGCTAAATAAACTGACTTTCTGCTTCACAACCACTATTGTACGTTCAAAGAGTTAAATCCATTTACACGCCGGCTGGCGGTAATATTTTTTGGGTGATTAGTGCATTCCAGTGACAGAAACGTACAGTTTCCAGCCAACGGCAAGCTGCAATTGACCGATTGTGTACAATAAACTGACTTTCTGCTTCACAACCACTATTGTACGTTCAAAGAGTTAGATCCATTTACACGCCGGGTGGCGGTAATATTTTTTGGGTGATTAGTGCATTCCAGTGACATAAACGTACAGTTTCCAGCCAACGGCAAGCTGCAATTGACCGATTGTGCTAAATAAACTGACTTTCTGCTTCACAACCACTATTGTTCGTTCAAAGAGTTAAATCCATATACACGCCGGGTGGAGGTAATATTTTTTGGGTGATTAGTGCATTCCAGTGACATAAATGTACAGATTCCAGCCAACGGCAAGCTGCAATTGACCGATTGTGCTAAATAAACTGACTTTCTGCTTCACAACCACTATTGTACGTTCAAAGAGTTAAATCCATTTACACGCCGGCTGGCGGTAATATTTTTTGGGTGATTAGTGCATTCCAGTGACATAAACGTACAGTTTCCAGCCAACGGCAAGCTGCAATTGACCGATTGTGCTAAATAAACTGACTTTCTGCTTCACAACCACTATTGTACATTCAAAGAGTTAAATCCATTTACACGCCGGCTGGCGGTAATATTTTTTGGGTGATTAGTGCATTCCAGTGACAGAAACGTACAGTTTCCAGCCAACGGCAAGCTGCAATTGACCGATTGTGTACAATAAACTGACTTTCTGCTTCACAACCACTATTGTACGTTCAAAGAGTTAGATCCATTTACATGCCGGGTGGCGGTAATATTTTTTGGGTGATTAGTGCATTCCAGTGACATAAACGTACAGTTTCCAGCCAACTGCAAGCTGCAATTGACCGATTGTGCTAAATAAACTGACTTTCTGCTTCACAACCACTATTGTTCGTTCAAAGAGTTAAATCCATATACACGCCGGGTGGCGGTAATATTTTTTGGGTGATTAGTGCATTCCAGTGACATAAACGTACAGATTCCAGCCAACGGCAAGCTGCAATTGACCGATTGTGCTAAATAAACTGACTTTCTGCTTCACAACCACTATTGTACGTTCAAAGAGTTAGATCCATTTACACGCCGGGTGGCGGTAATATTTTTTTGGTGATTAGTGCATTCCAGTGACATAAACGTACAGTTTCCAGCCAACGGCAAGCTGCAATTGACCGATTGTGTACAATAAACTGACTTTCTGCTTCACAACCACTATTGTACGTTCAAAGAGTTAGATCCATTTACACGCCGGGTGGCGGTAATATTTTTTGGGTGATTAGTGCATTCCAGTGACATAAACGTACAGTTTCCAGCCAACGGCAAGCTGCAATTGACCGATTGTGCTAAATAAACTGACTTTCTGCTTCACAACCACTATTGTACGTTCAAAGAGTTAAATCCATTTACACGCCGGCTGGCGGTAATATTTTTTGGGTGATTAGTGCATTCCAGTGACACAAACGTACAGTTTCCAGCTAACGGCAAGCTGCAATTGACCGATTGTGTACAATAAACTGACTTTCTGCTTCACAACCACTATTGTACGTTCAAAGAGTTAGATCCATTTACACGCCGGGTGGCGGTACTATTTTTTGGGTGATTAGTGCATTCCAGTGACATAAACGTACAGTTTCCAGCCAACGGCAAGCTGCAATTGACCGATTGTGCTAAATAAACTGACTTTCTGCTTAACAACCACTATTGTACATTCAAAGAGTTAAATCCATTTACACGCCGGCTGGCGGTAATATTTTTTGGGTGATTAGTGCATTCCAGTGACATAAACGTACAGTTTCCAGCCAACGGCAAGCTGCAATTGACCGATTGTGTACAATAAACTGACTTTCTGCTTCACAACCACTATTGTACGTTCAAAGAGTTAGATCCATTTACACGCCGGGTGGCGGTAATATTTTTTGGGTGATTAGTGCATTCCAGTGACATAAACGTACAGTTTCCAGCCAACGGCAAGCTGCAATTGACCGATTGTGCTAAATAAACTGACTTTCTGCTTCACAACCACTATTGTACGTTCAAAGAGTTAAATCCATTTACACGCCGGCTGGCGGTAATATTTTTTGGGTGATTAGTGCATTCCAGTGACATAAACGTACAGTTTACAGCCAACGGCAAGCTGCAATTGACCGATTGTGCTAAATAAACTGACTTTCTGCTTCACAACCACTATTGTATGTTCAAAGAGTTAAATCCGGTTTTATTTTTGGGGTGCTTATTGAATTAAAGAGTATGTCAGACAACACGCAGAGGAGTGGCAGAGGAGGCAATGTTTCAGGAGCGAGCAGACGTGGCAGCAGAGGAAGGGGTCGAGGCAGCACTAGTCGCAGCCAGAGGCCAGTGCTCCCAGTGTCATCCAGCGGTCGTGTCTCCACCGACAACCCTGCCGTCATCGATTGGTTGACTCGGTCGTCTTCCTCTTCCCAGGTCACCTCTGACACCTACAGCCAACGGTCGGTGGGTACGTCAGACACAACCGTTAGTTGGCATGGCCCGGGAGCAAGCCCACTGAAATCACGTGTCCTCGACGTGCCCCTGTCCTTTGGTGTTCCCTCACCAAGCGAAGTATCGCATGCTGTGGGCTCAGCCCCACTGTACAGTGAGGAAGAGCTAACAGAGGGCAGTCAGGAACGGGGGGAGACATCCGCCTCTTCAGCAGCCAGGCGAAGAAGTACTGGCGAGGAGAGTGGCTCGGTAGCCGGTCTAGAGACAGGTCTGTCTCCTGACCCACACGCAGCCGAGGGGGCTAGTAGTGACGCGGAGACCCTAATTGATGATGATGAGGCTGATCGCACTTGGCAGCCTCGTCGTCATCAGGCTATTGCTTCCGCATCATCAGGAGAAGAGGGTGCCAGCTTGCCAGCGAGCAAAACAGTCGGTGGGTTGCCCAGGAGGCAGCAGGGTCGCAGCAGTGTCAGTGGAGGCAAACGGCCACGGAGTAGAGCACCAGCTCCACTGCAGCCTACCACCACGGCCAGTAGTGGTGCCGGTGTGCACGGAGGAAGTAGCAGTCAGCCAGTGAGGAGTATCGGGGGCAAAGTTTCCTACTCGGCGGTGTGGCAATTTTTCGTCAAGCCGCCCGAGGAAGTAAACGTAGCCGTATGTCGACTATGTGGCCAGAAAGTCAAGCGTGGCCAGGGGGCCAATGCTGGGACTACAGCGTTGCGTCAGCACATGCAGCGTCGCCACTCGGTGGCCTGGGAAAACCGTGATAAAGATACGGCGGTTCTGCCTGCCCCAGCCCCCGCTCCATCACCCGCTCCGTTACTTGCTCCGTCACCCGACGTCAATCGCCCTCTATCAGCCAGTCAAGGCTCCAACACCTCTGCTGAGGGGAGTTGTCGCTCGTTGGCATCTTCCGCTCATTCAGATGCTCCTTCTCCTGCTACTCCTCTTCACGGATTCCGTCAGCAGTCTTTCTTGGAATCCGTTTCCAAGAGACAACAGTTTGCGAGCACGCACCCGACGGTGCAGAAGCTGAACGTCCTCCTGTCCAAGTTGCTGGTGCTGCAGTCCCTCCCTTTCCAAGTGGTGGACTCAGCACCTTTCCGAGAAATGATGGCTTGTGCCGAGCCGCGGTGGAGAGTGCCAAGCCGGCATTTCTTCGCCAAAAAGGCAGTGCCAGCCCTGCATTCACATGTAGAAGAGATGGTGGGCCAGTCTTTGAGCATGTCAGTCTCTGCCAAAGTGCACGGCAGCGCCGACGTGTGGAGCTGTAACTACGGTCAGGGACAGTACATGTCATTTACGGCCCACTGGGTGAACGTGGTGCCGGCACAGCCGCACCAGCAACTTGGACAGGTCACGCCGCTTTTGCCTCCACGTTTGCACGTCCTTGGTCCAGCAAAGATGTCCGCCTCTACCACCTCTTCTTCCGCCGTGTCCTCAGCCGCCACCCCCGTGCCAAGTCCCATTACCCGACCGGCATATCACATGTGCAGGGCGCAACGGTGTCACGCTGTGCTGCACCTGGTATGCCTTGGCGAACGTAGTCACACAGGGGAGGAACTTCTGAGTGTAATGAACAGAGAAATCGACAGATGGCTGTCTCCGCACAAACTGAAAATCGGAACCATGTTGACCGACAACGGAAAGAACATAGTGTCTGCTCTGCGTCAAGGAAGGTTGTGCCATGCGCCATGCATGGCTCACGTGTTCAATCTGGTTGTCAAGCGGTTCCTAAAATCCACCATCCCACTGCAAGACATCCTTGAAATGTCACGTAAACTTTGCATGCATTTCAGCCATTCCTACACCGCAAAGCACACCCTCCTTGAGCTGCAGCGGCAGAACAGAATTCCACAGCATCGCCTGATCTGCGACGTTGCAACAAGGTGGAATTCAACCCTACATATGTTAGACCGCCTTTACGAACAGCGAAAGGCCATCACCAATTTCCTGATGTTACAAGCGGATAAAGGTACTCCCCTGTGTAACTTAGATGTCAGCCATTGGCAGCTCATGCGTGACACCTGCCACTTGCTCAGGCCCTTTGAGGAGGCCACGCTATTCGTGAGTCGGCAGGACTATGGGATGAACGACGTCATTCCTCTGTTGCACGTCCTGGAACAAATGCTGTTAACAATGGCTGGTCAGGGTGCGGTAGATGTGGCGCACAGATCTCAACGCCACATGACCCCTGTGGGGGCAGGACAGGAAGAAGAGGAGGAGGTAGAGGAGGACATTGGTGCTCAGGAATTATTGAGTGAAATGGGTGGTTTTTCCACTCAGCGGACAGGAGTGGAGGAACAGGAGCATCTGGTAGAGGAGGAGGAGGAGACAGAGGACCCAAACGCACTGTGGCAGTATGCTGTGGAGATGGAGGCAGGGAGTCCCTCGCATTCCTTGGCACAAATGGCCCATAGCATGCTCGCTTGCTTGCGTAGCGACAGCTGAATAATAACCATCAGACAGAGGGATGACTTTTGGCTGTCCACCTTGTTGGACCCTCGCTACCGTTCAAAAATGGTGGCCTTTTTCACACCTGCTGAGAGGGAGGCCAAAATAAAGTACTATAAAAACCACCTATGTAGTCAGTTGGTCTCTGCCTTTCTGCGCCAACGTCCATCCTCAGACACTGTGGGCCCTGTGCACTCGCGTTCCGCTGCCATGGCAGCAGGGGAGGGGTGGGGTGGTAGGAGCAGTGGCAGCTCCACCAGCAGCGGCTGCCTCAGTCTGCAGTCGATGATGAGTAGCTTTCTTCACCAGCGCAGTGAGGAAACTACTAACCAGCCGCAGCAGCAGCAGCATCAGGTGGACCTGGAGCAGGACCTCAAACAACAGGCTTGGGCCTACTTGGACAGCACCCTGCCAACCGAGGTAGACAATCCCCTTGACTACTGGGCAACGAAACTTGACCTTTGGCCCCAACTAGCTGAATTTGCCCTTGAAAGGCTGTCATGCCTGGCCAGTAGCGTGGCATCGGAGCGCGTGTTTAGTGCGGCAGGAGGTATTGTAACTCCGCGGAGGACACGACTGTCCACCCAAAGTGTGGAGAGACTCACGTTTGTGAAAATGAATCAGGCGTGGATTAGTCTGGATTTCAAACCACCAGTTCCTGACACAACTGACTAAATCCGCCATGAATCATGCCCCAAACATGTTATTAGGGACAAATGGAAGACCTCCACCTGATCCGTACATTTGTATATATATTTTATTGAGAGGCTGCTGGTCGGCCGAGTCATGTTTTGCACATTTTTAATGACTTATACTCTGCAGGTCGGGCCCCTCATGAATTGGGGTTTTTTAATTATTTATACTTCGCTGGACGACCGTCACATGAATTGAACCTTTTTAATGACTTATACTCTGCTGGTCGGGCCCCTCATGAATTGGTGTTTTTAAATTATTTATACGTCGCTGGACGACTGTCACATGAATTTAAACTGTTTAATTATTTATAGTCGACCAGTTCCAGACCGATGGAATAGCAATTTTTTTAAATATTTATTTGACACGTGTTGTCCATCTCATCAATGAGGTGGACTGTTTATTTATTGGCCACGGTTTGGCCCCCTCCTGTTTCTTACATTGTTAACTTGTTGTATCGGTCACGGTTTGGCCACATGTTTGGTTGTCTTGTAAAGATTTTCTGTAATGTACACAGTTACGCTTGACTTGTCGACTTTCCACAATCTACTAAGGTATAGCATCGCATCAAAGTTTTTTTTTTTTTTTTTGGTCTAAACCATTTCTTATAATGTCAATTTGTAGGATACGCCGCTGTAAGGCGACCTACTTTTTTGTCACTGTGTAGACATCTATTTATAGGCCGATGTTTGGCCAGAAAGATATATTTAGTAATAACCTAGCCGTTCAGGCCGCTCCCTGAACACCTCGGGAATTGCTTTGTATATCTGTCGCCTTAGGGGCCGCTGTCTGGCGACATAATTTTTTGTCACTGTGTAGACATCTATTTATAGGCCGATGTTTGGCCACAAAAATATATTTAGTAATAACCTAGCCGTTCAAGCCGCTCCCTGAACACCTCGGGAATTGCTTTGTATATCTGTCGCCTTAGAGGCCGCTGTCTGAACAGCTCATGAATTGCTTTCTATATGTGTCGCCTTTGAGGCCGCTGGCTGGACAGCTGATGAATTGATTTGTATATATGTACTTATTGTCCGCTGTCCGGACAGCTCATGAATTACTTTTTGTATATAGCCTTCCAAACCACTCTCAGAATAAGTCATGATATTCATGCTGTGTATAGCCTTATAGGCCAATGGTCAATCAAGTCATGATTGTTATAGTGTGTATAGCCTTATAGGCCGCTGTCTTTACAACTTTATAATTCCATGCAGTATATAGCCCTATCGGCCACTTTCTGGCATCCAGTTGCTGTAGCCCCCATCACCACACTGTGCCACGGGCCCCTGTACCGCCTTCTCATACTGCTGCCAGATCCATCCTCTGCCATGTGCGTCTTTGTCGTCTGCTCACGCTGCTGGGGTCCAGTTTTAAACCTAGGCCTGTGTATGGCTTCCGAATACTGCTGCCTCCACCGCCACCCTGCGCCATGTGCCTCTGTCGTCTGCTCACGCTGCTGACGGCTTCCGCTTTTTAACCTAGGCCTGTGTATGGCTTCCGAATACTGCTGCCTCCACCGCCACCCTGCGCCATGTGCCTCTGTCGTCTGCTCACGCTGCTGACGGCTTCCGCTTTTTAAACTAGTCCTGTGTATGTCTTCCGAATACTGCTGCCTCCACCGCCACCCTGCGCCATGTGCCACTTTCGGGTCTCCTCACACTGCTGCCAGGTCCATACTGATTCATGGCCCCCTGTACCGGCTCCTCATGAACGTGGTTCAGCGGGTTTGCATCACCGCGTTGCATCACCGTGTTGTGCGCATTAAGCCAGACACCAAAGGGCAGCACAGACCTGTTATTACTCGCTCAAGCATGGCTGAACAAAACCAGTCTCTACCACAAATTGGACCCAGACCTGCCCAGGGTCTCGTAACTAGATTGCACGGAGGAGTAGAGTCCGTTATCGGAATTAAATAGACAAAACGCCACACCAAAAAGAGTGGCCATTTCCAACACTTATTCCAGAAAGAGGAACAACCCGTTTCATATACGGCCCGTAGACGTTTCACGTCTGCCACATTCAGTCGATTTAAGACGCAAGCTCCACTTCCTGTGGTCTCTGACCGTCGATATACCTTTAAGTGTCAGCTTTAAAGCTATATTCCCTCCGGAGCACTGACACTGGTGCCCTTCCGTCAACATGCCTTTAAGTTTCAGTTTTCAACCATATTCCCCACAGAAGCCAAACTCTTGGGTATCCCAGAAGCTGCTCAGCGGGTCAGGGCAATAAAGCTCCCGGTTCACAGGTTGTTCCGTCTTATGGATGGAAGTACGACGGTATATGATCTTCTTCGCACCCACGGCATCACCTCATAGAATCTCTGCATTGCATCTGCAATCACAACGCTGACTTCCCGTATTGCCACTCAGCCATTGGACTCTTGATAGTCGTCTCCCCACACTGCTGCTGGGGGGACTTTTTAACCTAGGCCTGTGTATGGCCTTCAATTGAAGCTGCTTCCACTCCGCCACTCTGCCATTGGACTCTTGATAGTCGTCTCCCCACGCTGCTGCTGGGGGGACTTTTTAACCTAGGCCTGTGTATGGCCTTCAATTGAAGCTGCTTCTGCTCCGCCACTCTGCCATTGGACTCTTGATAGTCGTCTCCCCACACTGCTGCTGGGGGGACTTTTTAACATAGGCCTCTGTATGGCCTTCAATTTAAGCTGCTTACGCTTCGCCACTCTGCCATGGGCCCCTGTACCGCCTCCTCTTGCTGCTGCCAGGTCCAGAGTGTGTCATGGGTCCCTGTACGGCCTCCCATTGCTGCTGACTTCATCGCCAGACTCTGCCATGTGCCACTTTCAGGTCTCCTTACACTGTTGGTGGGTTCCATTTTGTGATAGGGTGCTGTATGGCCTTCCATTGCTGCTGCCTCCACCGCCACCCTGCGCCATGTGCCTCTGTCGTCTGCTCACGCTGCTGACGGCTTCCGCTTTTTAACCGAGGCCTGTGTTTGGCTTCCGAATACTGCTGCATCCACCGCCACCCTGCGCCATGTGTCTCTGTCGTCTGCTCACGCTGCTGACGGCTTCCGCTTTTTAACCTAGGCCTGTGTATGGCTTCAGAATAATGCTGCCTACACCGCCACCCTGCGACATGTGCCTCTGTCGTCTGCTCACGCTGCTGCCAGGTCCATACTGATTCATGGCCCCCTGTACCGGCTCCTCATGAACGTGGTTCAACGGGTTTGCATCACTTAACGGCAAATCGTTGACAAACGCTGGGACGTTCAGTGTTGTGCGCATTAAGCCAGACACCAAAGGGCAGCACAGACCTGTTATTACTCGCTCAAGCATGGCTGAACAAAACCAGTCTCTACCACAAATTGGACCCAGACCTGCCCAGGGTCTCGTAAGTAGATTGTACGGAGGAGTAGAGTTCGTTATTGGAATTAACTGTGAGGGACTTTTAAACCTAGGCCTGTGTATGGCCTTCAATTGAAGCTGCTTCTGCTCCGCCACTCTGCCATTGGACTCTTGATAGTCATCTCCCCACGCTGCTGCTGGGGGGACTTTTTAACATAGGCCTCTGTATGGCCTTCAATTTTAGCTGCTTACGCTCCGCCACTCTGCCATGGGCCCCTGTACCGCCTCCTCATGCTGCTGCCAGGCCCGTAATCTGCCATGGGCCCCCGTACCGACTCCTCATGCTGCTGCCAGGCCCGTAATCTGTCATGGGCCCCTGTACCGCCTCCTCATGCTGCTGCCAGGTCCAGAGTGTGTCATGGGTCCCTGTACGGCCTCCCATTGCTGCTGTCTCCATCGCCACACTCTGCCATGTGCCACTTTCAGGTCTCCTCACACTGCTGGTGGGTTCCATTTTGTCATAGGGTGCTGTATGGCCTCCCATTGCTGCTGCCTCCACCGCCACACTGTGGCTCCACACTCTGGTTTTGGCCCCGTGACTGCCCAAATGAGTGAAGTGTGCGGTGATTCTAAGATCGACGGCACTCATCTGCATGTCATACTGACTGACAGTATTATTTCTCTTCCCCAGCAGACTCCAAGGGCATTTAAATTAAAGGTACAGTGTTCTGCACTAATATAAAGGCTCTCTGAAGCCTAGAAACACCCTTTTTATAAGTTAAATTCGCAGCGAATATATTCGGCTCGAATCGAATTTATTCGGCGAATTCGGCGAATCAGCCGAACCGAATTTTTGAATAATTCGCTCATCTCTAATCCTGATCCTGATCTACCTTTTATTGTGGAGGTGGATGCCTCAGACTCTGCCGCGGGAGTTACCCTTTCTCAATGAAGAGAAAAGTTGCAGCTTCATCCTTGTGCATATTTTTCTTGCTTGATGTCCTCAGCTGAAAAGAATTATGGCATTGGGAAAAATGAGCTGATGGCAATTCAAGAAGCATTTTCCAAATGGAAGCATCTGCTGAAAGGGACTAAGCATCCTGCGATTGTTCTCACCGATAATACAAATCTACAATTAATTTGTTCTGCCAGAGATTGTCTTCTAGACAAGCACGTTGGTCGCTCTTATTGTCCAGGTTTCATTTTATTATCTTGTATCGACCTGGGTCAAGGGATGGTAAGGATTATGCCTTAGTACAGATGTTATCTTTGCCTCTTCAGGAAAACAATTCTGAGTGCTCTATCCTGCATCAAAAGAACTTCCAAGGACACATGTTCTAAGGCATTCTTGAATCTTTTCTAGGAGGGGTATGATAATGAACCACTTCTCAATCATCCACCTAAGGACATCAACCTGGCTTATAAGAATGATGGCATCATCTCTATGTATCTGAATCTGGTCAGGTTGAAGCCTTCAGGTTGGTTCATGATTCCAAACTTGCTGGGCATTTTGGGGTTTCTAAGACAGAAGAACTTTTATACCATTCCTTTTGGTGACCTGGTTTCAAGTAAGAAGTTTGGTTTTTGGCTAAAAGTCTGACCAGTGAATATATGGTATAAACGTATGTCAGATCGAACACCCAGCTCATCCCTTCTAGCTATATAAGGAAATAAAATTTACATATCATGCTATGACATCACTTCTATTCCCCCCCTTACTTTACATAACTGATGACAGCTGTTAATCGGCTAGTGTTCTTATCGGGATCAGTCCCATGCACCAGGTTGTCTGTTTTTTGGTGGAGATTTTAATTTTTTTAATAAAGGACTTCTCAAACATTTGTGAGTGTTTATTTCTAGGTTACATCTTTTTCCTCTGAATGAATAGGGGTACTTCCCCATACTCATTTAAGTGGGGAAAGCCAGTATCTGAGCGGCCCCCTTATTATTAAAGGGGCTTCCAGATTACAATAATCCCCTTGTCTGCAGACCCCCACAACCACTGGGCAGAGGTTTTTGGGAAGAGACCCTTGTCCTCAACATCCCCCTTGGCAAGGCACTACCCCAAGATGAGAACATGTGTCTTGTTATAGTTAAGGAGGGGGTAGCATAATTGCCCATCCTCCCCTTTTCTGGTCAGCCAGGTTGCATGCTCAGATTTAGGATCTGGTGTGGATTTTTCTAGGGAACTTCATGCATTTTTTTTTTTTGTGGTACCTCCTTAAAATCCATACCAGATTCAAAGGGTTTTTCGTTCTTGCTGTAGAATGTGCTACAGCAAAAATTACATTTACAAATAAAACAATTTATAAAGTTTAAATTGCTGGTGAATGACATTCAATGCCAGCTTCTTAAAAAAGCACACCCTCCAAAGATCCCCCAAAATACATAGCAAAAGCTTGGAGGAGTCTGTGTGTTGTTTTTTTTTTTCAAAAACAAAGAAGTTGCCAATGACAGCTGTCTAAATCTTTTGCCATTCGTTTTTCAAAACGTTTCCTTTGTAAATGTCAGTGCTGCTGCAGTGCTTTCTGTACATGACAGAAATGTGCCCCATTCACAGGAATGATTAGGGCAGCCCCAGGCATGTTTTTTTAAATGTTTTTTTTTCTGTTGAAATCAGGGTGGATTGACTCATCACTATTTGACAGTCAATAGTACATGGATATGATCAATATTGGTGTTTAAGTTACAGTCTTTACCCTGCCAGTTGCTTGCCCAGGGCAGAGACAACATTATGAGGAAAAATCAAATAAAAAAAAATAAAATGTTAAAATGATAAATAAAAATTAATTATGTAAACAATGGTAAAAAAAAACATAGTGATGGTGAGTGGGAAAATGACCCCAGTAGGAAAATGAGACTAGAATTTAGCTCTCAGTACATGGGTCAGCTTTCTACCCTATCCGTTGTTGTTTCAGAGACTTTAGGTCTTCAGTTGCTTTATACAGACCTAATGTGGTTCTCTATGCTTCAGAATTGGCCCTTTTGTATTTCAATGGTTTTTATTAATTTTAAACAGTATAAAACAGAGGCAACAAAACACGCCCACGCAGGGGCTATCAATTGCACCGATAGAAAGTGTATAATAGAGCAGACAACGCTCTAATTCCAATAAGGCAAAACGCATGCCCGCGCAGGGGCTATCAATGGCACATAGGTTACAATAACATCAGTGAAACTCAGATTATCGCAACTAAAGACAGCTGTCCACTGTCACATCAAAACAAACAGAAAAGGAAAGAAGAAAAGCAGAGAAGAAAGAAAGAGAAAAAACAAAAACAAAAACACACACCAGAGAGCAAGGGTCCATGAGCGCCAATACAAAACTCCATCACCTCCCTACACTGGCCGGGGGGAGCGTGGGAAAGGCATATTGCAACCACGGTTCCCATATTTTCAAAAATTTATGTTGAGAGTCATTGCATATACTCGACATCTGTTCATTGAGCATCATAGTAGTCATACGATCCCGCACCCCCTGAAAAAGTACAAACGGACTCTTCCAGGCCTGGGCAATTGTCCTAGTGGCCGATAAAAACAAATAGGAAGCCAATCGCTGCTGACGAGCCAAGAGGCCCGGTATGGGGCAATGAAGCAAAGCATACCGAGCATCCCGGCGTATGGAGAGATGAAACAAAGTGAAAAGGAGGCCAAACACACGAGACCAAAAACGAACCAACCTCGGGCATGACCACCAGATATGCAGTACATCTCCACGATGGCCACAGCCCCGAAAACATCGATCACTACAGGCAGGGTTAGCCTGGGCCAAACGAGCCGGCACCCAATACCAACGAAACAATACCTTATAGGCTGCTTCCAGCGTGGTCGTATTAAATGAACATTTAGCTATGAGTGACCAGGCTTTATTCCAGTCCTCCGGATCCACAGCCACTCCCAGGTCGCGTTCCCACTGAACTACATATGAAAGAGAAGTGTGCGACGAGCATCTGTTCAAAGCTGCGTAAAGAAGGGAGATAAGGCCCGGGGCGCCCGGACGATGCTGGCAAAGCCGTTCAAAGGCAGATGTCTGATATGGGAAAGCAGAAGTGGCCCTCAGCGAGAGTAGCCAGTGCCGCAATTGAAGGTACCGAAAAAATTCCGCTGGGGGAACATCCCGAGACTCCCGGAGGACATTCCAGGTGGGAAAGGACCGAAAAATCAAAAAGTGTCGCACCTGTGAGAAACCATGAGCCACCCACCAAGAAAATGCCCTCGGGTGATCTAGACCCGGCGGGAAAAGAGGGTTATTAACGATTGGAAGCAAGGGCAAGAAAGGTGACATCAGGCCACTGGAGTAACGTACCGAGTCCCAGACTCGTAGGCCATGGAGCAACATCGGACTCAGCACCGTAGGGCGCAGGGCAGGGGGAAGCCATAGAAGTGTCGATAGTGCGATAGGGGCACAATTAGGCAGTTCCAGCAGGACCCAGAGAGGAACATCGGAGGAAGCGTGCAACATAGACAGCGGGGCAATTTGGCTCGCCTGATAATACTTAGTTACATTGGGTACCCCAAGACCACCTTGGAGTCTATGAGCAAAGAGCGTATTTCTAGAAACTCTGGGATTATTATTATTATTATTATTATTATACAGTATTTATAAAGCGCCAATAGTTCGCTCAGCGCTGTACATTACAAAGGGGGACAAAACATGTGACAGAACAATACCAATACAATGCAAAACATGAGGGGATCGAGGGCCCTGCTCTTTCAAGCTTACAATCTAGGAGGGAGGGGATGGTGGCACAGGAGGAGATAGCTGTGGGGGATGGAGTGGTAGGAAGAGTGGAGGAGGTCGGCAAGTTAGCAGGGGGCGGGGTAGGATTCCCTGAAGAGATGGGTTTTCAGGGTGCGCCTAAAGGAGAGGAGAGTAGGTGATAATCTGATGGGTTGGGGCAAGGAGTTCCAGAGGATAGGTGACACCCTGGAGAAGTCCTGGAGGCGGGCATGGGAGGAGGAGACCAGGGAACTAGAGAGAAGGAGGTCTTGTGAGGAGCGGAGTGTGCGTGCTGGGCGGTACTTGGATATTAGGTCAGTGATGTAGTTCGGGGCAGTATGGTGGACAGCTTTGTACGTCAGCGTTAGGATTTTGAATTTGATCCGTTGCGCAATCGGAAGCCAGTGGAGGGATTGGCAGAGGGGGGTGGCGGAAACGGAGCGGTTGGAAAGGTGAATGAGTCTGGCAGCCGTATTCAGGATGGACTGAAGCGGGGATAGCCAGCGGCGAGGCAGGCCAGTGAGGAGGGAGTTGCAGTAGTCGAGTCGTGATATGATGAGGGAGTGGATGAGCTGTTTAGTGGTTTCTGGAGTTAGGAACGTGCGGATTTTGGCGATGTTGCGGAGGTGGAGTCTGCACGAGTTTGTTAAAGAGTGGACTTGGGGCTGGAAGGATAGGTTGGAGTCCAAAATGACACCAAGTACTCTGGCCTGCGGGGCGGGTTTGATGGTGGCGTTGTTGGACATGATGGAGAAGTCAATGGGGGGTGGTGTCCGGGCTGGAGGGAAGACAAGAAACTCGGTTTTGGAGAGGTTCAATTTAAGGAAGTGGAGCGACATCCAGTCTGATATGTCGCTCAACAGGTGTGTGATTCGGGCGGAGACCGAGGGGGTGAGGTGGGGGGTTGAGAGATAGATTTGTGTGTCGTCGGCATAGAGGTGGTAGTTGAAGCCGTGAGAGTGTATGAGTTGGCCAAGGGAGGAGGTGTAGATGGAGAAGAGAAGGGGCCCGAGGACAGAGCCTTGAGGGACCCCAACAGAGAGGGGGAGTGAGAGGGAGGTGGTGGCATTATAGGTAACGCTGAAAGAGCGTTGTGACAGGTAGGATGAGAGCCAGGAGAGAGCAGAATCTCTGAGGCCGAGGGAGTGTAGTTTTTTGAGGAGGAGGGGGTGGTCGACTGTGTCGAAGGCCGCAGAGAGGTCAAGGAGTAGGAGCACTGAATAGTGGCCATTAGCTTTGGCGGTTAGCAGGTCGTTGGAGAGTTTGAGTAAGGCAGTTTCGGTGGAGTGTAGGGGACGGAAGCCGGACTGTAGGGGATCGAGGAGGTTGTTGTCGTTGAGGTGAGAGCATAGGCGGGCGTAGACTAGGCGCTCGAGGAGTTTAGATGTAAATGGGAGCAGGGAGATGGGTCTGAGGTTGTTCGGGTCATTGGGGTCCAGGGAGGGCTTTTTAAGTATGGGGGTGATGTGTGCATGTTTCAGAGGGGAAGGGAAAGTGCCGGAGGAGAGGGAGAGATTGAAGATGTGGGTGAGGGAGCGTAGGATGGAGGGGGAGGGAGGTTGTAGGAGTTGTGAGGGGATAGGGTCAAGGGGGCAGGTGGTGAGGCGGGCATCAGAGAGGATTTTGGAGACTTCTTCGATGGTAGTAAGGTCAAAGGTGCGGAGTGTTGGGGGAGCTTCAGTATGAGGAATGTAGGGTGGGGTGGGAGAGGAGGTCAGAGCAGTGGTGGGGCCGTGGGAGAGGGGTGTAGAGGGGGTAGCTGAGTGAGGGGGAAGGGGGTTGGAGGGAGTTTGAGCAGCGACGAAGTCCCTGTGGGTTATGTCGAGGGGGAGGGGGGATGAGGGGGTAGCTGTGTGAGAGGGGACGGGTTGAGAAGGCGTGCGAGTTGCGGCAATGTCCTTGCGAATTGTGTCAATCTTGTTTTTGAAGTGATTGGCAATCTCAAGGGCAGTGAGTGAGGTGCTGGGTGGAGGTGGGGGTGGCGAGAGTAGAGAGTTGAAGGTGGAGAAGAGTCGGCGAGGATTGGAGGAGAGGGCCTTGATGAGGGTCAGGAAGTAGGCTTGTTTGGCAGTATGGAGGGAGGAGGTGTAGGTGTGGAAGGCAGATTTGTATCGGGTGAAGGCTTGTTGGGATTTGGTTTTGCGCCATAGTCGCTCCAGGGCACGACTGTGTCGTTTGAGGGTTTTGGTGTGATCAGTCTGCCAGGGCTGGAGCGGTCGGGGTCTGATGTTGCGTGTGGTTAAAGGCGCTAGTGAGTCAAGGGCTGTTGACAGCGCATTGTTGTAGGCGGTCATAGCCAAGTCGGGGCAGGACAGGGGGAGGATGCGGTCATGGAGTTGATCAACTGCGGAATGGAGGGAGGCAGGGTTAAGGTTGCGGAGGTTACGGCTGGTAGTAGTGTGACATTTGGAGGGGTAGGCGTTGGAGGATGAGGAGATAGAGAAGGTAATCAGGTTGTGGTCAGAGAGAGGGAAGGGGGTGTTAGTGAGGTTGTGGGGAGCGCAGCGGTTGGAGAAGACAAGATCAAGGATATTACCGTCGGAGTGGGTGGTGGATTGTATGCACTGTGCAAGTGCAAAGGAGGAGGTTAAGTGGAGGAGACGGGCTGTGTCCGGGTTGACGAGGTTGACAGGGATGTTGAAATCCCCAAGGATGATAGTGGGTAGCTCAGAGGAGAGGAAGAAGGGTAGCCAGGAGGAGAAGTCTTCCAGGAAGCGGGGTATGGAGCCAGGAGGCCGGTATATCACAGCAATCTTCAGGGGGGTTGGGGAGAATAGTCGGACGCAGTGGGCCTCGAAGGAGGAGAAGGATAGGGAGGGGGGGTTTGGGAGGATTCGGAAGGTGCTCTGCGGTGACAGGAGCAGGCCAACCCCACCACCTTTACGACCGTTGGGCCTGGGTGAGTGGGTCCAGGTGAGACCGCCGTAGGAGAGTGCAGCAGGGGAGGTAGAGTCAGTGGGCTGGATCCAGGTTTCCGTAATCGCCAGGAGGTTGAGGGAGCGGGAAACAAAGAGGTCGTGGATGGCGGTAAGCTTGTTGCACACCGATCGGGCGTTCAGGAGTGCACATGAAAACGGGGGGGAGATTTTAGGGAGCAGGGGGACAGATACTAAGTTGCGGGGGTTGCGGCAGGACGTGGAGGCGGGAGGGTTTTGTGCGGGTGAGGGAGGTGGTGGAGGGCCAGGATTCGGGGAGATGTCCCCCGCGGTTATGAGGAGGAGAAGGGTGAGAAAGGTGGCATGGGAGCGGGATGTGCAGGAGCGTGAGAAACTACTAGTGGAGGTGTTGGGGTCAGTGGGAGAGTGGAGTAATAGGAGGAGGTGGTAGGTGCCATAGAGGGGTGAAGGAAGCAGTGAGGGCACAATATACAAATGTTTGGGAGGAGCAGAGGGATATAGTGAATGGATTTTGGGAACAGAGGAGAGGAAAATGAGAAGGAGGAGTGGAAGAGGCATTTTGGGGAGGTGATGAAAGCAATAGTAGGGAGATGATAGCAATGAGGGGTAGATGTACAAGTTTTGGGGTGGAGCAGAGGGGTAAAGAAACGAGATTTGGGAACAGAGGATAGTAATATGAAGAGCAGAAGAGGGGTGTATTATATAAAGGTACACGGAGTGGGACTCAGGTGTGTAAGAGATGTTTCCCAGGGTGTTTCCTTGCAGTCTGTCCAGCATGCAGTAGAGTTTCTTGCTGTTGTTGTGTCTTCCTGCTACTTAAGTTCTCCTGCTTTAGTTCAACTGCTGTGTTTAACTGCTCTGCACTCATTCAAAGCCGCACTCCATCATAAGCAGCACCCCCATCAGAGACTGTGCCCCCCATCAGAGATCTCCCCCATGAGCTGAACTAAATTTATAGGGAGATGCTCAAATGAGCATTCAACTCCGCCCCAATTAGAAGCTGATAAGGCTCACATGAATAGGGGGATGATTCTTAGGAACCAGGCCACAGTCATAAACCTGAGTGCGCCTAGAGGTGAGGACAAGTCAACAGATACACAGATAGAATTACAACATTTGTTGAGAATTTAACAGGAGTCAATGCGTTTGTCTGGTTTAAGAGTGGAGGTAGCAGATAAATGCAGTTACCCAGAGAAGAACAGCAGGAGTCAATGCGTTTGTCTGGTTAAGAGTGGAGGTAGCAGATAAATGCAGTTACCCAGAGAAGAACAGCAGGAGTCAATGCGTTTGTCTGGTTAAGAGTGGAGGTAGCAGATAAATGCAGTTACCCAGAGAAGAACAGCAGGAGTCAATGCGTTTGTCTGGTTAAGAGTGGAGGTAGCAGATAAATGCAGTTACCCAGAGAAGAACAGCAGGAGTCAATGCGTTTGTCTGGTTAAGAGTGGAGGTAGCAGATAAATGCAGTTACCTGTGAAAGTAGAGAAGGCATAATTAAAGTGCTGTGTTTAACTGCTCTGCACTCATTCAAAGCCGCACTCCATCATAAGCAGCACCCCCATCAGAGACTGTGCCCAGATAAAACGCATAAACTTCGCCTGAAGCAACCAAAGAAAATGAGGGGGAACTTGCACTGGGAGGGTGCGAAAATAATATAACAATTTCGGCAAGATGGTCATTTTCACTGAATGAACCCGTCCTATCCAAGACAGGTGCGGAAATTGCCAGGAATGCATAAGAGAAGATAAGGAGCTAAGCAAAGGATAATAATTTGCAGCAAAAAGGGAGTCATAGGTGGGGGTCAAGCGAATGCCCAAGTATTCAAGAGAAGAGGAAGCCCACCGGTAAGGGAAGTGGGATTGTAGGCGCGAAACCAAATCTGAAGCCAAAGTAATATTGAGAGCAACGGTTTTATCCAAATTAATACGTAGACCCGAGATCAAGGAAAAGCGCTCAAGAACCCGTTGCAAATTAGGAAGCGTCGTCAGAGGATTAGTAAGGGTCAAGAGGGCATCGTCCGCAAAGAGGCTCAGCTTAAACTCCTGTCCCGCGTATGGAACCCCCGATACATTGCAGTCGGTCCGGAGCCCTAAAGCCAGTGGCTCAAGCGCCAGGACAAAGAGCGCCGGGGACAGCGGGCAGCCCTGCCTCGTCCCTCGCCCAACAGGAAAGGGATCCGAGAAATACCCAGCGTATTTAACGGAAGCCGAAGGAAAGGAATACAAGGCTTGAATCCAAGAGAGAATAGAATCCCCGAAACCCCAGCAAGACAGCACAAACCGCAGATATTCCCAGGATAGAGAATCAAAAGCTTTATATATGTCCAAGGACAGTAAGAATCCTGGGATTTTCCGTTGTTGCAGAAAATGTATAAGATGGACCACCTTACGGACATTATCACCCGCCTGCCTCCCGGGGACGAACCCTACTTGGTCCCTGTGGACCAGGCTACACAAATATTTATTGATGCGAAAAAGAATTGGCCCTTTTAAACCCAATAGAGACAATCCTCTCTCTGCTTTCACCTACACCATGGGATTCCTTGGAGCCATCACCTCTGCATGAACTGGTAGTCTTATCTTGAAAGTGGTATTTAGACCTAGGACTTTATTTTACTCTTTAAGAAGAGTACCTATTTTCCATTTCCATCCCTGACTGTGTTTGCTTGACCTCCACATAGATTCACTCCCATACTTTGTTTAAATAAAGGGGATTGATTACATTTAAAGTGATTCTAAAAGCTTATTATTTTTAAAATAACAAACATGTGTATACTTACCTGTTGTGTGCAGTGGTTTTGCACAGAGCAGCCCAGATCCTCCTCTTCTTGGGTCCCCCGACTGTGCTCCTGGCCTCTCTCTCTTGTTGGGTGCCCCCACAGCAAATTATAGGGGAAGCCTCTGCTCCGTGTATCAATTTTCACATGGAGATATACTGTACATATAAAACTCCCACCTGGCAGTACTGGGGTCTTTGGTTCGAATCCCAGCCATGGCACTACCTGCCTGGAGTGTGCATGTTCTCCCTGTGCCTGCGTGGGTTTCCTCTTGGTACTGCAGTTTTCTCCCATACTCCATAGACAGGTAGGTAAATTGCCTCCTGTCTAAATTGTCCCTAGTATGTGTATGTATAAATGTAAGCTAGGGACCTTAGATTGTACGCCCCTTGAGGGTTAGGGACTGATGTAAATATATAATATATATATGTAAAGCATTGCAAAAATGTATGGTGCTATATACTGCAAGTGCCTGTAATAAATAAATGTGTATATATAAATATATGTGTGTGTGTGGCCCAACCACCACATTGATGCTAAACATAAAATAAATAAATGAAAAAATAACTGTAAAACAGTAAAGTAAAATAAATAAATACATTTCAGGTAAAAATCTTCCACTTTGCAGCAACTTTATTCCATATTTATTCTACAGTGTTCTCTCATACAAACCTTCTGGGAAAATGTATTGCAGATTTCAGGACGAGTGCTGGGTGTATCCTTATATATTCAAATATTTTTTATTGAAAGATTTTCAACATACAAAACATTGTTTAATAATGTTAGCATGAGTAAGGTTCACCTTAGATATTACAGTCAGAATATGAAAGAGGGATCCCCAACATTTGGCTGGGGATGTTGTGGACTTGAGTCGCGCTTGCATGAGAGGTATGCTTAAAGAAGTGTGAACCTTTTTAGAGTAGAAGTAAGGATAATATTGGAATGGGGTAAGGGAGGGGCAAGGGGGGGGGGGTGGGAGGGGGGCACCAGTGAAGTGTTTAGGTCATTTAACAGAATTATTTTGCAGGGTGTATCCTTATAGACCCCATTCATTGTCTTCTAGGATTGCCCTTTACGAGTATCTCCAAAACCTCTAGTTCAACCTTTTTGTAACCTTTTCAACACAGAGGAACCCTTGAAATAACTTTCCAGTCTCAGGGAACCCCTGCTAAAAATGATTATATCTACAACTCATGGATGGTGGGAAGAATTCTCCTTACACTTGTGGTCATTGAGAAGAATTACTCTCATATAGATGGCTAAAAAGGTCATTGGTGTCAGTGGGAACGTATTTGAGAGGCAGTATTTGCTCATTGCTCAATGAACCCCTGGTATCCTCTGGAGGAACCCTGGTTGAGGAAGCCCTTCTCTAGTTAATCATATTTTTCCGGCTGCCAGACGACTCGTATCAATCCACTAGAGGTCTTCTACAACTACGTCACAGACCCAACTCCACATTATAGAGGAAGTGAGGAGAGTTAAAGCCCTTACAGCAAGTGTAGCAGACAGAATGGACTCATTCAATCTAATCTGGCAATTATGGGATTATTCCCTTTATAGTATAGCTGACTCAAACTTCATCCCTTCTGATGGCAATATTCAGACTCACCCATTGCAGATCAAATAATCTCCACCCTACATTCTGGTGTTTTTCCATAGCTGAATCCTCTATATAATTGTTGTTATTGTTCTTTCTTGACAATTGTTTCACACCTTCTTTCCTGTTTCTGGTATACTTCTTTTACATGTGGTATGTGACATTTGCATACGTCTGACACTTATAAACCATATGTGAAGTGCCACAGCATTTGTAATCTTTGTGATGTCATTTGATCACTTTGTACTTTTAAGATTCAACATAACGATTGTTTTGTTAAGCTTTATGTGGTTAATTTTTCCAAATATGGAACATCCATTGCGTCAGGGTGACGGCAATCACCTGCTTTTTTTTGTATTGAAAACTTTACCAAATCAAAATACAATTGTTGCAGAAAATAAAAAATAAATAAATCTGCCTTTTTTTTCTTTTTCTGTTTGATGCCTATCCAAGTACTCACATTGTTTCGACGATGAAAAATGTTAACCAAACACATACTGAAGTCTCTATAATAAATATGTTGGGAATACTTCTACTTTTCTGAAATGTGATTTGGACAATTGCAGTCTGTTACTGTTTAACACTTCTGTGCTATATATGTTTAAATGTCATTCAAAATAACAAAAAAAGCAGCCAGCACAGTATCGCAGGTTTCAATACATAAAACTTATAAAACAGAAAAAAAAAGAAAAAAGCGCCTTACCTTTTTTTGTTTTATAAGTCTTACTGTTGCTAAACTAACCACCAAATCTGGTTTTACAGTGAACTAATTCTTAATGCCCAAGGAAAAATACCATTTTATGTTGTTAGGGCTAAAAACATCTTCATAACTGCATGAAAACTCTGAGCTTTCTTTCAGCTATGTTTTTATTTAATAAACTATTTTTTTCCCATAATGATCATATAAGAATCATTTATTTTAACCACTTGAAGACCTGGCCTTTTCTGATTTTTTTCATGTAAAAATCAGTATTTTGTGTTAGAAAATTACTTAGAACCCCCAAACAATATATTTTTTTCAAGTAGAGGCCCTGGGAGAATAAAATGGTGGGTGTATTTGCGCAGTGGTTTTTCAAACTCAAAGTTTATTTTTTCCAAAAATTTAATGAATTTTAATGCACAATAACACAATATAATACCCAATTGTTTGGTAAAATATAAAAGATGATGTTACATTAAGTAAATACATAAATACCAAACATGTCACACTTTCAAACTGCGCATTTGCATAAAACGGCGACAAACTATTATCCATAGGTGATGCTTTCAAAGTCTTTACTACTTTATATTTGACTAGGAGGCCTGGTGCAAGAATTATTGTTCCCACTCTGATGTTCACGGTGATACCTCACATGTGTGGTATGATCAGTGTTTACATACAGTGGGGATCGAAAGTTTGGGCACCCCAGCTAAAAATTTGTATTAATGTGCATAAAGAAGCCAAGGAAAGATGGAAAAATCTCCAAAAGGAATCAAATTACAGATTAGACATTCTTATAATATGTCAACCAAAGTTAGATTTTATTTCCATCATTTACACTTTCAAAATAACAGAAAACAAAAAAATGGCGTCTGCAAAAGTTTGGGCCCCCTGCAGAATTTATAGCATGCACTGCCCCCTTTGCCAAGCTGAGACCTGCCAGTGTCATGGATTGTTCTCAATCATCGTCTGGGAAGACCAGGTGATGTCAATCTCAAAGGTTTTAAATGCCCAGACTCATCTGACCTTGCCCCAACAATCAGCACCATGGGTTCTTCTAAGCAGTTGTCTAGAAAACTGAAACTGAAAATAGTTGACGCTCACAAAGCTGGAGAAGGCTATAAGAAGATAGCAAAGCGTTTTCAGATGTCAATATCCTCTGTTCGGAATGTAATTAAGAAATGGCAGTCATCAGGAACAGTGGAAGTTAAAGCAAGATCTGGAAGACCAAGAAAAATATCAGACAGAACAGCTCGCAGGATTGTGAGAAAAACAATTCAAAATCCACGTTTGACTGCACGATCCCTCCAGAAAGATCTGGCAGACACTGGAGTTGTGGTACACTATTCCACTATAAAGAGATACTTGTACAAATATGGTCTTCATGGAAGAGTCATCAGAAGAAAACCTCTTCTATGTCCTCACCACAAAAATCATCGTTTGAACTTTGCAAATGAACATATAGACAAGCCTGATGCATTTTGGAAACAAGTTCTGTGGACTGATGAGGTTAAAATTGAACTTTTTGGCCGGAATGAGCAAAGGTACGTTTGGAAAAGAAGGGGCACAGAATTTAATGAAAAGAACCTCTGTCCAGCTGTTAAGCATGGGGTTGGATCAATCATGCTTTGGGGTTGTGTTGCAGCCAGTGGCACAGGGAACATCTAACGAGTAGAAGGAAAAATGGATTCAATAAAATTTCAGCAAATTTTGGATGGTAACTTGATGCCATCTGTGAAAAAGCTGAAGTTAAAGAGAGGATGGCTTCTACAAATGGATAATGATCCTAAACACACCTCAAAATCCACAGGGGATTACATCAAGAGGCGTAAACGTGAAGGTTTTGCCATGGCCTTCACAATCTCCTGACCTCAACATAATTGAAAATCTATGGATAGACCTTAAAAGAGCAGTGCGTGACAGACAGCCCAGAAATCTCAAAGAATTGGAAGACTTTTGTAAGGAAGAATGGGCTCTTGGCTGGCTACAAAAAGCGTTTACAAGCTGTGATACTTGCCAAAGGAGGCAGCACAAGATATTAACTCTGCAGGGTGCCCAAACTTTTGCAAACGCCATTTTTTTGTTTTCTGTTATTTTGAAAGTGTAAATGATGGAAATAAAATCTAACTTTTGTTGACATATTATAAGAATGTCTAATCTGTAATTTGATGCCTTTTGGAGATTTTTCCATCTTTCCTTGGCTCCTTTATGCACATTAATACAAATTTTTAGCTGGGGTGCCCAAACTTTCGATCCCCACTGTATGTGTTTGGGACATCGTGTGCATTTGCCTTTGCAAGTATGGGGGGACAGGGAGCTTTAACTTTTTTTTTATATTTATTTTCTATTTTTACTCTATACCTTAATTTTTTTTCTATCAATTTTATCACAACAGATGAACAACATACCTTATTATAGCATGGGTAGTGACAGGTACTCTTTACTGAGAGATCTGAGGTCTATTTGACCTCATATCTCTCCTCTGCTCTTAAAATCATTTGATATAACCAAGATTTGTTTGACTCAATGCTTTTCCCAAACCAGTAAT
Source organism: Staurois parvus (assembly GCF_062004578.1). Taxonomy (NCBI): domain Eukaryota; kingdom Metazoa; phylum Chordata; class Amphibia; order Anura; family Ranidae; genus Staurois; species Staurois parvus. The sequence continues at coordinate 4,789,399 of NW_028318266.1, forward strand.
GGTTTTGTTTACAACTGGCAAAACCATAGGTGACTAAACACTCATCGATTTCATTTTTTTAGACCATGGAGATGATCAAGAACATTTCGGTCCATGATCATCTCTATGGTCAGCCGGCAGAACTGCCAACTGCAGTCCCAGGCTCCTTGGTGGAACAGGAGATCTCAGGATGGAGATGAAAGGCTGTGGGAGGGGGAATCCCTACTCTTCCTTGAAAAAAAAAGAGACACTCTCAGGACATCCAATTAAAATAGGACCAATCAAATAGTAAGTTTATTATACTTACATTGCAAAGCAGGCTGTGACTCGCCCAAAAATTTAAGGAATAAAACTACCATTTGATTAGTCCTGTTCTTTGGAAGTCCAAATAGTTCCTATTACATCCATTGCTATATACAACATATTTTATTTTGGAGGGTTAGACTTTAGAGGAGAGATGCCCTAATTCTTAAACAAAACAAACTGTTTCTTATAAAGGTAACCTAAATGGTACAGATATCCAGCCAAAAGGGCTGCTCAAGTGGGCCTTAATGAGTCTATGCAGGACAGCATCCTCTGTGCACAGTAATGCTCCTTTCTGGGAACTGTAGCATCCATTTGTGTGTTGTTGTCCCCCTTACAGATTTTGATCCCACAACCTGTAATATCACAACCCTATATGTCTCTCTGATCTGAGACGTATTCTCTTTGACACACAGCCAGTCCAGTTGTTCTCTTCAAGATATCTCCAGAAACAACCAAAATTCAGTCCACAAATTTGGGAATATTTTCCTCACAGAATTTCAAACTCCCAATAAAACCTGCCCCATTGCAGATTTTTTGAATAGCACAACATAAATGAATAGCACAACATAAAAAACGATGTTCCTTTACGTCAAGATTTTTGCTGATTTCACCTAAAGAATGTATTTAGAAAACCGTGTCACAATATATCTTCCATCACACACTTGTCCTGACACAGCAGTATACTATACAGTATATAAAATAAAACAATATTAAAGGTCTCCAACACACTTTGAAGCTAGCCAGAAAAAAAACCAACTATTCAGAATAAAGGCAGAGGTTTTTGTTGCGTATATTTACAAATACAGTTGCAAGAAAAAGTATGTGAACCCCTTGGGATTATGTGGAGTTTTGCATGAATTGGGCATAAAATGTGCTCTGAACGTCATCTAAGTCACAACAATAGAAGAACACAGTCTGCTGAACATAATACTACACAAACATTAGATGCTGCCATGGTTTAATTGCACATAACATGTAAACATTCACAGTGCAGGGAGGAAAAAGTATGTGAGGCCCTAGCTTAATGACTTCTCCCAGAGCTAATTGGAGCCAGGAGTGAGCCAACCTTGACTCCAATCAGTGTGATGATATTGGATGTGTTGCTGACAGCTGTCCTGCCCTTAAAAAACACACACCTGTTTTGGGTTTACTGGTTTCAAGAAGCACTGTCTGATGTGAACCATGCCTCGCAGAAAAGAGCTCTCAGAAGACCTACAATCAAGAATTGTTGACTTGCATGAAGCTGGAAAGGGTTAAAAAGTATCTCCAAAAGCCTTGATGTTCATGTGTCCACGGTAAGACAGACTGTCTACAAATGGAGAAAGTTTAGCACTGTTGTTACTCTCCCTAGGCGTGGTCGTCCTGTAAAAATGACTGCAAGAGCACAGCGCAGAATGCTACATGAGGTAAAGAAGAATCCCAGAGTGTCAGCTAAAGACCTACAGAAATCTCTGGCACATGCTAACATTTTTGTTGACACATCTACAATAAGGAAAACATAAAACAAGAATGGAGCACATGGGAGGACACCACGGAGGAAGCCATTGCTGTCCAAAAAGAAGATTGCAGCACGTTTGAAGTTTGCAAAAGAGCACCCGGATGTTCCACAGCACTACTGGCAAAATATACTGTGGACAGATGAAACCAAGATTGAGTTGTTTGGGAAGAACACACAACACTATGTTTGGAGAAAAAAAGCACAGCACACCAACATCAAAACCTCATCCCCACTGTAAAACATGGCGGAGGGAGCATCATGGTTTGGGGCTGCTTTGCTGCCTCAGGGCCTGAACTGATTGTTGTCATTGATGGGAAAATGAATTCCAGAGTTTATCAAGACATTTTGCAGGAAAACGTACGACCATCTGTCCGCCAACTGAAGCTCCGCAGAGGATGGGTGATGCAACAGGACAATGACCCAAATCATACAAATAATTCAACAAAACAATGGCTGCAACAGCACAGAATACGCCTTCTGGAGTGGCCCAGTCAGAGTCCTGACTTCAACCCCATTGAAATGATGTGGCATGACCTTAAGAGAGCGATTCACACCAGACATCCCAAGAATATTGCTACACTGAAACACTTTTGATAAGAGGAGTGGTCCACAATTACTCCAGATTGTTGTTCAGGTCTGATCTGCAACTACAGGAAACTTTTGGTTGAGGTTATTACTGCCAAAGGAGGGTCAACCAGTTATTAAGTCCAAAGGTTCACATACTTTTTCCTCCCTGCACTGTGAATGTTTACATGTTATGTGCAATTAAACCATGGCAACATCTAATGTTTGTGTAGTATTATGTTCAGCAGACTGTGTTCTTCTATTGTTGTGACTTAGATGACGTTCAGAGCACATTTTATGCCCAATTCATGCAAAACTCCATGTAATCCCAAGGGGTTCACATACTTTTTCTTGCAACTGTACATGTTGAGGCCACACTGCTGCACCAAGGCGCCTCTGATAATTGTGGCCCCAAGTCTGAGATCCCACTTATGGGACATATACTGAGCCATTCCTGGTTAAAGGTACAGTACATTAACATATCAAAAGCCTAGGCATGACATTTCCAAGGCAGATGAAGACTTCCCGTTTGCGTCTGCATCAAATTCATAAAATAAAAAGAGCAAAGGCAGCCACACAGATAAATGTGAAACTAGGGGAGCACATGGGCAGGGAATACACAACAAAGCAAAAGGTTTCTGGTACACGTTTAGGTTAGCCAGCAAATAAGCCTAACTACACTTTTTTTTTACTATTAAGGTCAAAAACAGATATTTTAGTTGCATACATTTGCACATACATTTTGAAGCCACGCTGCTGCACCAAGGCACATATGCTAAATGGGGCCCCTAACTCAAAACTATCCAAGGTTTCCAGCTACAGGAGTATACAGTATATCAATGCATAAACTGGGAGCAGACTCAACTGGAGGCAGCTCTTTACTCCTTGAAGATACAGCAACATAGTAGAAGTTCAGCCATTGTCTTTACAAGGCAGCTGAATACACTCACCTATATGCACCTACATATTAAAGTTATCTGAATCCCAACACTTCATGAAAAAACTAAATTAAGAAAAAAGTGTATAGACAGTTTTATATGATAGTTAGTGGATACTTGGTTATAAGTGTAGGAGCCTCCATGTGCTTGCAAGTCACTTTTGATCTCCTGCAGAGTACCTTATGATCACCAGTTTTCAGTGAGTTATGCCTCACCTCCTTCCTTTTCCTGCACTTTATTATTAGCAATGTTGATCCCAAAATTTAAATGATCATATATTAAGACTGCATTTCATGAAATTTGGGTCTCGGGTGTCCTAAGCCAAATATGAACTTCAGTGGGTATATAACAAAATATGTATATATATCTTCAGATACATATACAGGTGCCGCGCTCCATATATATAAGTGATCATATAAAATAGTGATAGGAAAAAAACTTTTGTGCTTCAAATCGGTGCAACATATGGTGTTCATCAAAATAATATTGATTCAATACTAATAAATAGTCCTCTTTATACTTTATATTTATTCAGTGACAAATCCAGTGCTGTGCCACACTCCCCGTGCTCTATACATAGATGTGCGCTCACCTCCTTATTTAGCCAAACAAAGTGGCTAACAACGCTTTTTGTCCTATCAGGACTGGGTGGTAATCTTCATACTATGTGTGTATATCCATCCATGCCGTGGATCTATATTGCCTTTTTTCCTGCCACCAGAGGTCTCCCTTTTTCCTCCTTCCACACTGAGCCTCAATGGATAGTAGGGATGGTTATAAGTGGTATTTCCTCCTCCCAGTAAATTGGGAAACCATGTAAAAAAGAGCCACAATAGTGCCTTATCCTTTGTGAGGTTAAATCTTTTAATAAGAATGAATTGCCACTCACATTGTGCTGTCTCCCACAGAGCTGTATCCAACAGAGCTGTGCCCTGATCCTGTGCTTGTAAATGCCGCTCGTCAAGGTGAAGGGTTCTATGCATGTGGGAGGTGCTGTGTTCCCGTTCTTCCCCGGGCTGTGAAGAAAACGGGCGGCCGCCCGTATTGTGTAAAGTGTTGATGCACCATTTATTTGATTTAATAGTTTGTTAAAAAATTTATTGCACAAGGGGAGTATCACATTTTTGGCTCACGAGTATTACTATCTTTATGAACGTCAGTGGGGTTTTTTTGGACAGTTTAGGGTAAAAGGGAACAAAGTCTGCTCAAAAGGTTGTTTTTGATTTAAATTCGCTTCTGCTGTTGCCTAGGAAACCTTTGCTTCAGAGCACAGGATAGGCAAGCACCAGTTTGATTTCCCCTTGATTTCAAAGATATTTCCTGTATGACCCCCTCCACAATGATATTATTGGCTTGGCTCCAGCATCCACAGTCAAGCAGTGTTGCCATGAGCTTCGCAAACCATTTTTCCCATTTTTGCCCCATTTTCTGCTCTGTAATTCACGTATTTTTTAAAAAATGTTGGATTAAAATTGACTTTGATGGGACTTTCAGTTCATCCTTTCTAGGGATAAGGGCCTCTGGTTTGGTCCATCATGTCTTCAGGTATGGCTTCCAGAGCTACCCAAACCATCCTGCACAATGTTGCCCATTTTCTGCTCTGAAATACACGTTTTTGAAGCCTAGTTCAAGTTTCAATCTAGTTTGGAAACTCTGAATTTCAGAAATTTGAAAGTTTTTATTATGTTCAGCCAGATGACAACTTATAAAATTTCCAGACCTTCACTCACCTCTAGCTATTAACCCATCAAGTGAAATACATTTATGCCATATTGTAAAGCAAATTAGGCAGAATGGGTCGGCTAGAGCAAGAAATCAAATAAACTGATCCCAACATGAATAACATAGATCCTTGGGCCTTCAGCAGCACATATGTAAGTCTGGGTTTAAAGTCATAGCATCTTACTAGTTCAGCAGCTAAAAAATCAAGGTTTGCCTAAGTAATTTTTAAAATATGTATTTAACAAATATCCTGGATTGTATAAACATTTTCTTATGGAAAATTATTACAGGCAGTCCCCGAGCTACAAACACGATATGGTGTGTAGGTTTGTTCTTAAGCTGAATTTTTATGTAAGTTGGAACAGGTAAATTTTTTAAGTGTAGCTCCAGCCCCCAATTTTTTTTTTTGGATAGAATAGGGAAGGGTTAACACCCCTAAAATGCTTGATTTGCTGCTTGTGCCCCTGTCCAGAAGATTTAACCTAACTATCTGTTCCTGTAACAATTGGATTTTCAAAATTTTGGGTTGTCGTGGATACAAGGATTGGTGAAAAACCTTCAGTGGAGATACTATTTTCCCATGATAACTCTTACAGGAGTAAATTTTGTTTCCTAGGGCTAGATTTACTCTCAGTCATTCGAAACTCGAATGTTCATAACTTGGGGACTGCCTGTATGTAATATATTGTAGGTTTTCAAGAAACACAGTATACATTTTCTCATAAAAAATGCAGTAACTACATTTTAACTCTTTCAAATGCCTTTAACTACAACTTTACAAATGTTAACTCGATCTTATCTTGCATGCTTGGTTAAATTATCTCAGTATTTTCTGTGAGAACTCTATTTCAGTTCATATTAAAAGAATTGCTTATTAGTTTTCCTAAAACCTTTTTCAAGTCTTTATTCCTCAGGCTGTATATAATGGGATTCAGCAGTGGAATGACTACAGTATACAGTAAGGATGGAAACTTAGAAATGTTCCATGACTGTCCCCTACTAGGGACCAAATAAATACAAACCAGAGTACCATAATACATGGAAACAACGGCCATGTGAGAGCTACAGGTTGAAAAAGCTTTCTTTCTTCCAGTATTAGATGACATTTCAAAAATGGTGACTATAATATAAACATACGATACAATGATGATAAAGAATGGGATGACTACAAAAAGAGCGCTCAGTGATGTCACTTCTAAACGTACAGTGGCGGTATCAGAGCAGGAGAGTGATAGAATGGGGTCAAGATCACAGAAAAAGTGGTCAATGATATTTGGCCCACAAAACTGTAATTGTGATATGGTCAAAGTATGAATTAATACTATTAAAATACTTGCCATCCAGTTTGTGATGACCATTATCCAGCAAACCCTGTTGTTCATGATCAAAGCGTAATGCAATGGCTTACAGATGGCCACATATCTGTCATAAGACATCACAGTCAGAAGAAGACTTTCCAAAGTTTCTGAGACTCCAAAGAAAAAAAACTGGGTGACACAGTCAGTTAATGACATGAAGGTCCCTTTCATCAAGATAGCATGGAGCATATTAGGAAGAATATCTGTTGCCAGCAAGATATCTGATAAAGACAGTTGAGAGAGGAAGAAGTACATGGGAGAATGGAGGGTTTTGCCATAGAACACCAGCATGATGATCAGGAGGTTTCCACACATTGTCAAAGAGTAAATGGTAAAGAAAACAAAAAAGAATAAAAATTTTAAGTTTTCTGGACTCTGAAAACCTAAAAGGTGTATCATGTCACTTATGGTATGATTTTTCGCATCCATAGCCCACAATAGATAAAGTATTTGAGAAGAAAATCAGTATAACGAGAAATAGCCGTAGTAACCGACCACAATTAATTTGACTGAGGCGAGACTACTGAAATATCATTTCTGATTGGTTGTTGTTAGCTGACCATTTTGCACATTGGTAATCAGAAGATTGAAGAAAAAAACACTGTTAACTAGGACCAAGTTTGTAATGTGCGTAATATTTAGTGGCAAAACATCTCAGCCATAAAGTGATAGTGATGTGAGCTTGATGAGAGAGTTTCAGTGCTCTGGAAGCATTCATAGTGAATTTTTATTAATTACCTTTTCATAGATGGAACATTATAATTGAGTATTTTTTTAAACAAATATCATAACTGTTGAATCTCATTCTTGGCTAGATGTTAAATTATCCCATAACAGTGTTTTGTTGCTTTTATATATAACTGGATAGGACCATGTGATACCACTGGGAATATAAAATATTCAAGGATATTTTCATGGGATTTGTTGTTACTGGTATATGGGGCAATTATTAGTAGGCTAATTTCTTTTAGAAAATGATAATTTAGCTATTTAACGAAAGTGAATCAACCAATTCAAGTGCTGTAGGAAGAATATATAAAGACAGAAATGTTTACAATCCCATTGCTGCTGCTGTATATTCACTGAAGGTCAAGCCTTTTCTGGCACTTTTTGTTTACAAGCCAAAATCAATATTTTTTTCTAGAAAATTACTTAGACCCCCCCCCCCCAAACATTTTACACACATATATATATATATATATATATATATATATATATATATATATATATAAATAAAATGTTTGGGGGGTCTAAGTAATTTTCTAGAAAAAAATATTGATTTTTGCAATATATACACTATATTGCCAAAGGTATTGGGACACCCACCCAAATCATTGGTTTCAGGTGTTGCAATCACCTCCATGGCCACAGGTGTATACAATCAAGCCCCTAGGCATGCAGACTGCTTCTACAAACATTTGTGAAAGAATGGGTCGCTCTCATGAGCTAAGTCCATCCATGACATTTCCTGGCTACTAAATATTCCATTGTCAACTGTTAGTGGGATTATAACAAAGTGGAAGCCATTGGGAACAACAGCAACTCAGCCACCAAGTGGCAGGCTACGTAAAATGACAGAGCGGGGTCAGCACATGCTGAAGCGCACAGTGCACAGAAGTCACCAACTGTCTGCAGAGTCAATAGCTAAAGACCTCCAAACTTCACGTGGCCTTCAGATTAGCACAACAACAGTGCGTAGAGAGCTTCATGGAATGGGTTTCCATGGCTAAGCCTGGTAATCCGATGGACGTGTCTAAGTTTGGCAATTGCCAGGAGAACAGTACTTGCCTGACTACATTGTGCCAAGTGTAAAGTTTGGTGGAGGGGGGATTATGCTGTGGGTTGTTTTTCAGGGATTGGGCTTGGCCCCCTAATTCCAATGAAGGGAATTCTTAAGGCCTCAGCATACCAAGACATTTTGGACAATTTCATACTCTCAACTTTGTGGGAACAGTTTGGAGATGGCCCCACCCTGTTCCAACATGACTGCGCACCAGTGCACAATGCATGGTCCATAAAGACCTCAACCCAACAGAACACCTTTGGGATGAATTAGAGCGGAGACTGCGAGCCAGGCCTTCTCGTCCAACAACAGCGCCTGACCTCACAAATGTGCTTCTGGAAGAATAGTCAAACCCTCCCATAGGCACCCTCCTAAACCTTGTGGAGGGCCTTTCCAGATGAGTTGAAGCTGTTATAGCTGCAAAGGGTAGGGACAACTCAATATTTAACCCTATGGACTAAGACTGGGATGCCATCAAAGTTCAGTGTGTGTAAAAGCAGGTGATCCAATACTTTTGCCAATATAGTGTATATATACTGTGTATATATATATATATATATATATATATATATATATATATATATTTTAGCAGAGACCCTAGAGAATAAAAAAGTGATCATTGCAATTTTTTATGTCACAAGGTATTTACACAGTGGTTTTTGAAACACAATTTTTTGGGAAAAAGTACACTTTAATGAATAAAAAAAATATATAACCCAATTATTTTGTAAAATTTGTAAGATGATGTTATGCCGAGTGAATAGATACTTATACCATACAGTATACAGTGGGGCAAAAAAGTATTTAGTCAGCCACCAATTGTGCAAGTTCTCCCACTTACAAAGATGAGAGAGGCCTGTAATTGGAATCATAGGTAGACCTCAACTATGAGAGACAAAATGAGAAAACAAATCCAGACAATCACATTGGCTGATATGGAAAGAATTTATTTGCAAATTATGGTGCAAAATAAGTATTTGGTCACCTACAAACAAGCAAGATTTCTGGCTCTCACAGACCTGTACATTCTTCTTTAAGAGGCTCCTCTGTCCTACACTCATTACCTGTATCAATGGCACCTGTTTGAACTTGTTATCAGTATAAAAGACACCTGTCCACAACCTCAAACAGTCACACTCCAAACTCCACTATGGTGAAGACCAAAGAGCTGTCGAAGGACACCAGAAACAAAATTGTAGACCTGCACCAGGCTGGGAAGACTGAATCTGCAATAGGCAAGCAGCTTGGTGTGAACAAATCAACTGTGGGAGCAATAATTAGAAAATGGAAGACATACAAGACCACTGATAATCTCCCTCGATCTGGGGCTCCACGCAAGATCTCACCCCGTGGGGTCAAAATGATCACAAGAACGGTGAGCAAAAATCCCAGGACCACATGGGGGACCTAGTGAATGACCTGCAGAGAGCTGGGACCAAAGTAACAAAGGCTTCCATCAGTAACACACTACGCCACCAGGGACTCAGATCCTGCAGTACCAGACGTGTCCCCCTGCTTAAGCCAGTACATGTCCGGGCCCGTCTGAAGTTTGCTAGAGAGCATTTGGATGATCCAGAAGAGGATTGGGAGAATGTCATATGGTCAGATGAAACCAAAATAGAACTGTTTGGTAGAAACACAACTTGTCGTGTTTGGAGGAGAGAGAATGCTGAGTTGCATCCAAAAAACACCATACCTACTGTAAAGCATGGGGGTGGCAACATCATGCTTTGGGGCTGTTTCTCCGCAAAGGGACCAGGAGGACTGATCCATGTACAGGACAGAATGAATGGGGCCATGTATCGTGAGATTTTGAGTGCAAACCTTCTTCCATCAGCAAGGGCATTGAAGATGAAACGTGGCTGGGTCTTCCAACATGACAATGATCCCAAACAATGAAGGAGTGGCTTCGTAAGAAGCATTTCAAGGTCCTGGAGTGGCCTAGCCAGTCTCCAGACCTCAACCCCATAGAAAACCTTTGGAGGGAGTTGAAAGTCCGTGTTGCCCAGCGACAGCCCCAAAACATCATTGCTCTAGAGGAGATCTGCATGGAGGAATGGGCCAACATACAAGCAACAGTGTGTGCCAACCTTGTGAAGACTTACAGGAAACGTCTGACCTCTGTCATTGCCAACAAAGGATATATAACAAAGTATTGACATGAACTTTTCATATTGACCAAATACTTATTTTCCACCATAATTTGCAAATAAGTTCTTTCCAAATCATCCAATGTGATTGTCTGGATTTTTTTTCTCATTTTGTCTCTCATAGTTGAGGTCTACCTATGATGCCAATTACAGGCCTCTCTCATCTTTTTAAGTGGGAGAACTTGTACAATTGGTGGCTGACTAAATACTTTTTTGCCCCACTGTATATGCACTATACATACTACACCAACTATAACATATCACACTTTAAAATTGCACACTCTTGTGGAATGGCAACAAACTGCAATACTTAAAAAAAACTCCATAGGCATCAATTTAAAAATGTTTACAGGTTACTTATTTAGAGTTTCAGAGGTCTAGTGCTAGAATCATTGCTTCTAAAAAAAAAGTAAGGGAGGACATGTCCTCTTTATGTAGACATCTGAGGTCTATAACACCCCAAACCTCTCCTCTACCTTTAAAAGCATAACGATTGATTTCATACTTTAAAAAAAAAAGCAAATTGTTTACATCCAGGCCAGACCGAAAGTGACATCATGATGTTGCTCTGGTTTTCCTTAATCACAGAGGTGAGGAAATATGATCTAATCAAAACCTAATCAAAAATCCTTTTTGTCAGGAAAGGCCTGCCCATAGTGAAGGTGAAGTTCCACGGCGCACAAATATGCGCATGCGCAGAGTCCTTACGAGCTGAACAGATGTGCAGGCACTTGGACATAGGCGCGCACACATGCGAATGCTCACTCGCGTATATGGGCATGCGCCTGTCACTAATGCAATGATTAATACCAATTTACCCTTACAGCTTCCTAGGCAGGGGCGGACTGACCATCTGGAAACACGGGCACTGCCCGAGGGCCTGGGGTCAGTAGGGGGCCCCATGAGATGCCCCTGGTACCTTTTTCATAGGCTTTTTTGAGTTTGGGCAAGGACACAGGGGCCCCAAGATCCCCTATTGCCCGGGGGCCCCATGAGTTGTCAGTCTGCTTCTGTTCCTAGGCCACTCCTCTGCTCATTTCAAAGTAAGTGTGGTAAAATTTTGAACCTTAAACTTAGAAGAGATTCCACATGAATCCAAAATGTGGTCACTCTCCAATGCCTAGTAAGATTCTGAAAGGGTCCCTGAGAATGTCAGGTTATGTGGAGTGAAGGATGACAGCTCCAAGGATTAGGTTTTCATTCTTAGTAAGTTAAAGTTAGAGGGTTGCTCACTTAGATTGTCTGGCTGAAAGGCTGAGCAAGCTTCTAACTGAGCGTGCCGGAGCTGCTGCATTCAACTGTCTGACATAGACCGATGGACCAATCAGGATCAGGAAGCAGATCGATCGACAGATAATTCAAATTAGTCCCCACTTGCAGAACCTGCTCAAAAAAGGGGACCCCAGATGGTGACACGTTTGAGGCACGTTTAAGAATTTTGGAGTACCCACCTCGAGTTGCGATTGGAAGGTGTATGACCCTGTCCTTATCTTGGCAATTGATGACCACTACCTGATACTACAGGATAAATCTTATATGCGTACTTTTGACGCACTTCTGGTGAGTGAGCAATTTTTACCCCAGATTCACCGTGTGGTACACTGGAACTTTATCCCACGCACCCATTAGGATCTATCGGATCCCCACGTCGGGCCTTATTTTGGGACTTTTCATTTCACTTAATCTCACCTCAGTGTGATCTGATATTTGCACTTGATTTATAATATGTTATTTATGATATTTTAGCGCTGCACCTTATATATATATATATACAAGCTTCTAACTGACCTTACTTAAGTCTGATACACACGGGGCGGAACAAAAATAAAGCTGATGAGCTCACAAGGAGTTCACTGTGCTAACAATGTGATGTTAGTAATATCTTCTCTGAACTATGGTATTCTGACAGGGGGACCACCCTCTTGCAGTCATTGGCTAAGAACACTGATGGGATGCCGATCGCCTGCTGGTTTTCCACCAAGCTTGTTCGACCAAAGCTGGCCATAAGATCGGCTTCTGTCAAACAAGAACCTGGACATATGGGCCAAATGTCAGCCGTTATCTACTATACCTGCTGATTTTGGATGATATTCAGCCTGTGTGTACGGGCTTATGAATGAAACTCCGTGAATAACTACTCACTGATTCCACAGTCTGGATGCATAGGGACCCAAAGCTTTTGATTAGGATGTTTTACAGTGATTAACCATTTCAATACCGGGCAATTTTACACCTTCCTGCCCAGGCCAGTTTTCAAGTTTCAGCGCTCTCACACTTTGAATGACAATTGCGCGGTCATACAACACTGTACCCAAACTAAAATTTTATCATTTTCTTCACACAACTAGAGCTTTCTTTTGGTGGTATTTAATCACTGCTGGGGTTTTTATTTTTTGCTAAATTAACAAAAAAAGACCAAAAATTTTGAAAAAAACACGTTTTTCTTTGTTTCTGTTATAAAAGTTTACAAATAAATAATTGTTCTTCATAAATTTAGGCTGAGATGTATTCTGCTACATGTCTTTGGTGAAAATAACCCAAATTAGGATGTATTATTTAGTTTGTAGGAAAGTTATAGAGTTCACAAACTATGGTATAGATCTGAATATTGATCAATCCTGAAGTACTGACAGCCAATCTAATTTCTTGAGGTCCAAGAATGTCAGAACAGTACAGATATCCCCCAAATGTCAGGACAGTACAGATATCCCCCCAAATGTCAGGACAGTACAGATATCCCCCAAATGTCAGAACAGTACAGATATCCCCCAAATGTCAGGACAGTACAGATATCCCCCAAATGACCCCTTTTTGCAGAGTAGACAGTCCGACGTACTTCATAAGAGGAATGGCGAGTTTTTTGAAGTTGTATTTTTTTTGTCATAATTTTTTGGAAAATGACAAAATTTAAAAAATTATTTTCACAATTTGTTTTTTACATACTGTCACCAGTGCAGTACAGCATCATCATATAACTGGCATGAACAGGGACACTGACTGGTGACAGTATAAAAAAAAAATATATATATTTTTTTAATTTTTTAAAAACATTTTTATTATTTTTAATTTTTTATTACATTTTTTAAATTTTTTTTAAGATTTTTTTTCATATTTTACTATGACCAAAGTAGTACAATGTTACCATAGTAACATTGTACTACTTTGGGGAAGTGAACAGTATTTATTTTATTTTATTTTTTTTACACAATTTGCTTATAGCAAAGTATTACTTTGCTATAAGCAAGCATTTACCAGAATGAAATCAATTCATTCTGTTTTTTTTTCTTTTTTGTGCTTAGCTGTGATTTGGTCACAGCTAATCACATGACATGTGCATGTGACCTGCTGTGACCATTCACAGCTAGGCATTAGTATACAATGGATGGCATGAATGAAGCCATCCATTGTATACAACTGTCATGTGACCTGCTGTGATTGGTCACAGCAGGTCACATGGTACCGGCAACGGGAGCCGGTACTCGGATCTGTCATCGGCCGTGTCCGAGATACACGGCCGGTGACAGATCGCGCTGCTGCGCCGCTCTGCAGTTGCGCGAACTGAGCATGTGCGGGAGCACGCCAAATGGCGTGCACCCGGCATGCAGAAGCACTTTTGCCGCCGCCAAACAGCCATTGGCCGGGCGGCAAATGGTTAAGATGAGATACCTTTCAAAACGACTCTACTACTTTTGAATGCTCCCAACAGCTGTTAAAATACAGCAAAAATATTATTGAAAATACATGCGAGGAACATTCAGTGGTTGAAACAAGGAGTGGATCAAAGGAGGGATTATCCCTCACAGGCACACAGGCCAATTACAAAGCTGCAAGATTGAAGAATACCAAACATTGGAAGGAGAGTATTATCTGATCTGGTTGGAACACTCTTGCACTTTTGCACTTGGAACTTTAGATATGAATTAATATTGATTATTTTTACATTTAATTTATTTATATTTTTTTATATATAGTTTTTTATATTTCACTATGAATTACCACTTGGTTCACTGATGAAATAGTGGCACATCTATATTAGTATTGCACAGTGATTAATAGTTTATGGCAATATTAATTTTTTTATGTTTAAGATATCAATAGTGAATATTTTACATATATATTACATGCACTGAGCACTTTTTAGTTAGTATTAGAGCGCGGTAATTATTTGATCAGTTGATATTATTCAATATAAATTCAGATCCATGTGACCTAGAGTCAAATCTATATGTTTTCAAACATTAATTACCTGGAGGTCTGGAGAACCTGAATATAACTAATTACTACCTAGCTGCTAACAGAGCCCAACCTGCATGCTAACACCTACATCATCCCGTGGGTTTTCATAGACACTATGGGGTTTATTTACTAAAGCTGGAGAGTCCAAAATCAGACTCCCTTCTGCATAGAAACCAATCAGCTTTCAGGTTTCATTGCCAAAGCTTCATTGAACAAGCTGAGGTTAGAAGCTGATTGGTTTCTATGCAGAAGGGAGTCTGATTTTGGACTCTCCAGCTTTAGTAAATAAACCCCTATGGATTAGGACCTGGTGGCTCTGTACGCACTTACCTGGACCCTGCCACGATCCAAGCTCTATACTCAAGGCTAATACTGACTCATTGTTAAAAGTATGGGACCCGAAAAAATTTATATCTCCCCATCCTACATTAGCAAGCACTACAAAATGTCCCCTATTTGCACCAGGTATTGAGAATTTGAATTTTTTTCCATTGGTAGACAGATAAGAGGTCCATTGATGTACTGTATATTTTACACTATCTTGAATCAAAACCCTTCACTACTTTCAAGATTCACATGACTTCACCCCCCCCCCCCCCCCCCCGAATACATTTTGTTACTTCCAAGTATACCACTATAGGAGTTAGTTTACTAAAGGCAAATGGGCCATTCACTTTTTTTTCACTATTCCCTTTTTCTTTAATATTTATGAATGTAGTGAAAACTGATTTTGCAAAGGATACACAGTAGCATGCAAGAAATGTAAAAAAAAAGTGAAGTTTTGCTTGCACTTGATTCAATGATAGAAGTCAGCAGGGCTTCACCTCATTCCTTAAGCTAAGGGAAAATTCACTTGCAAAGTGTACAGTCTATTTGCCTTTGGCAAATCAATCCCTCCACTCTTTTGTGCAGAGAAATATACACTCACAGGCCACTTTATTAGATACACCTCTTTAAATGCTTGGTAACATAAATTGGTATTCAGCCAATCACATGGCAGAAACTCAATAAATTTAGGCATCTAGACATGGTGAATGTGACTTGCTGAAGTTCAAACCGAGCATCAGAATTGGGAAGAAAGGGGATTTAAGTGACTTTGAACATGGCATGGTTGTTGGTGTCAGACGGGCTGGTCTAAGTATTTCAAAAACTGCTCATCTACTGGGATTTGCATGCACAACCATATCTAGGGTTTACAGAGAATGGTCTGAAAAAGAGAAAATATCCAGTGAGCAGCAGTTGTGTGGAGAAAAATGCTTTATTGATATCAGAAGTCAGAGAAGAATGGGCAGACGGGTTGCTGCGACATTCTGATGGTAGGGTCAGAATTTGGTGTAAACAACATGAAAGCATGGATCCATCCTGCCTTGTATCAATGGTTTAGGCTGGTGGTGGTGGTGTCATGGTGTGGGGCAAATTTTCTTGGCACTATGTTGTCTCCATGTCTAGATATCTACATGGTATCTCCATGCATTGAGTTGATGCCATGTGATTGGCTACTTACCAATTTGTGTTACCAAGCAATTGAACAGGTGTACCTAATAAAGTGGCCAGTGAGTGTACAAGGGGTGGTCAAGTCAAACTGGGACTTCTAAATTTACAGGTATAAAAAGGGATGCCAGTGTGGCTGTACTACACACAATGAAGTTAGATAATGTAAAGCCACGTGAGAATGTAAAGCAAAAAAAATAGTGTACCTAATAAAGTGGACAGTGAGTGTAATTACCTACCAATTTCTCAAAGGCCACCAATCATAAGATTGATTTGACATACAAGGTATGACAATGTAATTCCCGGAACACCAGCGGTCTAGCCCTATAGTGATGTGTCACACAGCAATTCACATTTGAGTGCGTTCTGACATATTCTATCTTACACTTGCCTTGGTCGCAGACCAGTTGACTCAGTAGTAGTAGAAGAAATAACACGTGAGTGCTGTCAGGAATGGACTCGCCAATGGTGGTGGGACTCACCTGCCTTGTGGGCTGCAGTACCAGGGCTGGCCAGCAGGTGCTCTCAACAGCCAGAAGCTCACTCCTGCAATCAAGCCATCACCTGAGGCTGATTGCAGGAGGTGTATTTAAGGAATGGCCAGGCCTGCAGTCAGGGCCTTGGTGTATTGTTCCCATGAGCCCCTGTACCTGCATCCTGTCTGCTTCCTGCCTGATCCTCTCTCTGCTTGATCCTGACTCTGCTTGAACTCTGCCTGCACCGACCTCGGCTACTCCTGACCAATCTTCTGCCTACTCCTTGTACCTTGTCTTCCCGTTAGCTACCGACCCAGCCCACCTGACTACGTTGTGCTCCATATTTATATATATATATATATATATATATATATATCAGTTAAGGTTTGGGTTTATTGCACCTTGTTGTACGTATTTGTGTTAGTTTTGGGTTTGGTTTGTTGCACTGCGTTTATGTTTGTGTTACCCTTAATAAAATATATTGTTTTACATGCTATACCTGAAGTCTGTGTTTCCCTGTGTCGGTCCACACACCTCTGGTCATACCCGGAGCCCCGACAAGTGCTTTGCACTATTGGCGGAAAATGAGTGACAGAAATCTGGGGAAGTGGATTAACATCAAATTGTGCTTGAAAATGGTGAAAAGTGTGAGGGGAGCATTAGGTCTGTTACAACAGGCTTATGATGAACATTCTATGAAAAAATCAAGTACTTTTAAATTGAATAAGCAATTTAAGGTGGGGCGGAAGATGTCCACGATGATGCAGGAAGTGGGCAAAGGGACATATGCAAATGTGGAAAAGGAAAAGGTTACAGGAATTTGTGTGGAGGAAAAGACCAGAACTCTAGCCTGACAAGTGGATTCTCCACCATGACAATGCTCCTGCACATGATGCGTTAAGTGTTCGTTAGTTCCTGTCCCAGAAATCCATTCCGAAACTTGAACAACCATCTTATTCCCCTGACTCAGCACCCTGCGACTTTTGGCTGTTTCCACAATTAAAAAATGCCTTAGGAGGACACAGATTTGATGACATTCCGGACATCCAGCGCACCGTGACAAAGATACTGAGCAGCGTTGCAGAAAAGAAAATTCCAGGAATGTTTCCGGCAGTGGCACAGTCAGCTAGAAAAGTGCATCACTTCACAAGGAGACAGCTGGTAGTGTATAGGTAAGGTATAGGTAGGTTTACAGTCCATTCTGGGAATTAAGTTGTCACCCCCTCATACATCACTATTTCATCAGCTGCAATCTGGTCAACACGTTTCCTACACATTTTTACTTCCTGAGTAAAATAGCCAATGTGCATCATGCATAATCATTGACCGTTGTTGTGGTGGTTGAGATTTATGGTGGTCAGAGTAGATATACCGCTTCTATATAAGATGTTCAGCTCCCACAGTGCATGGAGCCAAACAGGCGTTCATCTGAACATGTGAACATCCAACGTTTGGTTGGAACCATTGGCTCATCCCTAATCCCGCTCTTACACTCTTTCCTCAGTCTTCCTTGGTGACGGCATCCAGTGGTGGGGAGGAGTACTGTGGAGGACAGCTCAAGACTGAAAGTGAATATTGAAGCCTGAACTACACACACATCGAGGGATATATAAAAAAAAGCCCATTTGTACGTTGACTTTGTCTTTTGCCTGGAATATCATTTAAACTGAAGATTTGATAACAACAACCTTCTTTTTTTAGGTAAGTTACATTTTCTTTTAATTGAATCCTGGCAGGTCTCAATAGATTCTGAATAATCAAGCCCAAGGAAATATCAGGAGTCTCGTCAAACATCGCAAGATCATTAATTAGAATATTTTTTTTAAAAAAGTTACTGGAGCAATGTAAGGCTATGCATAGATGTACTGTCCAAGAGTCCTGCCAGGGCAGTAACCAATCACAGAACTTGCCCTGCTGTAGGAGGCACAGGTAGCTGTTGAGTACATGCAGGGCAATATTGATAGGTTCTAGCATTGAGCAGATCCATGGGAATGTAGGCACTGTGAGTACATAAGAGGATGACAAACGATACGAGGAGGACTAGACCAAAAAGGCATGTATCCAGTTGTCCAGTTTAATGCTTGAGTAGAGGGAAGTTGCACAGATCACCCAAAAAGAAAAAAAAAGGTTGGGAGCTCCTCTGGGTGGTGGCAGCAGAAAAACAACAGGGGAGGGGAGGACAGATCACAGATAAGGAGTTGCCCAAAGTAGGGACTGCAGAGCCAGGTATCAGGTTTGCAATTTGCTAAACAAGCTTGATGAGATCAGTAAACTTATAAGTTCAAACGAACAGAACAGCAAGAAACCAGGTCATGTTTCTGATCCAGTGGAATGTTTAGTAGAAGGCCTCAATTATTGCAGCTGTCTCTTTGGGTGGATAGGAAATGCTAGACCCATGCTGTATTCTTTGCAAGTTGGGATGCGGAGAGCCCCTTGCAGGTGACCTGTATCGGAGCTGCCTCTTGCTCTGGGGATCCATAGGTTTCTCTCGGGGAGGTCGGCTACAGGTAGTTGATGAGCAAAAATCGCTGTGTCAATTTGGTAGCTTGACCATGAGGAGAACCAGAGTCTCACAGAAGCACTATAGGTCCTCTGGAACTTGCAGGTGTGCGATACAGCCCAAAGCAGAGGTGGTGAGGCAGAATGGAAACGTCCAACAGTAGTGTATGCCCTTAGGGCAAAGAATGTGAAGTAGGAGTCAGAGATCTCTACAGTGTTGATGTGTGATGTTCGATAGATCTTGAAAAATGTGAATGTTAGTGTGCATAAAATGAATCAGATTACAGGGTTTCCGAAGAATCTCTTTCGTAAGCACACCACACCACATCCCACGGAGGGTAACATTCCCTGTCCCTAGGTCTCAGGTCATGATGAATTTTGCTCCATATCAATGGCTGTGAATGGTGGCCAATCTAGCAGCTTAGTGGAGACATTCAGAATAGTGAGGAGGAGTTGATCCTGTTCGACCGACTCCAACAGGCCATGTATTCTGAAGTTTTCTCTACGACCTCTATTATTTAGATCTTTTAGGTGTTGGTGAAGGTTTTGCAGCTGAAGCATGTGGGTGTCTATTGCTTGGTGCATGCAGAGGATGGCATTTCCATGATGAGCTGTAATCTTCTCTATGTCTTTCAGCCTACCTGCAATTGCCGGGATGTCATTGTGCAGGTCAGTGATAGCTGCTGAAAAGGTATCTTTGATGACTGGGGGGATTCTGTGGAGATCACTCAGGCTCGGTTGCTGTTGGGAAGCTGGAAGTTGTGCAGGCCACATGTAAGCTGGGCTGTGCAATGGAGGGAAGGGCACTGGTGTGCGTTAGATTTCTGGGATATTTTGGCTGAGCAGCATTCCTAAATCCTATGAGAAGTGAGAGCATGATGCCAGGTTGCTGTGGAAGTTTTTCTCCATGTAGAACTGCAAGAGAACCTCTGGTAGTGCTAGATCTGTTCCTCTGGTAGCAGGAGCTCTTGTTCTAAGCAGCCATTTTAGTCTAAGGTCGGACCACCCCTCCTGGCCCTATATTTTTTTTTTTGCCTTATATGCACTTTTCTGTTAGTATTTAGCCACCAAGGTTTAACTTTTTTCTTTTATATTGGTTACCCATTGGAATACACTGAAGCAGGGATGGACTGACAACTCATGGGGCCCCCGGGCAATAGGCCCCTGTGTCCTTGCCCACACTCAAAAAAGCCTATAAAAAAGGTACCAGGGGCATTTCATGGGGCCCCTTACTGACCCCGGGCCCTTGGGCAGTGCCCGAGTGCTCGAATGGTCAGTCCGCCCCTGCACTGAAGAATGCCATTGTTTAAAATATCCTTTAGGAACTCCCACATCTCTTCAATGCTCTTTGTTGCAAGAATTTGGTCCCATTTAGTGTCATGTAGTATGGAGTGCAGCTTAGTAAAATTGGCTCTTTTGAAATGTAGTGTTCTTGCCAGTTCCTCCGCTGCTTGTTTAGCTCTTGAAGCTCCTGCTGCCTATGTGGTGTGCCAAGTGGTACAGAAAGTATTTTTGAGAATACTACCTTGGAGGTCCTTGAAATCAATTTTAAAAATGTTCCATCTTCCTCTGACTTTGTCATTTGTTCGATCAATGTACCATGACAGCTAAGTCCTTTCCAGCCTAGCCAACAATCTGTCCACTCAACATGCTGTTAAAAATCTGTATGATTTTAAGCTTTTGTTCCCTGGAGAAAAAACTACACTGTAAACATACTGGTTCCTCCATCTTTCATAGATTCCTACCTCAGACTTCATGTCACTGTAAAATACAGTATGGACGTAAGATCAGATGGAGGGACTATTGAGAGTTGCAGGAGACCTAGAAGATAGACCATACAGGATTAGTCAGTTACCCAATAGACAAGTCTTGTGAAAGATGACTATGTAATACTTCTTCTTACAGGTCACAAAGGTTCTAAAAATATATTTGCATGACAGGGTCACTTTAAAGTGTGTTTCTATGTTCACAATTAATTTTAAGAAAATCCCATTATATGGTTGTTGTGCATTCCTATTCATACAGCATACCTAAAAACTTTTTTTTTTAAATATTTCTTACTTTTGGATGTTTCCGAGGAGAAAGTGTCTTGGCTACCTGCAAGCCTTCTCAGCTAGCTCAGTGTGGCTGTATAAATATCTGTGCTCAGTAGTGGCTGAGTCCAGTTCTCAATAAATCTTTTGTTAAGACTGAGGATGCAAAATCTGATGCAGCTCTGCATAGAAACCAGTCAGCTTCCAGATTTTATTGTCAATGCATAATTGAACAAGCTGAAGTTAGAAGCTGATTGGCTGTCATGCACAGCTACACCAGATTCTGAGTGCTCCAGGTTTAGTAAATCCCCTCCACAGTGTTCAAATCTAGTACAACTGATGAGATATCTGCCTCCAGTTAGGGTTAATTGTGGAAAATACATCTGCCCCCTCACAAAAAGAAAACCCAGTAGAATTTCTCCTTCTTGAAAGTTCCAAAAAAAAAGAGCATTTTTATTGAATATGCAGAGGATACAAATATAAACATACTTACATGTGTAACATATACTGTATATACATATAACAGCATACATGTATACATCAAGAATAGAATATAAATTAAAATGGAAAAAATTCCAAGACAAGGATTTAAATGGTTTAAATAACAAAGAGTAGCCAGTAGTATGTTAATACTATAACATGTAACCTAATTGATTGATAAAAATGAATATTTGTAAAGAATATTTAGCTATAGACGTATGTCGCCAAGCGGGAAAAAGACCTAGGCTCCAAGTTGAGCCCTGATGATTGGGACCGTATCTGGCACGTGACTAAGTCCTCCTCACAGAATGTGGTAGCAGTTGAAACTAACTATAAGGTTCTATCCCCATGGTAGTTGGTCCCGGCTTGGATTGTAAAATATACCCCTGGTTACTTCTCAGATTGCTTTCGAGGCTGTGCGATGACAGGAACGTTTTTCCGCATTTGGTGGTCTTGCCCATTTGTCCACACTTTCTGGGATGGCATCTTCCACATGTTTTATACTCTCTTTCAAAAGCCACTGTCACCTACCCCGACAACCGCTCTACTCAATCTGTGACCTCGATCTGTAAACTCCAATTTAGGCTTTTTTTAAAGATCACAACAGCAGCAAAACAAATTATAGCAAAATCTTTGAAATCCCCATCACTCTGCACATTGGCAATTCGGAATAAGGTGACTCAGGCCATGATACACGCCAAAGTGGAGGCTGCCATCACAGATACCGTTCCCAGATTTCTGCTAATTTGGTCCCCCTGGATTGAACACTTTCTTCCTCCGGGGTTCGATGAATCGTTGCTTCTTCCTTAAAGCCCTTCTTTCCCAGAAGGTTTCCCTGTACCTTGGTCCGGTCCCATCTCCTCCTTCTCTTTCTTGGAAGTCACACACTCTGTTTCTTTCTTCCCCTCATCCTCTATTCCTTCTCCCCCCCCCCTCTTCTTCTCCTTACCCTTACTTGTTGTCTTTTTTTTACATGCATTTGCAATGTTTGTACTACCTCTTTGGGCCCTACGGCCTTTAGCCCATATCTGTAATCTGTATTGCGAATGACTTTTGCACTTTGCTGTCTACCCTATACCCTTAAAATCTAAAAAAGTGTTTGAAGAAGAAAGAATAGAGAATTTATGTTGGGGGGAGAGTGAAAAGAAAAAAGGAAAGAACAAGAAAAGGGGATGGGTAACTGACTGGGCTAAGCTGCTTTCAAAGTTTTGGGTTAAAGCTATTTGTCAATTAGAAAGAATGAAAAGAAGAATCAATACTGAGGATGGAGGTATAGTCCAACCATGGATATTTTTAAAATGTTAGAGTGGTTGTCAGTTAGAATGGAAGTTAATTTTTCATGGATCATGGTTTCCATAATTCTGTTTAACCTTTCAAAAATTCAGAATTATTTGTCTGAAAAGCTGCAATTTTATTTTTAAGATTTGCTATGCATATGGGGACATGTAGTGAATCTAAAATAGGTATTAACACAACTTGGATACAAACATGTAAAAACTTCTTAAAATTCATATTTATTATTAACATTGACGTTCTAGACTTTTTTTAGTATGCATTATATACCCCAAAGCATTTTTGATGTCTTTATTTCTCAAACTGTATATAAAAGGGTTTAAAAATGGAGTAAACACCGTGTACAACAAAGTCAATATCTTGCTGATCATCTGTGACTGCTCTTCATGCGGAAGGACATACATGGAGATTAGAGTCCCATAAAATATAGATACGACTGTCAGATGGGAGCTGCAAGTAGAAAAGGATTTCAGTCTTCCAGAAATGGATGAAATCTTTAATATGGCTAAAGCAATGTAGATATATGAAATTACTATCAAGAAGAATGGCAAAACTGTGACAGCAGCACTAAGCAAGGTGGACTCCATCTGAACAACGGATGTGTCTGAGCAAGAAAGTTTCACCACAGGATAAAAATCACAGAACAGTTGATCAATAGTATTCGGCCCGCAGAAATCTAATGAACACACACCATGTATTAGAAAAGATGCTACAGAATAACTTAACAGCCAGGCTACAACAACAAAGGTAATACAAAGCACTTGGCTCATAATGGAGACATAATGTAGAGGATAGCAGATGGCTAGATAGCGGTCATAGGACATCACCATCAGAACAAAACATTCAGATGTTCCTGATACAACAAAGAAATACAGCTGTGTGATGCATCCAGGAAAAGATATGGATGTCTGCCCATGTAGAACAATATTAAGCATGTTCGGGGCAATATCAGTAATCAACATGATGTCACATACAGAGAGTTGGGTGAGGAAGAAGTACATGGGAGAGTGGAGGGTTTTGCTGTAGCACACCAGTGTGATGATTATGATATTTCCACATATTGTCATGCAATATATCATAAGGATGAAGGAGAAGGCCAAAAGGTTAAATTTGCCCATATTTTTGAATCCCAACAAGAATATTGTTGTAATATTACTCTTAGATATGACCTGTGTAAGAATATTATGTGATTATTTAAATGTACATACAATAAAATGTAAAAATAGCTGGCTAAATAAAAACTAAAATTTGTTCTCCGCAATATCTCCAGAATATGCCACTTTTTAACCAATGATACCACATAACTTCTAATTCACTCCTTGGTTATCTCTCACCTCGACTACTGCAACCCCCCCTTTAGCTTACCTCTACATAGGCTATCTCCCTCCAGTTCATCATAAATGTTGCTGCCAGGCTCATCCACCTTACTAACCATTCAGTCTCTGCTAGCCCTCTTTGCCAATCCCTCCACTGGATTCCACTCAGTGTCCTCCATCCCTCTTTGCCAATCCCTCCAGTGGCCTCCACTCACCCAGCGAATACAATTTAAAATACTAGAAACTTACAAACCAATCCACAACTCTGCCCTTATCTACATCAACAACCTGGTCTCAAAATATCAACCAAACCGCTTTCTTGGATTCTCCCAAGACCTTCTCCTCTATAATTCCCTTGTCACCTTTTCCCATGCTCACATCCAGGACTTCTCCTGAGCTTCTCCCATCCTATGGAACTCCCTACCCCAATCTGTCAGACTATTCCCCTTCAGATGATCCCTGAAAACCTTTCTCTTTAAAGAAGCCTATCCTGCTTCTAACTAGTAAACCACCTTTTATTTCCTCCATCAGCTCATACCCCACAGCTATTACCTTTTGTATCACTCAACTCTTCCTCCTAGATTGTAAGCTCCAAGGAGCCGGGCCTCCTGTTTCCTCTTGTACCAAATTATATTGTAACTGTCATGTCTACCTTCATTTTGTAAAGCACTGTGTGTCAGGGATCCGGGTAGGACCAGAGATGTGTGGACTGACACAGGGAAACAGCAGGCTTCAGAAATGATTAAATAATAATAATATTTATTATGAGCTGCACAAAATAAACAAACACAGTGCAAAACAAAACAAACCTTAAACTAATAGGTACAGGTGCAGTCAGGGCTGGAGAGGTGGAGTGGTCAGGCGGGCCGGGTCGGTAGCTAACGGGCAGACAAGGTACAAGGAGTAGGTAGAAGATTGGTAAGGAGTAGCCGAGGTCGGTGCAGGCAGAGTTCAAGCAGAGTCAGGATCAAGAAGAGTCAGGATCAGGCAGGAAGCAGACAGGATGAAGGTACAGGGGCTCATACACCAAGGAACAATACACCAAGGCCCTGACTGCAGGCCTGGCCATTCCTTAAATACACCTCCTGCAATCAGCCTCAGGTGATGGCTGATTGCAGGAGTGAGCTTCTGGTTGCTGAGAGCACCCGCTAGCCAGCCCTGGTACTGCAGCCCACAAGGCATGTGAGTCCCACCACCATTGGCGAGTCCATTCCTGACACTGTGCAAACTGTTGGCACTTTATAAATCCTGTATAATAATAATAATAACAATAATAGTATATATAAATAAATTTTTACAGCTTCAATTAGAGTGACAATATGTTAGAAAAATGGAGAGTGCATCTTCCAATAGGGTCACTTTTTATGTCAATACCTATCTAAGAGGGCATTACCCTAATTTTGGAAACATTTATTTTACCATCATATTGGGGGAGATTTATTAAAAGTGGAGAGTGCAGAATCTGGTGCAGCACAGCATAGAAACCAATCAGCTTCCAGCTCAAGTTAGAAGCTGATTGGCTTTCATGGACAGCAGAAACAGAATCTGAGTGCTCCAGCTCCCCTATTGTGTCAACAGGACCAAAAGCAGATTAAAATCTAACCAATTGGACACAACTGGCAAAATACATGAATAAATAATAAAAAGTATATGTAGTAATATATAATAATAATAACAGAGGTTTTACCTACTCCCTACTCTATCCAAAATGGAAAAGAAATTTTACATTTAAATCTAATTAAAGTTGTTGGGGAAAAAAACTAGTCCCCCTGCAGGGTAGTCATAATGTACTGGTATGCACTGCATACCAGCATACTAGGACAGACTTACCTGCAAAACGGATCCCTCCAGCGGCGACCTGCCACTACTGACCGGGAATCCATCTTCACCTGGTCTTCTTCTGGGCTTGCTGGCTGCAGCCGCCTGATTGGCCGAGCCACAATAATGTCACTCCCACTCATGTGCATGGAAGCAGGGGCGGACTGACCATTTGGAAACTCGGGCACTGCCCGAGGGCCCGGGGTCAGTAGGGGGCCCTATGACATGCCTCTGGTACCTTTTTCATAGGCTTTTTTTCAGTTTGGGCAAGCACACAGGGGCCCCATGATCCCCTATTGCCGTGGGCCCCATGAGTTGTTAGTTTGCCCCTGCATAGGAGTCTCTGTTTACGGCACAGGGCTCTAAAGGAACGGGACGTGTATGCCGTTCCTTCAGTAGCCATGCCTCAGTGAGGTCACCAGCAGCTCAACAGGCAAATATCTCCTAAACTGTGCATGTTTAGGAGATATTTATGGTCCATACAGGTAAGTTTTATTACAGGTAAGCTTTATTATAAGTTTAGGTACAAAGCAAACAAGGGTGTTTACTACCACTTTAAAGATTTGTGAAGATCTCTAAAAACATGCATGAAAACCTTGATTCATTCCACTGTTAACATGTTTAACAATACTATTTTCACTTGATATATAATGACTTATTATTATGAGGAATCATGAGTAGGTATTTAAATAGTTTTGGTGCATCACTATAAAATGTTTAATTTTTAAAGGAAGATGGTTAAAAAAACATTAATATTTTTTTTTTAAATTACCACTTGCAGACCAGGCCTTTCTCTTACAATTTTTGTTAACAAGTAAAATCCGCCTTATTTTTACTAGAAAATTACTTAGAACCCGCAAACAGTATATATATTTTTTTTTACCAGAGGCCCTAGAGAATAAAATGGTGGGTTTTTTTAATTTTTTATGTCACGGTATATGCACAGTGGTTTTTCCAAATGCAATTCTTTGGGGAAAAATACACTTTAATGAACTGTAATGCATGCAAACACAATACAATATCCAATTTTTTTTTTGTCATGCTTGAAAATTGCACCCTTTCGAAGAATGGTGACAAACTATACCCCCATAGTATTTCACCATAGGCAACACTTTAACCGAGTGTAGCTCGGGGTAAAATGTCAGTGCAAAAAGCGGTAACCCCGAGCTACACTCGGGCTTACCATGCAGCGCTACATAGGGGGTCCCAGCAGCACTTACCTTGTCCTTCGCTCCCGTGATGTGTCCCCTGCAGTGTCCCCGGCCATCTCCTCTGGCCGATGCCAGTATCCGGCCTCTGTGTTCCGGTCCCTGTGATGTCGGGACGTACGGGCGCCGCAAGCGGCGGGAAATTAAAACATTTTAAAAAATGTCATTTTTTTCAAAACACATTTTTCATAGTAAAACATTGCTGTTTCAACCCATTTCACATACATTTTGTCCCGAGTGCTTTGTCCGGCGCCCTGCCTGCATTTTGTCTGTTCTTTCTGCCTGGAAACTGTGAAACGTCCATGGCGTCCAAAAAGCGTCCCTTTAGGTCAAAAGCGGTTTTAGACCGGCTAGAGAACAGCGATAGTAAATCAGAACCACTTGCAGAATTGAGTGATAATGATTCGTGGGGGAAATTCATCATCAGACACTGAAAACGATTCAGCGACTGAGCTCAGCGATGTGCGAACTTGGCGCTATATTTCACATTTCAGTGTTTTTGGTTTGATTATATTATTGAATTAAATGTATTATTATTATATTATTATTTTTTATGATTATTTATTAAATTATAATTGATGATTTCGTGTTTCAAATTTTATCATACCCGGGATGTTTAATAGACTCTTGTTCGGACAGATTTCAGTGAGTTATTCCTAAGAATTACAGCCTACAATAAAAAAACGACATATTTCCATGCAAAATAATGGTACCGCTTTCAGCACCAAAAATCTGAAATAATCATACTGCCAGGGAGATTAACCACTTCCTGTCCGGATACTTTTACCCCCTTCCTGTCCAGGGCAATTTTCAGCTTTCAGCACTATCACACTTTGAATGACAATTGCGCGGTCATGCAATACTGTACCCATATGAATTTTTTACCATTTTTTTGAGACAGATAAAGCTTTATTTTGGTGGTATTTATTCACCGCTGGGATTTTTATTTTTTTTACTATGTAAAGGAAAAAGTCCAAAAATTTTGAAAAAAAAGTGTTTTTTTTAATAAAATTTTGCAAATAAATAATATTTCATCATAAATCTTGGCCAAAATATAATCCGTTATTTTTTTAGTAAAAAAAAAATCCAAATTAGTTTATAACCAAAAATTATAATTTTTAAACTTTTTTTTACATTTTTATTTTATTTTTTTTATATTATTATTTTTTATTTTTATTTTTTTTTTTTACATACTGTCACCCTAGCAGTACAGTGTCACCACTACTTGTGGGGGGTGATGAAGATTTTTTTTTTTTTTACACTGATTGCTTTTACACCCATAAAGGATATAAAAGCAATCATTTCTCTTTCTCTCTGTCTGCATTCTTGCAGTCACTGAGAAATACTGAGTGAGCTGTGATTGGTCACAGCTTGTCACATGGTACAAGGCTGTTCTGAATAGCCTTGTACCATGTGACCTCTGTGATCATTCATAGATTTCACACGTAGTAAGCAATGATGTCACAAGTGACATCTTGCTTACTACTTTGCATGTGATCACTGATTCGCCAATCAGTGATCACATGATCGGGACCTCGTACAGAGGTCCCGTCCGACGATCGGTGTTTCACTGTGCCCGGAGGACACAGCGGGCATCGGATCACGGTGGTGCGCGCTCCCTGGGAAAAGGCGGGTGCCGTTTATGAACAGCAACCCGCCCCTGGACTGCCACCGCCCTGCCGTTTATAAACAGCAGGTGGACGGCAAGAGGTTAAAAGACTTTACAAGTTACCAGTTTAGAGTTACAGAGGAGCTCTGGAAGTAGAATTATTTATCTCACTCTGACATTCGTGGCAACACCTCTCACATGTGCATTAAACCTTTGTGCACGAGAATGGGGTGCTTTAAATATTTATTTATGTATTTATTTCAATTTTTTTTAATTGTGTACACTGTTTCTTTATTTTTTTTATCACGTTCACTGCTGTCACAAGGAATGTAAACATCCCATGTGACAGCAATAGGCAATGACAGGTACTCTTTATGGAGAGATCTGGGGTCTGTTAGACCCTGAATGTCTCCTCTGCCCATAAAATCATCTGATCACACCAAGATCGATGTGATCAGATACTTTCCAAATTTAAAGATGGGGCTGTATGTATCTGGGTAACCAGAAGTGACATAAATTCTAGTTGTTTCCGGCTTCCTATACCACAGAGCTCACCGGAAACCTTCTGGTCCTCATCAAGCTCTATGGTAAGACAGTGGCTTTCATTTTGAGCTTATTGGTGGGACGGTAGAGCCCAGAGAGACAACAACGGACGGGGGGGGGTGTCAATCCATCTATAAAGGCCATCAAGCAGCTAATAGTAGAATAGTATGGCTTTTACATAATAGCTGGTCACTGGCTGCATAAAAAAAATACGAGGATGATGCCTATAGCTGCAGGAATCATACTAGAAGTATACAAAAATTTTATATTTTTAACCACTTAAAGGCAAATGACTTATATGTACTGTATGTGATTTGGTGCTAAGTTGATAAATACAGAACAAAAAAAAAAAAAAAGAATTATCTGGTGAGTGCGGTTGATGTTGGTTTTTTCACTGGTGATTGGTGGAAGTATTATTTCGTTAGGATATCTGTTTTTAACAAATTATTTGGGAAGAAGGACTTTATTTTTATTTCTATATATTTTTTTCATGATCATTTGGACATTTAATTTTCCTATAATATTTATAATATTTTTTGGGATGTCACTTTTATCACAATTTATTTTTTACACTGTATACAATTGATATTATTAATAGTTGAGTCAGGTTGTTGATTTGCGCTTTTTTTTGTTTTTCTATTAAATGGTGTTTACTACCTGTGCGCAGCAGCAATCTACAACCTGGGTGTTTGTTTATGGTTGTTTTATTTTTCATGTTTATCTATTTTTGTGTTTTTTCCTGTGCGCTGGGATTTGCAGTACACTTAAAAAAAAAAAAATGCACTTCCAAACGTTTCTGTTGATGCTTGATGACAACCCATATGTGGTTATTTCCTAGCATTAAAGTAAACCCAAATATTCCTTTGTTAAATGAACATCAGAAAATTATAAATAGCTGATTTTACAAATATGTATATATTCCTAAAAATGTTAAATTTTCAGTTTATATATAAAAATGTAAAATGAAATCTACAACAAAAACAAATTTTATTTATTTCAGGTACTTATATAGCGCTGTCAATTTATGCAGCAATTTACATATATATTGTACATTCACATCAGTCCCCGCCCCCGAGGAGCGTACAATCTAAGGTCCCTAACTCACATTCATACATACACATATTAGGGCCAATTAAGACTGGAGCCAATTGACCTACCAGCATGTCTTTGGAGTGTGGGAGGAAACTGGAGCACCCAGAGGAAACCCACACAAGCACAGGGAGAACATGCAAACTCCATGCAGGAGGTGCCATAGTTAGGGATTGAACCCATGACCCATTTACTGCAAGGTAGACATGCTAACCCCCAAGCCACTGTGCTGCCCAAATGACTATTTATAGTGCCCGTATAGCTAAAACCAGATTTGTGTAGAGTAGGAAATGGTTAAAATCCCGGTCAGTTTCTTTTTTTAATATCTGTGTCCTGTTGGGAAGATTTCCTTTTACTTCTGTTCCAAAGACTCAACAAGAAGTGAGATGAAATCTCCCCATCTTAGACTGTTGTTACAGAAACAGGTGTCCCTATTGAAAAGTTTTCTCCACACTTCTTCTTTACCTCAATTTTGTAATTTGGGATTTCCATCACTTTTATTCTCAGTGAGAATGATCACCAGGACAAATGGAATGATTGAACCCCTCCAGAGGGAGCGCAGGCAGCAGAAAAATCTAAAACGAAACTAAGAAAGATGTTTTAGTTACACATATACTTAATGAATGAATGAATGAATAAATGAGAGGCATATGAAAAAAAGATAAAATGACAGCATTTGTATTGTACTGTAGAGATAAGCAGTAGCTTAAAAAGCTTCTTCATCAGTTACGTGTGATCAGTGTGCAAGCCCTGGTTAATAAAATGTGAAATCCTTTATTTAAAGAGTCTCAATGATTCCACAGAGAGTAAACTAGATCTCTCGTGATTTATGCATGTGGCTAATAAAATGAAATTTTTATGATCCGTATTCACAATCTATTAAAGGAGGTAATAGATTATTAAAAGATTAGCTGCAAACATGCTTGGAACAAGAATATAAGACAAAAAGTTAACAATCCCCCCACCAAAAAAAACCCCCACAAAAAAAAAACCCCCTCCCCCCAAATAAAACCACACAAAATAGAAAAAAAACTGGGCACACTCAATGGACCACTTGGTCTTTTTCTGACATCACTTTTCTATGTTTCTATTAAGATAACGTGTTTTGAGTTTCATTAATAGCCTCTGTATTGTTACTGAGGGAAAAGGTTCAAAGTGTTGTAAAGGCTATTTAAAAAAAATGTAAATAAAAAAGAAATTGTTGCTGTCTGCTCTGTTCAATGCACAGATTGGTTCCTTACCTCCTTTTCTGGAGTTGACCGCTGTGGGCTATTCCTTTTCCTTTCCTTTTGTGGGTGCCCCTTCAGCAGGCCATGTGCTGTGGGGGCACCCTTGCAGGTGTGGTCCCAAACTGCGCTGTGCATCCATAGACACCCACAACACAGCTTAGCCATGCAACCCCTATCCCTGATCCCTCCTTACAGAATTTGACTGACAGTATCAGGAGCCAATGGCTCCCATTGCCCTCAGAGTCTCCTCTGAGACCAGAAAGAAGGAGCAGAAGCATTGCAGATAGGCACAGCGCTGAATTTAAAGAGGACTCCTTAAGTGTTTAGAGATGGGGTGGGGGAAACAGGTATCGGAAGTTGTATTCCCTTAATTCAGAGAATGCATTAAGGTAAAAAACCACTTGTTTCATTCGATGGTGCATGACTCCTGCTGATTTCTTCCTTCTTAATCATTCAGGCCTCCCATTAGCCATGGCCTCAAATATTGGCAATATAACATATTTAGGTCACTTGCCGGTATTCTTAACTCTCCAGCTGGGGCCTTCTATACCTCCTGCTTGGTCGTGAAGACTGAATGAGTATCTTTTAAAGGACCCTACAACAGCAGCAGATCTGTGTTGGGAAATGTCAGCCTACTTTGCTTCTAATTCTGCAGAGGATTCCTCAGTGCCTTGTGTATGGGAGACTCACAAGTCGGTTATCCAAGGTGCACTGATTGAACATGGCTCAAGACTTTAAAAAGAAGGAACAGGCAGATTGAGGACAAACTCACGGAGATAGTCACACTGGAAAAGATGCACAAGGATAGATGGACTTTGGAAGACCTTACAAAATTGATGGCTTTGAAACATTGCCTATAATCCATCCTCATGGAAGGCACAAAGGCAGTTTTGGTTAAGTGCCAGTGCTCCTTCTTTGAATATGGTAATCAGTGCAGTAGATCCCCGGCCAATGCTTTTCAGACTCTTGGAGCTCAGACCTTCTGTACATTCCAGTCCTTCCTAAGTCGATGGGTTCCGCGGTCCAGTTGTCTTCTATTCTGCCCTTTATGACATTTTGAAAGACTGGGACCCTGCTTACTTAGCTGCTCATAGAGAACAAATTAGGGCATATCTTCAGCAATTGGTGCTCCTATCGCTCAAGTATGAAGTGGTTAAAGACCTTGAGAAGCCGATCACCCCTGACAATTTTTTACAGGCAATGAGAAAAAAACAGTAAGGTCCTCGGCTGGATGGTTTTATCCTGACATACTACAAAGGGTTTCAGGGCCTTCTGGTGATGCATTTTACTTCATCTATTTCCCTTGTACATCCCCTCTGGATGTGAGCAGAATCTTTAGTGGCATACATCTCTGTTACTCCAAAAGAGGGGAAGGATGCCACAAGTTGTCCCAACTGCTGACCCATTTCCCTACTCAACGTGAACGTTCAAGTCAAACTGGGACTTTTGAGTTTATGTAATAAAAGAACACATTTCAAGGTGTGGAAATTGCATTTATTTTTCAACATACTCCCCTGTTACATTCAGATATGTATCCCAGCATTTAACTAATGACTGGAAAGCTTTGGCATAGAAAGATTTGTCAGTACTCCTGAACCATCCTAGGACAGCCTGCTTTACTTCATCATCAGTGCTGAAATGCTGACCTCCAAGGAACTCTTTCAGGGGTCCAAACAGATGGAAATCACTCGGAGCAAAGTCTGGGCTGAAATGGAGATGTGGCAATTGTAGCAAACTTGCTCATCAGAGTTGGAAGCGGAGCTCCCCTTTTTCTTTTCTTTAGGGAAAGTATTCCTCACACTCCCTACCCCCTCCAGTCCTGAGAGGCAAACTTTATCTCCTGACAGATGGTGTGGGTCAGCCCAGGTTAAGCATCCCCAGTTTGGTGCCAGCTGTTTGTGTAAGTGTAACCTTTTTCACCCATCATAAAACAGATAATAGCTTCTCTCCCGGACTTAAAAGAGAATTGAACATTCCTCAGGTCAACTGTATGTTTCATGTCATGGATTATGAAGCTGATAGTTTTAACTGAGAGTCCACTGACATTCTGCCCAACATATTGTATTGGGCAGACTCAAGGCCACCCCCCCCCCAGCAGAGGGATTTTAAAAACAGACAGGGTAGCAAGTCTGAGAGTTAGAGTTGTAACAGATCTCCCAGCTAACGTGGAAGGAGGAGATAAAGAATCATCTTGATCTGCAAACCCAGGCTAAGGGCAAGTAACTTAACCCTGTAATTTCCTTCCTAATTATCTCTTTTCTGTACCTTTATATACATATATATATATATTTTCGTGACATCTCTTTGTAAATATTTTATTGCACCTGTTTGACTCTTTTAGTAATAAATCTTTCTTTCTGAAAGTGTTAAACTGTTTTTAAGCGCTTACCTGCAATTCACGAATTCCTGCCTTTTGAAGAGACGCTACTGTGTTTGTTTACTCCCTGCCCAATTGACCATATTGGACAGGTGACTTTTCAATCATTATAGTGTATTTCTGACAGAGTCCGTCTTCTCTGTACATTTCAAGATGGTGGTGGCAGTGTGAAGGGTTAGTGGCGTAATTAACCTGACCCAGTAACAAGCGCATATGGTGATCTAACCAAGAGGTTCAAATAACCCTTTGATTACTTTACTTTAGAATTATGAGGCTTTCCCAGTCCTGACCTTTGAACATCTATTCCATTAACAAGTTGGGTCCAATGGTATTTTGACCTCTTTTACTATCAGGTGGCACAAAGGATTTTACACCTAATAGGGAAGATATGAATATCACTAACCGTGACTTAATAACGAATGTAGTGCTTAACCCCTGATGTTTTGTTCCCCTGATTCTGGATGTTAAAGGCCTTCTGATAAACCAAGGCTGAAGAATGAATATTTATTTGTGCAACACACCCAACAAAGCAAGTGAACAATGGTGATAACAGTGAACAAGTAAAAAATAACAGATACCAATCGTGTAAAACACTAAAGACAACTGGAGAACCAAATGTCTCTGCCCCAAAATCCTAAAACCAGGGAGGTCCTAACTAAGGGGTGACACTGGGAACTAAAGCCCAATTAGTTTCTTCAAACCCCTCCCACTGGCCACTATGTTGGTAATTATTGAGGCCCAAAGTCCTGGCATTGGAGGGCTCAGATTTGAGCAGATCCCACGTTGCGCACAAACTGTACCTATAAACAGTGAAGTGACCAGCAGCCCAGGCATCAGGAAGGTTTAGTATTTACTGCTTTATTCTTAAAGTAGCATGGATTTTCTTTTTTTTTTAATTTTGCAAAAGCCTCACAGGCTTTTTTTTAAATCCAAAAATAATCTTTATTAACAAGAGGAGCTAAAACATTGCCATACAAGACAAGAGAGCATAACTCACTCTTAAAAGAGTGTGAACAGAATAAAGTCAACCAATACAGCATCACGTTTCTCATGAGACGTATACATCTGCATTATTGAAATCGGTTCACAATCACTTAGACTAATCCTAGTCAACATATATGCAAGGGATACAAATGTATCTCTACCCAGAGTGACATCTTAACAACCTATCCATTATTAGATCTGTGGGTGCCAGACCAAGATCCTCCAACCATGGAGCCCATAGTTTTCATATTTATTTGAACATCCTCTATGCTGGTAAATACATTTCTCTAATCTTAAATTGCTGAATACATTCGTGATCCATTACCCCAGAGTGGCAGATTCTTTGACTTCCAATGGATCAGTACAAGTTTGTGGGCTTGGAACAAGGCCCTGACTATAGCCTCCTTCGTAAATGTCTCTAAGACTAGATCATCCAGCATACTAAGTATGCAGCATTTTGGATCCATGGGGCTCACAGGCTTTTTTTAGTATACATTACATATCCCAAAGCATTTTTGATGTCTTTATTCCTCAAACTATATATAAAAGGGTTTAAAAATGGAGTAAACACCGTGTACAATAAAGACAGTATTTTACTGATTATCTGTGACTGTCCTTCATTTGGAAGGACATACATGGAGAGTAGAGTCCCATAAAATATAGATACGACTGTCAGATGGGAGCTGCAAGTAGAAAAGGATTTCAGTCTTCCTGAACTTGATGATATCTTTAATATGGTTAATGCAATGTATATATATGAGAGTGCTATCAAGAGGAATGGCAAGGCTATGACAGCGGTACAAAGCAAGGTGGACTCCATCTGTACGATGGATGTGTCTGAACAGGAAAGTTTAAGCACAGGATAAAAATCACAGAAGAATTGGTCAATAATATTTGGCCCGCAAAATTCTAATGAACACACACCATGTATTATAAAAGATGTTAAAAAGCTACTTAACAGCCAGGCTACAACAACAAATGTAATGCAAAGAACTTGACTCATAATGGAGACATAATGCAAAGGATAACAAATAGCTAGATAGCGATCATAGGACATTACTGTCAGAAGAAAACATTCTGATGTCTCTGATAAAACAAAAAAATAAAGCTGTGTGATGCATCCAGGGAAAGATATGGATGTCTGCCCACGTAAAATATTAAGCATGTTAGGGGCAATATCAGTAATCAATACAATGTCACATAGAGACAGGTGGGAGAGGAAGAAGTACATGGGGGAACGGAGGGTTTTGCAGCAGGACACCAGCATGACGATTAGGAGGTTTCCGCATATTGCCACACTATATATAATAAGGATTAAGATGAAGACCAGAAGGTTAGATTTGCCAATATTGTGGAATCCCAACAAGGATATTGTTGTAATATTATTTTTCAGCATGATCTGTGTCATAATAGAAAAACAATACAGTTAAATATAATAAAATGTAACAAAAGTTTTGCTAAATAGAAAATAAAAAGTTAGAAATTCTCTTACAGTGTACTCAAAGCCCCTTATGTTTTTTAGTTTTGGATAAAGTTGTGAAAATGTTGAACCCTTGGTAGTTTTTGTCTTGCTGTCTGTGTTCCCCGTATGGTAAATTCACTTTCTTTCTTTGTCCTAGTGACCACTGTCAGCAGGATTAAAAGTGAGGGACAAGAAACAATATATTTGGTTGTCAGAACAACAAAAATAGGGAAATATTCCAAAGGAAAGACTTTTTCCAATGACAACAGTCTAGGTAATTATGAGTAGGTTATTATTATTATTATTATTATGATATAAGATTTATATAGCACCAGGGGTGGACTGACAACTCATGGGGCCCCCGGGCAATAGGGGATCATGGGGCCCCTGTGTACTTGGCCACACTCAAACCACACCCAAAAAAGCCTATGAAAGGTACCAGAGGCATCTCATGGGGCCCTCTACTGACCCCGGGCCAACGGGCAGTGCCTGAGTTCCCAAATAGTCAGTCCGCCCCTGTATAGCACCAACAGTTTGGGAAACACTTTAAAAAATAAAAGGAGACAGTACATTTACAATACTATTTAAGACAAGAGGGTATGGGGGTCCTTGCATATGGGAGCTTACAGTCTAAATAGAGGGTAAACATGTACAAAAAGTGGTAATTGCGGGGATGAGTTGTTTGAGAAAGTAATATTAATTATCTAGCTAGTAGCATTATATGCTTCCCGGAAAAAAAATAGTTTTCAGGGATTACCTGAAAGCAGACAGAACAGGAGATTGTCAGACAGATTAGGGCAATCAGCTAAATGGATGAAAGAGGCTCGGGAGAAGCAAAGTATTGAATGAATGGACAAGGTGGAGAGGTGGGGCAGTGATGTTTCACTTTCTACCTCGTCCAATCAGAGCTTTACAATCATTAAGAAAATGCAACATATTGCTTGATTGGCACCTGTGTGCAGCGGCCAACCTCCTGTGTTCAAAATGCAGGAGAGCAGTCACTCGGCAATGGAGATGCCAATCTAGTAGCAGTGCCTACTACAGTGATTTCCAGCTGTCTGAGGAATCTCACAAGTCACATGTATGTTATACTCATAGTTGTCTTGGTCCAAGCAGGACCAATGTAACTATGTGAAACATGCAAAACCGGGAATTTGCTTTAAAAAAATGATAAGATGTTGAGGATAAATTGCAGACTTTATACATTTGTGAACATTTTCCAGCTAATAATACAAAAAACTCAAACAGGGAATTTATTAAAACAGAATACCAAATAAAAGTCTTACTCAGACTTAAAAACGGGGCAGCACAGTGGCTAAATGGTTAGCACTTCCATCTGGCAGTATTAGGGTTGTTGGTTCAAATCCCAACCATGGCACCACCTGCCTGGAATTTGCATGTTTTCCCTGTGACTGTGTGGGTTTCCTCCAGGTACTCCAGTTTCCTCCCACTCTCCAAAGATATGCTGTAGGTTAATTGGATCCTGTCTAAATTGTCCCTAGTATGTGTATGTATGAATGTGAGTTAGGGACCTTAGCCTGTACGCCCCTTGAGGGTTAGGGACTGATGTGAATGTACAATATATATGTAAAGTGCTGCGTAAATCGACGGCGTTATATAAGTACCTGAAATAAATAAAAAAATAAATAAATAAAATCATTCAGGCAGGAAAATTATTCGTAGAGTTATAATTAAACTAGCATGCACATACTGGCGATGCATTTAGAGACATCATCTAGTTGCTAAAGGGATAAACACGGTGATGATCCATAGCATTGACTTAAATGCATTAAGTTTTTAAAAAATATATATATAGCTGTGTTTTTAGCAAAGATCTGTTATCATAATTCCTTTAATTAAGAGAATATTTTACAAATTCCAGAAGACCGTTTGACTTTGATTGTCATTTCCAAACACTTGAAAATTCCTAAAATAAAATTCCAACTTATAGGAAACTACTCCAGTCTATTTCAAAATCTCATATATATATATATCAATTATGCAGAATACATATAAATTGTCATGCATAAAATCCTCAGTGGAAAAATATATCAGCTTTGCTATCAAATTAGCTTTGCTTGGTATCACGGCAATCTGTTTGGTCTTATATACTCTCTGCAATAGACAACAATCTGACGATATGATTAGAGCTCTCTAGAGTATAGGTCTGCAAGGATTTAAGAAAGCAAAATGTGCTAACCATAGATTTAATGAGAAAAATTTTGGGTAAAATAGACATCTCTTGGAACATTAGCTGTAGCCTTAGCTGCACAATTATAAAGTAGCATTGATAGATACGTTTACAAAATAAATAAGTAGATCAAAACCATGAAATACAGTTGGGTTCATATATATTTGGACACAGGCACAATTTTAGTTTTTTCAGGTATGTACCAAAACATATTTAAGCTATACTTATATAATGGATATGGGCTGAACGTTCACTCTCTCAGGTGTAATTTGAGGGCATGTACATCCAAATTGGAGGAAGGGTTTAGGAATTACAGCTCTTCAGAGTAGCCACCCCCCCTTTTTTCAAGGGACCAAAAGTAATTGGACAAATGAATATAATCATAAATAAAATGTTCATTTTTAATATTTTGTTGAAAATCCTTTACTGGCAATGACTGCCTGAAGCCTATAACCATGGACATTACCAAAGGAAATTTCTTCCTTTCTGATGCTTTGCCAGGCTCTAACTGCAGCTGTCTTCAGTTGTTCTTGTTTGTGGGTCTTTCTGCCTTTAGTTTTGCCTTCAGCAAGTGAAATGCTCAGTTGGGTTGAGATCAGGTGATTGACTCAGCCATTTCTTTTCTTTCAAAAGCTCCTGGGTTGCTTTTGCAGTGTGTTTTGGATCATTGTCCATCTGTACTGTGAAGCACCGTCCAATCACCTTTGCTGCATTTGGCTGAATCTGGGCTGACAGTATATCTGTAAACACTGCAGAATCCATCCGGCTGCTTCTGTCTTCTGTCACATCATCAATAACCACCAATGACCCAGTGCCACTGGAAGCAATGCATGCCTCCACCATGTTTTACAGATGACGTTGTGTGCTTTGGATCATGAGCTGTTCCAAGCGTTCTCCACACTTTTTTCTTCCTGTCACTCTGATACAGATTAATCTTTGTTTCATCCATCCAAAGAATGCTTTTCCAGAACTGGTCTGGCTTTTTTAGATGTTTTTTAGCAAAGTCTAATCTGGCTTTTCTGTTCTTAAGGCTTATGAATGGTTTGTACCTTGTGGTGAACTCTCTGTATTTGCTCTCGTGAAGTCTTCTGTTGATTATAGACTTTGACAATGACATGCCTACCTCCTGGAGAGTGTCCTTCACTTGTCTGGATGTTGTGATTGGGTTTTTCTTTACCATGGAGAGGATCCTGCGATCATCCATCACTGTTGTCTTTCATGGACGTCCATGCCTTTTTATGTTGCTGAGCTCACCAATGCATTTTTCTTTCCTCAGAATGTACCAAACCGTTGATTTGACCACTCCTAATGTTGCTACTATCTCTATTTTTTTCATTTTTGAAGCCTTACAATGGTCTGTTTCACTTGCACGGACAGCTCCTTTGAACGCTTGATGTAGGTTCACAGCAATAGATTCCAGATGCAAATCCAACACTTAGAATCAACTTCAGACCTTTTACCTGCTTAACTGATGAAAAAATAATGGAGTAACCCACACCTGGCCATGAAACAGCTTTTGATTCAACTGTCCAATTACTTTTGGTCCCTTGAAAAATGGGGGATCG
This sequence comes from Staurois parvus, assembly GCF_062004578.1. Classification (NCBI taxonomy): domain Eukaryota; kingdom Metazoa; phylum Chordata; class Amphibia; order Anura; family Ranidae; genus Staurois; species Staurois parvus. The sequence goes on from NW_028318266.1 coordinate 4,829,596, forward strand.
CTACTCTTAAAAGCTGTAATTCCTAAAGCCTTCCGCTAATTTGGATGTACATACCCTCAAATTAAACCTGAGAGTGTGCACTTTTAGCCCATATCCATTATATGACTATAGCTTGAATATGTTTTGGTAAATACCTGAAAAAAACTAAAATTGTGCCTGTGTCCAAATATATATGGACCTAACTGTATGTCTTAAAGGGGGTCTAAAGTTTCAAGGATTTTTTATCTTAATGCATTCTATGCATTAAGGTAAAAAACCTTCTTTGCTGCAGGATCCCCACAGCCTCCCCTTAATTGTAGCTGAGCCCAGTCTAATCCACATCCAATCCTCTCGCTGCTACCTTCCTCCTCATTGGGCATATTGATAGCAGCAGGAGCCACTGGTTCCTGCTCCTGTCAATTAACTCCAGTGAAGAGAGAGTGGGGGGCTGGGACGAGTCCCACTGTCTATGTCAATGGACGATGTCAATGGGACTCGGGAAAAAGCATGCACAAGTGCCGCCATGGAAAGCGGCTTCCTGTGGGGGCACTGGACAAAGAAGAGGAGCCTGGAGTGTTGGCGAGGGACCCGAGAAGAGGAGGTTTGGGGGCCATTCAGTGCAATTACATTGCACAGATCAGGTAAGTATAGAGATATATGTTATTTTTATTTTTTAAAATTATTATTCCCGCTTTAATGTCCATGTAATGGTTGATAGTATTTCCTGTTATGAGTATAGCTGAATGGTCAACCAAACTTCATACTGGCTGAAAAGACTTACTGGTGGGCAGAGGTGGGTGGCACTGGTGGGCAGAGGTGGGTGGCACTGCTGGGCACAGGTGGGTGGCACTGCTGGGCACAGGTAGGTGGCACTGCAGAGTGGCACAGGTGGGTGCATTGCTGGGCACAGGTGGGTGCACTGCTGGGCACAGGTGGGTGATCTGCTGGGCACAGGTGGGCGGAGCTAGTTGGCGCACTGCTGGGCACAGGTGGGCGGAACTTGTGGGTGGCACTGCTGGGCACCGATCATCAGGGGCGCGCAGGAGAGCGCGTTCTGGGAGGAAGTCACATGACGTCCACCCAGAACTGGCCAGCCGCAGTGCAGCCATCATTCGGCTATCTGCGGTCGGCAACTAGTTAATGACCACGCCTCTTTTTGCTACTCGGCGCTGCACTAATTCAACTGATAAGTCATGCAATGCTGCACCCAAACGAAATTTACGTCCTTTTTTTCACACAAATAGAGCTTTCTTTTGGTGGTATTTGATCACCTGTGCGGTTTTTATTTTTCACGCTATAAACAAAAAAGGCCAAAAATTTTGAAGAAAAACAATATTTTTTACTTTCAGCTATAAAAAATATATAGTAAACTCAAAATTGGTTATAAATTTAGGCCAAAATGTATTCTGCTCCATGTTTTTGGTAAAAAAAATCCCAATAAGTGTATATTGATTGCTTTGTGTGAAAGTTATAGCATCTACAAACTATGGTATAGATACTGTGTCCTGGAGCTGTCAGGGAACTGACAGAAAGCACAGCTACTGTAGCTGTGCTCTCTGTCAGCGATTGCCGCCGATCGCCGGGACATAGCCGGTAACGATCAGCTGCGACCTGGCGACTGACATCCACGGCTGTGATCAGCGGGACAGGTAGGGCGGCAGCGCGCCTCGCACGCGCCCCCTACATGTTTACACAACACATGTTTTAAAACGTGGTTTTGCCCAGCCGTGCCGCCCTGCCGCTGTATTTATACAGTGGCTGGGCGGCATGTGGTTAACATACATATCTCTAAATCATAATTCAAACCTCCAATTTATTCTTTTTTTAGAAGAGGCAATTAAGGGGGGTATGATCAACATGTATAAATGCATTAGTGCTCCATATCACAGAGGACAAAGGGACCACTCTTTACGTCCAAAGGAGAAGAGATTTAACCTTCACATGTAGAAAGGTTGTGGCGAAGAAAATACTTAATCACATTCTAGGAAAATACAAAAAAACAACATTTTGACATGTGCATGATTGGATGGTGGACGTCAGTGGAACTTCACCTCATTCACTAAGTTGTGGAGAAAATTCCCTTGCAAAGTGAACAGCCTGTTTGCTTTAATTAAATCAGCCCCACCGCAAGAATATTCATATCAATTATCTAGTCATGAGAAAAGAAAATTTCCATTCATTTTAACCACTTGCCGTCCGGTAAACGGCCGGACGGTGGCAGTGCAGGGGTGGGTTGCCGTTCATAAATGGTGCCCGCCATTTTGGACTGTGTGCTCCCTGGGAGTGCGCAGCACCACGATCCGGAGCCAGTGGAACACCGATCGTCGTACAGGACCTCTGTGCGAGGTCCCGATCATGTGATCACTGATTGGCCAATCAGTGATCACATGCAGAGTAGTAAGCAGGATGTCACTTCTGACATCATTGCTTACTACATGTGAAATCTGTGAATGATCACCGAGGTCACTTGGTACAGGGCTATTCACAACAGCCTTGTACCATGTGACAAGCTGTGAGCAATCACAGCTCACACAGTATTTTGCAATGGCTGCTAGGGTGACAGTATGTAAAAAAAAAAACATTAAATAATAATATAAAGAAATAAAATAAAAATGTAAAAATATTTTTTTAAAATTATAATTTTTGGTTATAAACTAATTTGGTTTTTTTTTACTTAAAAGATAACTGAATACATTTTGGCCAAGATTTATGATGAAATATTTGTTATTTGCAAATTTTTATAAGAAAAACACTTTTTTAAAAATTTTTTTACTTTTTCATTTATATAGCAAAATAAAAAAAAATCCCAGCGGTGAATAAATACCACCAAAATAAAGCTTTATCTGTCTCAAACAAATGCTAAAAAATTCATATGGGTACAGTGTTGCATGACCGCGCAATTGTCATTCAAAGTGTGATAGCGCTGAAAGCTGAAAATTGCCCTGGTCAGGAAGGGGGTGAAAGTGTCCGGACTGGAAGGGGGGGAAAGTGTCCGGACTAGAAGGGGGGGAAAGTGTCCGGACTGGAAGAGGGGGAAAGTGTCTGGACTGGAAGGGGGTGAAAGTGTCCGTACTGGAAGGGGGTGAAAGTGTCCGTACTGGAAGGGGGTGAAAGTGTCCGTACTGGAAGGGGGTGAAAGTGTCCGGACTGGAAGAGGGGGAAAGTGTGTGGACTGGAAGGAGGTGAAAGTGTCCGGACTGGAAGGGGGGGAAGTGTCCGGACTGGAAGGGGGGGAAGTGTCCAGACTGGAAGGGGGTGAAAGTGTCCGGACTGGAAGGGGGTGAAAGTGTCCGGACTGGAAGGGGGTGAAAGTGTCCGAACTGGAAGGGGGTAAAAGTGTCCAGACTTGAAGTGGTTAAAGACAATCACATGCAGTGAAAAAAAAAATCAGCAGAAATTTTCTTTTTGCATGATTGATTAATTGAAGGGAATATTGTGAAAGATTTAGAATTCCTTTAGTACATCAGCCTCAGTGTGTGGGCAGACCTAAACTAATTATCTAGACCAGTGGACAGAATAAAACTAAAGCTGGCCATTCATGGATTGAAATTTAGCCAGTTCAGCAGGGACTGAACGAACTTTGGTCCAGTAATGGGCTAGCTGGTCTATGGATTGAGGTGTGTACAACCAACCGGTCAGGTTTTTCCTGAACAATCAGTGCAGCTAGCTATAGCCTTTAGTGCTGATCATTGTATTCTGCAGACAGGAAAGGCCCCCCGCCAGCAGAATACAATAGCAAAGTGGTAGAATTCCTCCTTCCATATTGAATGTGTGGATGGGGAATTTAGCACATTTTTTCTTTTCATTAAACCCGTTGGTTGAATGAAAAAAAATGTATAATGTATGTGCTGCTTAGAATGGAACTTCAATAAACATTGACTATTTCTAATCCGTATGCTGCTAGCATTAGTAAATAGATAGCAAAGTATATCATATTTACTTGTTTTAACCTTTTTTGCATTCATTCATTTACTGCCTGGTCTCCATGCCTCAGAAAATGATGTCATGTATCCCAGAAGTCTTCAGGAGGGGAGGAAGGGTTATCAGCTCAGCCATTTCCTGAGCTAAGGACAGAGAACAGATGAATTCCAGGAAATTCTACATGAATCATCTGCCCTTACTCAAGATGTCCACTGTCAGAAATGCCAGGAGGTGTTTTTCAAAATGATTTCTCAGCAAAATAAAGCATGGAGACATGAATAGATGAAGGAGTCTGTTAAATATTAAAAATGAATTATATCGCTTTTTTGGTTTGTGGTACTAAGATACAGTGCATTTCCACTTTAAGTGAGCGTCAACCATGCTAAAAGGTGAAGAAGTTGGGATGGATCAACTTTTTTTTTTTCTCAACTTTCTTTTTTATTGAAACTGTATATCATAGACAGAAAATGATAAGGTACAACATTCTAAAAAGTGAGAATGAGGCGGCATGTGCACAAGAAAACAATACATAATGGATAACAATGTCCAAAAGAGATTTCCATAATTCTGGGCCCGTTCAAAAAAGAATGGGTTAATCAGGCTAAATATACATATCAAATACATGACAGTTGTATAACAAAAAGACAATCTTGTCTAGAAAATTATATACCCGTAGTGGCCTTTTACTGTAAATAGCAGATGAGGTCCATGGTAGAGTTACATAGTTACATAGTTAGTCTGGCTGAAAAAAGACAAAAGTCCATCCAGTTCAACCATAGGGAAAAAAACAAAAGTTATAATCCTACACCCACAGTTGATCCAGAGGAAGGCAAAACAAGAAAACAGCAAAGCATGATCCAATTTGCTCCTGTTGGGAAAAAAAAATCTTTCCTGATCCCCGAGAGGCAATGGATATTCCCTGGATCAACTTTACCTATAAATGTTATATCCAGTTACATTCTGTGTATCTAAGAAACAATCCAGGACTTTTTTGAAGCAATCCACTGAGCTGGCCACAACCAACTCTTGAGGGAGTCTATTCCACATTTTCACAGCTCTCACTGTGAAGAAACCTTTCCATGTTTGGAGATTAAATTTCTTTTCAGAGTGGTAGAGCTAAAGAAAGAAAAAAGACAACAATAAAGAAAGAAAACGCAAGAGAAGATAAAAATCACCCCAACGGAAACCCTCATAAAATCTTATACGGGTAAAGCACCCTACCGTGAGGATATGATCTTGGTTCCAAAAGGCCAGGGATGTCAGATCTTGTTGAATCATAACAGCCAGATATTCCATATTATAAATGTCATAAATACATTTATATAAATCTACTTGAGACGGGGGGCAATGCTTGTTTTCATTTCAAAACAATCAGACACCTGGCTGCTGTTAAAACATGGTTAATCAGCCTGACAGCAGTTTTGGTCTTGTTTGGTGGAGAGAGCCCCAGTATGAAATGTACTGGGTCCTGTGGAATTAAAAAATCAAAGAGCGACTGCAGTAAAGATCTAGTGGTCTCCCAAAATGGGCAGATTTTTGGGGCATTCCCAGTATCTATGATATAGTCTTTCCGCTGATTAACCACATCGCCAACATGTAGACGACAAAGTAGGATGGATAGTATGTAGTCTTTCAGGGGTAAGGTAACAGTGAAACAACAATTGAAATTGGCTCTCTTTATAAAGGGTACACAAAGATGTTTTTTTTTGCATAATCCCAGACATCCTTCTACTCCCTGATGTTCTTCTCAACATATGTTTCCATTTGAGCATATAGCCATGCTTTGGAAAGGGACTTGTTTCAAGAGACTTAAGTAGGCGATATACAGTATCTCCCAGAAGTGAGTCCCCCCCTGACATTTTTGTAAATCTTTGATTCTGCCAATCCCTCCACTGGCTTCCCATTGCCCAACGGATAAAATTCAAAACATTAACAATAACGTATAAAGCCATTTATAACTCCGCCCCAAATTACATCACCGATTTTGTCTCTAAATATCACCCAGACCGTACTCTCTGCTCCTCGCAAGACCTCCTACTCTCTAGCTCCCTTGTGTCCTCCTCCCATGCTCATCTCCAGGACTTCTCCAGAGCTTCCCCCATCCTCTGGAACGCTCTACTCCAATCTATCAGACTATCGCCAACTCTGCTCACTTTTAGGCGATCTCTGAAAATCTATCTCTTCAGGGAAGCCTATCGTGCCCTCAGCTAAAACTGGAATCTTCTACTTTTCCAACCAGTCCATCCCCCACAGTTACTTTGTACCACTAGCCCCTCCCTTCTAGATTGTAAGCTCCAAGGATCAGGGCCCTCACATCCCTCTTGTATTGAACTGTATTGTTGCTGTATTGTCTCCCGTTATATTGTAAAGTGCTGAGCAAACTGTTGGAGCTGTATAAATCCTGTGTAATAATAATAATAACTCTCTCTTTTCATGTGACAACACTGAAGAAATGACACATTGCTACAATGTTACGTAGTCAGTGTACAGCTTGTATAACATGTAAATTTGCTGTCCCCTCAAACTAACTCAACACACCGCCATTAATGTCTAAACCACTGGCAACAAAAGTGAGTACACCCCTAAGTGAAAATGCCCAATTTGGGCCCAATTTGCCATTTTCCCTCCCCGGAGTCATGTGACTCGTTAGTGTTACAAGGTCTGAGATGTAAATGGGGAGCGGGTGTGTGAAATTTGGTGTTATCGCTCTCACTCTCTCATACTGGTCACTGGAAGTTCAACATGGCACCTCATGGCAAAGAACTCTCTGAGGATCTGAAAAAAAGAATTGTTGCTCTACATACAGATGGCCTAGGCCAGGGGTGGGCAATGTGTGGCTCTCCAGCTGTTGTAGAACTACATTTCCCATGAGGCATTGCAAAACTGACAGTTACAGCTATGACTTGCAGAGGCATGATGGAACTTGTAGTTCTGCAACAGCTGGAGAACCACACATTGCCCACTCCTGGCCTAGGCTATTAGAAGATTGCCAAGACCCTGAAACTAAGCTGATACTATATGTCTGTGTTGAGGTTTCAATTTTTAGGGCCATCCAGGCATACTGTCTCAAAGGAAGACAATCTAGAAAATATCAGCTTATCAGCAAGTGTCTGAGCATAAGGAATAAGGGCCAGATAAGAGAATAAGGGCCGAGATGGCAAAGTACTGTATATTTAGACTGTAACTTATGAAAATTAAGTACCTTTCCTGATATAGGATTTAGAATATCATGAAATCGAAAGAGGCCCTTAGCTAATTAATAGATTAACTTTTTAATATCACACCATGGAAAAAGAGCCCATAGCACCATGGTCATTCTGCATCCATGAGGTTCCCAAGTATCATTTTGTGGCAATCAGATGTTTCCTGATGTGCTGTCCATGCTCCTCTGCAGGAGCACAAACAAGGTGAAGGACTTCCAGCACAATGGATGGCCAAAAACTAAATTCAGCAGGCAAGAAATTCATGAAAGTATATATGAATGCCCTGCAACTAACGGACATCGTAATAAAGGAAACATTATTTGCATCTCATAATTACATTTATTTATGTACACATTAACATTTATACATTGAACAGCTATTATATTTCCAAACCCTTGCTGCACGAGACCCTTACCCCTCTTTCATTTCTGCTCTAAGCAATTATACAATTCCACTTATCCCCGTATCTCCCCCTACTGAAGAAGCTTTGACTTCCCCCTGGGACATCTCAAGTATCTTTTTACAACTATCATTTTCAACCTTTTTTCTTTATTGCATAATACGAAGACTATCCATCCTTATCTATTGCAGTGTATTGTATCCCCCGTTACCACTTTGAAAGGTTGTAATACCTTTTATACATTGTACTCATTTTTACTATTTTCTCTGAAAGCTGTACTGTACTAATATTATGTAAAAATGTAATAAACAAAATGAATAATAAAACAAAAAACCATGTATTTATTTTTTTGGCTGTTTTATTTTTTTGCAGTCATGCGAGTGTGCAGCCTTTCATAAGGACCTTTTTACACAGCAGAGGGAGGGTCATTCTAGAAAGTGAGTGTGCTGTTTGTAACCTCCAGAAATACTCAACTTCTGTGGTCTATGTTTCTACTTGCTGCTATTGTGGGGGACCTGTTCGAAAAGCAGGCTGTGACTAGAAGAGGGCGCGTTAGAAAGGCAGGCTGTGATTAGTAGCTGGGTATCAGGAAAGGAAGGCTGTAAATGGTGGTGGGTAGGGGGTCAGGAAAGGCAGGTTTTGATTGCAGGGAATGTGTTGGGAAAGGCAGGTTATGATTGGTGGGCTGTGTGTAGAGGAACAGACCAGGGGCGGACTGACAACTCATGAGGCCCCCGGGCAATAGGGGATCATGGGGCCCCTGTGTCCTTGCCCAAACTCAAAAAAGCCTATGAAAAAGGTACCAGGCAGGGGCGGACTGACAAATCATGGGGCCCCTTGGCAATAGGGGATCATGGGGCCCCTGTGTCCTTGCCCAAACTCAATAAAGCCTATGAAAAAGGTACCAGGGGCATCTCATGGGGCCCCCTACTGACCCCGGGCCCTCGGGCAGTGCCCAAGTTTCCAAATGGTCAGTCCGCCCCTGGAACAGACTACAGAGATACAGACATGTTGTTCATGAGCACACAGTTTTTAAACTCAAAATTAGAAGCACAGATACACAAACTGACCATGCCAGTATGGATTTTCTTCCATGCTTGGCATGGTCAAATTGTTGAAGCAAAGAAGATTGACAGGCAGTATTACACACAAAGAAAACACAAAAGATACATATAATCAATAAATAATACACTTAGGGATAAAATATGTTTTAAAGCGCTACCTAACCCAGGACCCAACATTCACTATATCTGGTCTTCCACAGTACACGAAGCATGGAAATGCAATTATGTTAGTAAATACGAAAGTGCAGCGCTAACTTAAACAATGATTACACATAAGATAGATCCCATATGAATGTGGATCGGCAAAAAAGACGGCGTCAGTTCATCAGATGTGCTAAATACGTATACAGTCTCCAACACTTGAAGAGCCAGGGATAGTAGATATCAGAAATGATAAAGAAAAGCCAAGTAATGCACTGACCAGATAGCGCAAGTTAAAGCGCATGGGACATTTAAGACCTGTCCCTGGTACTCAGCCACTGTATCACTGGAGCAAGGCGGTGTCATCTATAGGGTGACCACTAGATGTCATCTGTCCGGATGGAAGCTGTGTCCAGCCACTGTGTTGATGGATCAGGTGGGTGTTGTCTGTAGGGTGACCACTAGATGTCATCGGTTCCAGGAGAAGCTGTATCACGGATCCAGGGATGTCACTGCAGATGTGTTCTTGTTAGGCACAATCCCAGGACCTACTGGATTTACAGGCTCCCTTGAGGGAAGTGCCAAGTGCCAAGCTATGTTTATCTTATGTACATGTACCTCCGGTCTGGCCGTTTATAAGCAGCTGTACCTTTGCTAAGTAAGTTCTTTTCTGATTGTTCAATTTTAAATAAACGTTATCACACTATTTGAGGCCTTTTTCCACGGGCTCTTTATTTCTGGGGAGCCTGTAAATCCAGTAGGTCCTGGGATTGTGCCTAACAAGAACACATCTGCAGTGACATCCCTGGATCCGTGATACAGCTTCTCCTGGAACCGATGACATCTAGTGGTCACCCTACAGACAACACCCACCTGATCCATCAACACAGTGGCTGGACACAGCTTCCATCCGGACAGATGACATCTAGTGGTCACCCTATAGATGACACCGCCTTGCTCCAGTGATACAGTGGCTGAGTACCAGGGACAGGTCTTAAATGTCCCATGCGCTTTAACTTGCGCTATCTGGTCAGTGCATTACTTGGCTTTTCTTTATCATTTCTGATATCTACTATCCCTGGCTCTTCAAGTGTTGGAGACTGTATACGTATTTAGCACATCTGATGAACTGACGCCGTCTTTTTTGCCGATCCACATTCATATGGGATCTATCTTATGTGTAATCATTGTTTAAGTTAGCGCTGCACTTTCATATTTTACCATTACTCTGGAGGTTCACGAGGTGCCTTTTAGTGCCAGCAGCTACCCTATCTACATCCTCATACTGCGCTCGATTTTATATATATATTTATATATAAGTTTATGTTAGTAAATACACCACTCAAAAAAATTAAAGGAACACTTTTCAATCAGAGTATAGCATCAAATTAATTAAACTCCTGGGATATTGATCTGGCCAGGTAAGTAGCAGAGGGGGTTGTTAATCAGTTTCAGCTGAAGTTAACAACAGGTGCACTAGATGGGCAACAATGAGATGATCCCCAAAACAGGAATGGTTATATAGGTGGAGGCCACTGACATTTTTTCCCTACTCATTTTTTCTGACAGTTTTTCACTAGTTTTGCATTTGGCTAGGGTCAGTGCACTACTGGTAGCATGAGGCCATACCTGGACCCTACAGAGGTTGCAAAGGCAGTTCAACTCCTTCAGAATGGCATATCAATACATGCCATTGCCAGAAGGTTTGCTGTCTCTCCCAGCACAGTCTCAAGAGCATGAAGGAGATTCCAGGAGACAAGAGCATGAAGGAGATTCCAGGAGACAGGAAGTTACTCTAGGAGAGCTGGATAGGGCCATAAAAGGTCCTTAACCCATCAGCAAGATCAGCATCTGCTCCTTTGTGCAAGGAGGAACAGGATGAGCACTGCCAGAGCCATACAAAATGACCTCCAGCAGGCAACTGATGTGAATGTCTCTGACCAAACAATCAGAAACAGACTTCATGAGGGTGGAAGGCCCACCATCCTCTAGTGGGCGCTGTGCTCACTGCCCGGCACCATAGAGTTCGATTGACATTTGAACACCAGAATGGGCATGTCCACCACTGGCACCCTGTGCTTTTCACAGATGAGAGCAGGTTCACCTTGAGCACATGTGACAGACGTGAAAGTGTCTGGAGAAGCCATGGAGAACGTTCTGCTTCCTGTAACATCATTCAGCATGACCATTTTGGTGGTGGGTCAGTGATGGTCTGGGGAGGCATATCCATGGAGGGATGCACAGACCTCTACAGGCTAGACAATGGCACCCTGACTGCCATTAGGTATCGGGATGAAATCCTTCGACCCATTGTCAGACCCTACACTGGTGCAGTGGGTCCTGGGTCCTGGGCACAACACCAGATGAAAACACTCAGATAGAAACAACGTTTTGAAAAAAAAAGAAAAAAAAAAAAAAGCAGAATGTGTTTTTGATCATGTGTTTTTAGTATGTTAATAATGTCTTTAAAGTTGTGTGTCTCCCTGCTAATGTGTTCTTTATTTAAAATCACATTGTTAAGTATTTGTATTTCTCTGCATATTATTCATAAAGGTTTCGACTTTCTTTTTCATTTTGGTTTAGGACAAATTTCAGTTTGCTCCCATTCAATATAACTTTCATAGACATCTTCCTATGAGTGCACTATAGAAACTTCTTCTTAATTTTTCATAAGCTATCTTGATGTCTTTATTTCGAAGGATGTATATAACAGCATTAAGTAAAGGAACCAGCACAGTGTAGAGCATAGAGAGGACCTTTCTGGTGGTATTTGATTCTGAACTCGGAAACTCATACATAGCTAGGAGAGTCCCATAAAAAATGGCCACAACAGAGAGGTGAGAGCTGCATGTGGACGTAGCTTTCTGTCTCCCACTTCTGGAAGGAATCCTAACAATGGTGACTACAATGTATGCGTAAGATATGATGATGGCTACAAATGGACAGATAATGACTGGTACACCGAAGAATGTTGCTTCCATTTTAATTTGTGCTGTATCTGAGCAAATAAGTTGGATGATAGGATCAAGGTCACAGAAGAAATGATCGATTATGTTGAATCCACAAAAACTGGCTTGCCAAATTTTCTCTGTCAACAGTGTAGGTGGTATGAAACCCAAAAGCCAGCATAGGACGATTAACACCAAGCATAATCTAGGTGTCATTATAGCAGTATAACGTAAAGGGTTACCAATGGCGAGATACCGATCATAAGCCATGGCGGCTAGAAGAAAACATTCCAGACTTTCCAAGGCAGAGAATAGATAAAACTGAACAAGGCAGACTATAAATGAAATAGTGCCACCATCATTGAATATAACACAAAGAGTATTCGGCATAATACATGTGCTCACCATAATGTCTGAAATGGTGAGCTGGGTGAGAAAGAAGTACATTGGGGTGTGGAGGTTCTTGCTGAAGGAAACCAACACAATGATCAGGACGTTTACACATATTGTAATTAAATAAACCACAAAAAGAAGACAAAACACCACTATTTTAAAGTGGTAGAGTCCTGGGAACCCCAAAAGAACAGCTTTTGTGATATTAAAATTGTTATACATATTCTGAAATGTAAAAAAATGCAATAGTGATCAAAATATATATGCTTTCATAGATACTTTTTCTACTGCTAGAATTCCTCAGTTCGATTGCCGACATCATTCAACCCATTTCCTCATCCTGGACCCACCCCAGCCTGTGATTTAACATAGTGCAGGTCAGGAATTAACCAGTTTCCCTCTGCCCTATAGCAGAAGAATTACTACAGGATGGCAGGACTGCTCAAAATCATATATATATGTGATTTGCATTTCTGGGTAGGGGGTGCGAGAACACGCTGCCCTACCCGTGCGACTATTGGTGGCTAGAGATGTCAATCACCAGGATCCAGACCGGCAATTCCCGGCCAGCAATCGGTGATTGTTGGGGAAAGCTGGTAGGGGAGAGACCTGTATGTAAACAACACAGATCTCTCTCCTGTCAGCAAGGACATGCTGTTTTGTATCTCTCTGCACAGCACGTCTCCCTAGTAAAATACACACAACACACAGTTAACCCTTTGATTGCCCCAGATTCTAACCTCTTGCTGCCCAGTGCCATTAGTACAGTGTCAGGGTTTTTTTTAAGTGCTTTTTTGTCAGTGGCAGTTAGTGCCCCCCCCCCCCAGTGTCAGAATGCCTGCCGCAGTCCCGAAATACTGCAATAAGTTGTTGATCGCCACCATTACTAGTATAAATTAATAAATAAAAATTCCAGTATATATACCACCATTTGTAGACGCTATAACTTTCATGTAAACCAAATAATTTACATTTAGATTGTAAGCTCCCAGGATCAGGGCCCTCCTTTCCCTCTTGTATTGAACTGTATTGTTGCTGTATATTCTCCCGTTATATTGTAAAGCGCTGAGCAAACTGTTGGCGCTGTATAAATACTCTATAGTAATAATAATTTACACATATTGGGATTTTTTTTAGCAAAGACATTTAGCAAAATAAATTTTGGCCTAAATTTATGAAGAAATTAGATTTTTTTTTTTTTTAATTTTTATTAGATATCTTTTATAGCAAAAAGTCAAAAACATTGTTTTGTTTTCAAAATTGTCGGTCTTTTTTTATTTATAGTACAAAAAATAAAAAACACACCACCAAAAGAAAGCTCTGTATGTGGGGAAAAAAATTACATAAATTTCATTTGGGTGTTGCATGACATCGCAATTATCAGTTAAAGTAGCACAGCACTGTATAGAAAAAAATGGCCTGATCAGGAAGGGAGGTAAATTCTCTGGAGGGCAAGTGGTTAAAGGCTTAAAGTACAACTAGAGGCAAACCTTTTTTTTTTTTAAGTTTTGGGCAGAGTGGAGATGGATTAGAACACCTATTAGGTTTTTATTGCGGCCCGTGTCCCCATTAGGGGGATTCATCCTCTCTATTTGTCCTGTTAACCATTATCATTGAAAGTAAAAGAAAATTCTAAATTTTGGGTTGTCCCCAGAAAAATAATAGAGGTGAAGTCTTCCAATGGGTACACTAGTTCTGGTTACCTTGGGGGCCCTTAATGTTTAGGAATTTCCTCACACTTCTTTTTTCGACTGTAGAACATGAAGTAAAGGGAATCTCTCCAATGGGACAAAAAAAAAATCTGACAGAGGTTGTAACTCTCCCCTACTTAACCTCTTGCCGTCCGCCTGCTGTTTATAAACGGCAGGGCGGTGGCAGTCCAGGGTCGGGTTGCCGTCCATAAACGGCACCCGCCTTTTCTAGCTGTGCGCGCTCCCTTGGAGCGCGCACCACCGCGATCCGGTGCCCGCTGTGTCCTCCGGACACAGTGAAACACCGATCATCGGACGGGACCTCTGTACGAGGTCCCGATCATGTGATCACTGATTGGCGAATCAGTGATCACATGCAAAGTAGTAAGCAAGATGTCACTTGTGACATCATTGCTTACTATGTGTGAAATCTGTGAATGATCACAGAGGTCACATGGTACAAGGCTATTCACAACAGCCTTGTACCATGTGACAAGCTGTGACCACTCACAGCTCACTCAGTAATTCTCAATGACTGCAAGAATGCAGACAGAGAGAAAGAGAAATGATTGCTTTTACATCCTATATGGGTGTAAAAGCAATCAGTGTAAAAAAAAAAAAAAAAATCTTCATCACCCTCCACAAGTAGTACAGTGTCACCATGGTGACAGTGTACTGCTAGGGTGACAGTATGTAAAAATAAAAATAAAAAATAATAATATAAAAAAAATAAAATAAAATGTAAAAAAAAATGTTTAAAAATTATAATTTTTGGTTATAAACTAATTTGGATTTTTTTTTTTTACTAAAAAAATAACGGAATAAATTTTGGCTAAGATTTATGATGAAATATTATTTATTTGCAAAATTTTATTTAAAAAAACACTTTTTTTCAAAATTTTTGAACTTTTTCATTTACATAGTAAAAAAAATTTAAATCCCAGCGGTGAATAAATACCACCAAAATAAAGCTTTATCTGTCTCAAAAAAATGGTAAAAAATTCATATGGGTACAGTATTGCATGACCGCGCAATTGTCATTCAAAGTGTGATAGTGCTGAAAGCTAAAAATTGCCCTGGACAGGAAGGGGGTAAAAGTGTCCGGACTGGAAGTGGTTAAAGTGATTGTAAACCCCATGTTCCATAATTCTGAAAGACTAACGTAAGTATTATAATGAAGTAGATCACAATATTTGTACCTTTGTATTTCACTCTGTTTTTCCATAACAGCCTGCTGAATATGACCGTGTCAACTGCCTGGAGCCCAGGGGGAGGGGGCAGTGATGTCATCGGTCTCCCTTCCCAGCTCTACATGCCCAAAAAAATCTTCCTTACTCAAGATAGCATGGTGTCATAGATAGTCCATGGCAGGTGTCCCACAAGGAGTGTGTTCTTGAGTCCCACAATGCTGAATTGCCAATCTTGTGGAACAGGAGTTAAAGGGAGGGATATTTGTGGATGTGACGGTGGGAGCCTCTTCTCTCGTGCTTGTGCATGAGTCTAATAGAGCGGGAGCATTGGGACCACACTTTTTTTTTTACTGTGTTGGATTTTTTCACTGATGAAAACCAAGGAGGACTGGGGAGACTGGGGACAGATGACTTGTGGTTCTTTGCTGAATAAGGTACTGTTTTTATTTTAATTAGGATTTTAATTAGGATTTTTCGGGTTTACAACCACTTTAAGTTTTGCCTATAGTTCTACTTTACACATTTTAGGCCACTGACCCAAAACAAGCATCTGGATCAGGACATCTGACTTTCCTCTGATTTTATTGGCTGTATACTTGTCCTGGTCAAATAATGGAATTACAGCCAAGGAGACTCATGGAACTAGAATTTTCCAGAAGACTATTAACAGTAGTAGCCTCCATTTTTTTCCAAATAAAGATTTACTACAAAGCTGAACTCCAGGCAAACAGCTACAGTAACTAAATAACTTGGTTAAAAGACTAACTGTTGGATTTTTTGAGACACATATAATACTTCTTTAGTGTCTATAGCAATTTTGCAAATGAAAGAGCCGGTGAGATAAAAAATAAAGTGTGATTTCATTTTTTCACACAATGGTTTAAAATAACAATGTAAAGTGTATCATGAACAGTTCCATGTAGATAAAACCAGAAATATCATAGCAGAAGTTTAAAGATGTGTCACCCTTATGTCCATTGTCTCATGGCCTTCTTCCATGTTCAGTTTGTCCTTCAGGGTCTTTGAGAAGAATCCGGAAGTAGACAGAAGTGACTAATTCTTGTCTTACAGCACCTGTTCCAGCTTCTCAGAATGTTCTTATGTGTGTCTGTGTGGACAGACGTGTGTGTGTGTCCAGGGGCAGACTGACAACTCATGGGGCCCCTGGGCAATAGGGGATCATGGGGCCCTTGTGTCCTCGCCCACACCCAAAAAAACCTATGAAACAGCCAATGAAAGGTACCAGGGGCATCTCATGGGGCACTCTACTAACCCCAGGCCCTCGGGCAGTGCTCGAGTGCTCTAATGGTCAGTCCACCCCTGGTCGTCTCATGAGTTATTGATGAAGCAGATATCCCGGGTTGCTTCAGTGTGTATGAGTGTGTGTCAGTGAGACTGCCCCTTAGGGCCATTTTATGAAGCAAGTAAGCTTCATAATTTGTGATCTTAGGACCTTGTATGGCAAACAATACTGCTTAGCAGAGCAATTTCATTGCAGGGAGGGGGCGCAACAATATGGTCTTTTGATTGACAGGTACATATGTAGTGAACATAAATTACATCAGCCTGCTCATATTTAAATGATAATATAAATTAAGAATGTATCTTTACAACATCTCAATAAGGTTGTATAACCAGAAATCTACGTAAGTCAGGTTCATAAATATTGGGACATCGACACAATTCTAACATTTTTGGCTCTATACACCACCACAATGGATTTGAAATGAAACAAACAAGATGTGCTTTAACTGCAGACTGCTTTAATTTGAGGGTATTTACATCCAAATCAGGTGAACGGGGTAGGAATTACAACAGTTTGCATATGTGCCTCCCACTTGTTAAGGGACCAAAAGTAATGGGACAATTGGCTTCTCAGCTGTTCCATGGCCAGGTGTGTGTTATTCCCTCATTATCCCAATTACAATGAGCAGATAAAAGGTCCAGAGTTCATTTCAAGTGTGCTATTTGCATTTGGAATCTGTTGTTGTCAACTCTCAAGATGAGATCCAAAGAGCTGTCACTATCAGTGAAGCAAGCCGTCATTAGGCTGAAAAAACAAAACAAACTCATCAGAGAGATAGCAAAAACATTAGGCGTGGCCAAAAAAACTGTCTGGAACATTCTTAAAAAGAAGGAACGCAACGGTGAGCTCAGCAACACCAAAAGACCCGGAAGACCACGGAAAACAACTGTGGTGGATGACCGGAGAATTCTTTCCCCTGGTGAAGAAAACACCCTTCACAACAGTTGGCCAGATCAGGAACACTCTCCAGGAGGTAGGTGTATGTGTGTTAAAGTCAACAATCAAGAGGAGACTTCACCAGAGTGAATACAGAGGGTTCACCACAAGATGGAAACCATTGGTGAGCCTCAAAAACAGGAAGGCCAGATTAGAGTTTGCCAAACGACATGTAAAAAAGCCTTCACAGTTCTGGAACAACATCCTATGGACAGATGAGACTGAGATCAACTTGTACCAGAGTGATGGGAAGAGAAGAGTATGGAGAAGGAAAGGAACTGCTCATGATCCTAAGCATACCACCTCATCAGTGAAGCATGGTGGTGGTAGTGTCATGGCGTGGGCATGTATGGCTGCCAATGGAACTGCTTCTCTTGTATTTATTGATGATGTGACTGCTGACAAAAGCAGCCGGATGAATTGTGAAGTGTTTCGGGAATATTATCTGCTCATATTCAGCCAAATGCTTCACAACTCATTGGACGCTTCACAGTGCAGATGGACAATGACCCAAAGCAGACTGCAAAAGCAACCAAAGAGTTTTTTAAGGGAAAGAAGTGGAATGTTATGCAATGGCCAAGTCAATCACCTGACCTGAATCCGACTGAGCATGCATTTCACTTGCTGAAGACAAAACTGAGGGGAAAATGCCCCAAGAACAAGCAGGAACTGAAGACAGTTGCAGTAGAGGCCTGGCAGAGCATCACCAGGGATGAAACCCAACGTCTGCTGATGTCTATGTGTTCCAGACTTCAGGCTGTAATTGACTGCAAAGGATTTGCAACCAAGTATTAAAAAGTGAAAGTTTGATTTATGATTATTATTCTGTCCCATTACTTTTGGTCCCTTAACAAGTGGGAGGCACATATGCAAACTGTTGTAATTCCTACATCGTTCACCTGATTTGGATGTAAATACCCTAAAATTAAAGCTGACAGTCTGCAGTTAAAGCACATCTTGTTCGTTTCATTTCAAATCCATTGTGGTGGTGTATAGAGCCAAAAATGTTAGAATTGTGTCGATGTCCCAATATTTATGGACCTGACTGTATGTAACAATATTACCAACTCATAAATCAAACTAAATACACACAGTTACTATTAGTATACATTATGTAATACTTATTCTATTATGATTCACTTCTAACACCCTTGACATTCTACACCAGAATCCTGTAACCAGCAATGCCCTATTATAGAATACTCAGCTGATTAGTTCAGCTATCTCCAGTCTCAGCTTATTACTGAAGAAATGAACACCATCACTGGTACAAGACCATTCACACATTTTAATATTAATTATGATTAATCATAAAAAACTAATATTTTGCAAGCTTGCCATCAATATAATATAAGTGCTGAATTATACATTTGATATAATTAATATTTATCACTCACACAGGAATTTTTCTCACCCCAAAAGGGGGAAGGACCTCAAGATTTTAAGATAGATCAATGACTCACCAAAACTAAAAGGTGGGGTCCTCTAAAGCCAGGTTCAATTCAAGAAATTTTTAGGAGACCAAGAAAGGCCCCCTTAGAAAGAAGCTAAATAATTATTTTGCTTCTTTCTAAGGGGGCCTTTCTTGGCCTCCTTAAAATTTATTAAAAGCTACGGTAAATACAACATCAAAAATAATGTAACACAGCTCTGGCACACAGCACAGTCTTGTCTGGCAGGAGAACTGATTTTCTCTGCTGAAGTTTCACTTTCCCTTACAGGTCCCCTCTGCACCTCACAACCTGTAATTGAAGAGTAGAAAGAAAAGAGGCAGACTGTATTTTTCATCTTTGTTTCACTTTGTTTCAACACACCTGACTGGACTTCTTATGCTGATTCTCGCTCTCCCAGTCTAAATTCTGCTGTACAGGGACTTTAACCTCCTTGGCGGTATTCCCGAGTGTAGCTCGGGGTAACATTTCAGTACCAAGAGCGGTAACCCCGAGCTACACTCGGGCTTACCATGCGGCACTGCTCCGGCATGTGTTCTTCACTTACCTTACCCTGCGCTCCCACGATGTGTCCCCTGCAGCGTCCCCGGCCATCTCCTTCGGCCGATGCCGGCATCCGGCTTCTGTGTCCTGTCCCTGTGACGTCGGGACGTACGGGAAATTTAAAAATTTTAAATAATGTCATTTTTTTTTTTTTACATTTTACATAGTAAAACATTGCTGTCTCAACTAATTTCACATACATTTTGTCCCGAGTGCTTTGTCCGGCGCCCCGCCTGCATTTTGTCTGTTCTTTCTGCCTGGAAACTGAGAAACGTCCATGGCGTCTAAAAAGTGTCCCTTTAGGTCAGACGCGGTTTTAGACCGGCTGGAGAACAGCGATAGTAAATCAGAACCACTTGCAGAATTGAGTGATAATGATTCGTGGGGGAAATTCCTCATCAGACACTGAAAACGATTTTGCGACTTTGCTCAGCGATGTGCGAACTTGGCGCTCTATTTCAAATTTCAGTGTTTTTGGTTTGATTATATTATTGAATTAAATGTATTATTATTATATTATTATTTTTTATGATTATTTATTAAATTATAATTTATGATTTTGTGTTTCAAATTTTATCCTCCCCGGGATGTTTACTAGACTCTTGTTCGGACAGATTTCAGTGAGTTATTCCTAAAAATTACAGCCTACAATAAAAAAACTACATATTTCCATGCAAAAAATGTACCACTTTCAGCACCAAAAATCTGAAATAATCAGACCGCCAGGGAGGTTAAGAATGTAATACGAAGACAAATACTTGCATTACACTGCTTGCATTAAAAATAAATAAAGAAATGCAAGGATGTATTAATGACTACTGAGCTGAATTATTCTGTGTGTTTTTTACCTGCCTGGAGTTGAACTTTAGTTCAGCTTTAAAATAAAACCAGCTAAACAAAAATATATCAATATAGAAAAAGTGTAGCACAACTAAAATGTGTATAATCCAATCTAAATGTGCAATAAATATATTAGATTATACACATTTTAGCTGCGCTGAACTTTTTCTATATTGATTTTTATTGGTGTTTGAATGCAGAACAGTGAGAAGCTGCAACATACAGTAATATACAGTCATGGCCGAAATTGTTGGCACCCTTGATATTTTTCCTGAAAATCAAGTATTTCACACAAAAAAGGTATTGCATTAACACATGTTTTGCTATACACATGTTTATTCCCTTTGTATGTATTGGAACAAATATAAAACAGAGGCAGAAAAGCAAATATGACATAATGTCACACAAAACCCCAAAAATGGGCTGGACAAAAGTATTGGCACCCTTAACTTAATATTTGGTTGCACACCCTTTGGAAAACATAACTGAAATCAGTCGCTTCCTATAACCATCAATAAGCTTCTGACACCTCTCACCCGGAATTTTGGATCACTCTTCCTTTGCAAACAGCTCCAGGTCTCTCTTATTGGAAGGACACCTTTTCCCAACAGCAATTTTAAGATCTCTCCACAGGTGTTCAATGGGATTTAGATCTGGGCTCATTGCTGGCCACTTCAGAACTCTCCAGCGCTTCTTTGCCATCCATTTCTGAGTGCTTTTTGACGTATGTTTGGGGTCATTGTCCTGCTGGAAGACCCAGGATCTTGGACGCAAACCCAGCTTTCTGACACTGGGCCCTACAGTGCGACCCAAAATCCTTTGGTAATCCTCAGATTTCATGATGCCTTGCACACAGTCAAGGCACCCAGTGCCAGAGGCAGCAAAACAACCCCAAAACATCATTGAACCTCCACCATATTTTACCGTAGGTACTGTGTTTTGTTCTTTGTAGGCCTCATTCCGTTTTCGGTAAACAGTAGAATGATGTGCTTTACCGAAAAGCTCTATCTTGGTCTCATCTGTCCACAAGACGTTTTCCCAGAAGGCTTTTGGCTTACTCAAGTACATTTTGGCAAACTGTAGTCTTGCTTTTTTATGTCTCTGTGTCAGCAGTGGGGTCCTCCTGGGTCTCCTGCCATAGCGTTTCATTTCATTTAAATGTCGACGGATAGTTCGCGCTGACACTGATGCTCCCTGAGCCTGCAGGACAGCTTGAATGTCTTTGGAACATGTTTGGGGCTGCTTATCCACCATCCGGACTATTCTGCGTTGCAATCTTTCATCAATTTTCCTCATCCGTCCACGACCAGGGAGATTAGCTACAGTGCCATGGGTTGCAAACTTCTTGATAATGTTGCGCACTGTGGACAAAGGCAAATCTAGTTCTCTGGAGATGGACTTGTAACCTTGAGATTGTTGATATTTTGCCACAATTTTGGTTCTCAGGTCCTCAGACAGTTCTCGTCTCCTCTTTCTGTTGTCCATGCTTAGTGTGGCACAGACAGACACACAATGCAAAGGTTAAGTGAACGTCTCTCCTTTTTATCTGCTTTCAGGTGTGATTTCTATATTGCCCACACCTGTTACTTGCCCCAGGTGAGTTTACAGGAGCATCACATGCTTGTAACATTCTTATTTATCCGCAGTTGTGAAAGGGTGCCAATACTTTTGTCCAGCCCATTTTTGGAGGTTTGTGTGACATTATGTCGAATTTGCTTTCTTTCCTCCCTTTTTTTGTTTTGTCCCAATACACACAAAGGGAATAAACATGTGTATAGCAAAACATGTGTTAATGCAATACGTTTCGTGAGAAATACATGATTTCCTGGAGAAATATCAAGGGTGCCAACAATTTCGGCCATGACTGTATATGGTTTTTGAGATATACAGTATGTGGGCTAGCGCAGAGGTTTCCATTTATTTGTTTGGTAAGCAAAAATATATATATTTAAATTTAATTTTATATGTTTCATTATGAAAATCAAATGTTAAGAAACAAAAAAAGAAATCTAGAAGTTCAATGTATACCTTCAATAACTATTTCCCACTGGCAATCCCTGGCTTAAAATTTTCTACAAGTTTTAAAAATATTTGCTCATTTGACCGTTAATGAAAAAAAATAAACAAGAAATACAGAATACTAATTAAAAACCCTACACAGCCTTAAAAGCAATGTATAAATTATCCAGGTAAGAAAAGAGTTATAAACTTATACAGTATAATTAATTAACTGCTCCCGTGCCGCACGGGTGCGCAAAATCACGTATATATACACATGATTCAGCATTTCCGGGAAGGGGACACGTGCGTGTGTGCGTGCCCGGCCCACGCCGCCATGCGCGGCCTCAGATGTCAATCACCGGGTCCCAGCCGGTGATTCCCCACCGACACCCGGTGATCTCCAAGAATTACCGATGGGGGAGAGACCTGTATGTAAACAACACAGATCTCTCCCCTGTCAGCTCCTGCACACTGCTTTGTATGGCTCTGCATAGCAGACCAATACAAAGCAGAGTGCTTACAGTGTAAAGCATAGCACACACAAAACACATAGTAAAAGAGCACACAGTTAACCCTTTAATCACCATAGATGTTAACCCCTTTCTGCCCAGTGTCATTAGTACAGTGTCAGTGCTTTTTATTAGCACTGATCACTGTATTAGTGTCATTGAGATGTCAGTGGCAGTTAATCAGTTCCCCTCCAGTGTCAGAATGCCCGCTGTAGTCCCGCATTCCCTCTATAAATTGCTGATCGCCGCCATTACTAGTATGAAAAAAAAAATTCCAGTATAAATACCGCCATTTGTAAATGCTATAACTTGGGGATGTCAGTGGCAGTTAGTCAGTCGCCCCCCCCCCCCAGTGTCAGAATGCCCACCGCAGTCCCACTATAAGTCGCTAATCACTGCCATTACTAGTAAAAAAAAAATGTAAAAAATCCCAGTATATATACCGCCATTTGTAATTGCTATAACTTTCACGTAAACTAATTAATGTGCACGTATTTGGATTTATTTTAGCAAAGACATGGAGCAGAATACATTTTGGCCTACATTTATGAAGAAATTTGATTTTTTAATTTTTTTTACTGGACATGTTTAATAGAAATAGTCAAAAAAAAATTTATTTTTCAAAATTGTTGGGGTTGTTTTTCTTTATACTGCAAAAAATAAAATGCACAGGCAATCAAATACCACTGAAAGAAATCTCTATTGGTGGGGAAAAAAAAGGACGAAAATGTCATTTGGGTGTGGCGTTGCATGACCGTGAAATTGTCAGTTAAAGTAACAGAACACTGTATTGCAAAAAAAATGGCCTGGTCAGGAAGGGAGGTAAATCCTCTGGAGGGCAAGTGGTTAAACTAGCTGACACATACCGGTGCTGTATTTAGTTTCCAGTGACCTCTGGTCACTAATGGGTTAAACATGATGGTGAATAATGGTATTGATGGTATTTACTTAAATGCATGAAGTTCTAGATTAAAAAAAATATAGCTGTGCTTTTCACAATGATCTGTTATTATTCATTTTATGAGCAGAATATATTAAAAATTCAAGAGGACAGTTTGACTTTGATTGTCATTTTAAAACACCTGGAAATTCAAAAACAAAATTCCAACTTACAGGAAACTATTCCAGTCTAAATCAAACTCTCCTAAATATATCACTTATGAAGAATACATAGAAATTATCATGCTTAATGTTCTCAGTGGAAAAATATAACATCTTTGCTACCAAATCAGCTGTAGATGGTATCACGGTTCAGCCATATATATATACAGTACTCTGTGTCTAAAATAGACAACCATCTAAAGATATACTGTAGATAAAGTTCTCTAGAGTGTAAGTCTGCAAGGATTTAGTAAAGAGAAATGTACTAATTGTACATACGAGTGTTTCTTTCAGCAAATTAGACATCTCTTGGAAAATTAGCTGTAAATTTAGTTGCAGGAATGTAAAGTAGCATTAACCTCCCTAGCGGTCTGATTATGTCCATATTTCTGTGCTCAAAGCGGTACATTTTTTTTTTGCATGGAAATATGTTGTTTTTTTATTGTAGGCCTGTACTTCTTAGGAATAACTCACTGAAATCTGTCCGAACAAGAGTCTATTAAACATCCCGGGGATGATAAAACTTGAAACACGAAATCATAAATTATAATTTAATAAATAATCATAAAAAATAATAATATAATAATAATAAATTTAATTCAATAATATAATCAAACCAAAAACACTGAAATGTGAAATATAGCGCCAAGTTCGCACATCGCTGAGCAAAGTCGCAGAATCGTGTTCAGTGTCTGATGAGGAATTTCCCCCACGAATCATTATCACTCAATTCTGCAAGTGGTTCTGATTTACTATCAGTGTTCTCTAGCTGGTCTAAACCCGCTTTTGACCTAAAGGGACGCTTTTTGGACGCCATGGACGTTTCTCAGTTTCCAGGCAGAAAGGGCTGTAAAAATGATGCCAGGGCACAGGAAAAAGTACTCGGGACAAAATGTATGTGAAATGGTTTGATACAGTAATGGAATACTATCAGATCTTAGTGTATTTAGTGAATGTCGCTTTTAAAATTTTTGAATTTCCCGCCGGTTCTGTTCCCCGTGTGTACTGTACGTCCTGACGCTCGCACGGAACGGAACCCGGAAGATGGAAGCCGGCATCGGCTGGAGGACATTGCCGGGGACGCTGCCGGGAGGACATCGCGGGAGCGCAGGACAAGGTAAGTGCAGAAGAGATCCCGGAGCAACGCTGCAGTGTATTCCCGAGTGTAGCTGGGGGGGGGGGGGGGGGGTTACCGCTTGTGGTGCTAAAAGTTAACCCCGAACTACACCCGGAAATACTGCCAGGGGGTTTAATTGATACAATTGCAAAATTATTAATCAGATCAAAAGCATAATATATACCATATATAAGAATCATTGAGTGTTTCCACCCACACTGCTAGATACCAACACCTCCAAATATAGTATATATTGGATGGATAAAAAAAGGTATATTTTCACCTTTGGAGATGTCAGTCTACATGCAGTTACCTATTGGCAGCCCACTTTTGGAGCATTTCTTGTAATCAGCTGTATGGACCACTCGGCTCCTTTTATCCATCCAGAGTGGAGATCGTTATTTTGAATGATTCTCACAATTAAAAAGTGTGGAGCAAATTCTCACTTAATCTGCTGTACATTCTATGTGGGTTCCATATTTCACATGATATGGAAGTTATTGTTTCTACATCCTCAATATTCGCAAATATTGGATCTTGTCGAGTGAGATGGTCCTAGACCTTCCGGGAGGTGATGGGGGTGTATCCCTTTCATGTGACATGTTTCCTTCAGCTGTCTCCAGTGTGATCCATTGCGTTTCCTTGTACCTTCTCATTTTCCTTAAAGAATATTTTGAAGCACGTCAGAATTGAAAAATGTATACCCAAGTTGTATTTTTTTTTTAAAGAATATTTATTGGGTTTTTAACACTTACATTGTAACAACCATACAGGCGACATAGAAAGCATATCATGTCGGCATAGAAATGTAGAAAATCTTGAACTGCATCCTACGAGAAACATTACATAGAAAAGTTAAGTGTTCTTGGATTAGAGAACCCCTAGCAAGGGGCAGGTAGAGATCAATATCTGATAGGCAGCTGTGACATAGTGATGAAAGCGAGAAGATTTGTTAGCTGGAAACAAACATTGATGGAAAAGAACAGGGGAGATGATATGTATGGTGTAGGTTTTGTTTCTGGGTATGTAAGATGTAAAGACGTGTTGGCTGATGTCCACCATGGACACAAAAGATAGAAATAAAATATGGAGACGAAAGGAGAACAGCTATGGTTGTATTGTGTTAACGGTTTTTCATACTATGTTTCATGCTTTTGTGATATGAGATAAAAAAAAATTGTATTTTTATACAATACAGTAGTTGTAATGCCTAAAAGGTCTCCTTCCAGATAGTCCAATTTTGTAGCATGAAATATGAGTTCATGTTGGTGGATTGATTCTTATTTGTTTCGTAAAGTTGCTGTTATAAATTTAGCTGAATGGTCAGCCAATCTTTATATGAGATGAAAGGGCAAATAAAAGTAGATTTCCTTTCTGTCTGTGTATACTTGTCACATACCTGGTAGTGATGTGCAAAGGAAAGACTCTCGTACAGCTGCGGCTCAGGGGTCACCAATAGTGGAACAGTAGCCACGAGAGCGCGGCGAGGTATGAGTGCCAGTCCAGTAGTCTGTGTATGTAGTAGTTGTCACTTCACTGAAAGGATGCCAGGAATCAAGCAGTCGGTGGTAGGCAGATTTCTCAGCAGGACAGGCTGGTAGCAGATAGATGGCACAGCAGGCAGGCTGATAGCAGATGGTTGACCACAGGCGGATGTCACAGCAGGCAGGGTGATAATAGACAGGCTGACAACAGATAGATGGCACAGCAGGCAGGCTGATAGCAGAAGGCTGGCAGCCGGTGGATGTCACAGCAGGCAGGGTGGTAATAGACAGGCTGACAGCAGGTAGATGGCACAGCAGGCAGGGTGGTAATAGACAGGCTGACACCAGATAGATGGCACAGCAGGCACGGTGGTAGTAGGCAGGCTGACAGCAGATAGATGGCACAGCAGGCAGGCTGATAGCAGAAGGCTGGCAGCAGGTGGATGTCAAAGCAGGCAGGGTGGTAGTAGACAGGCTGACAGCAGATAGATGGCACAGCAGGCAGGCTGATAGCAGATGGTTGACCACAGGCGGATGTCACAGCAGGCAGGGTGGTAATAGACAGGCTGACAGCAGATAGATGGCACAGCAGGCAGGGTGGTAATAGACAGGCTGACAGCAGATAGATGGCACAGCAGGCAGGGTGGTAATAGACAGGCTGACAGCAGATAGATGTCACAGCAGGCAGGGTGGTAATAGACAGGCTGACAGGAGATAGATGGCACAGCAGGCAGGGTGGTAATAGACAGGCTGACAGCAGATAGATGGCACAGCAGGCAGGCTGATAGCAGAAGGCTGGCAGCCGGTGGATGTCACAGCAGGCAGGGTGGTAATAGACAGGCTGACAGCAGATAGATGGCACAGCAGGCAGGGTGGTAATAGACAGGCTGACAGGAGATAGATGGCACAGCAGGCAGGGTGGTAATAGACAGGCTGACAGGAGATAGATGGCACAGCAGGCAGGCTGATAGCAGATGGTTGACCACAGGCGGATGTCACAGCAGGCAGGGTGGTAATAGACAGGCTGACAGCAGATAGATGGCACAGCAGGCAGGCTGATCGCAGAAGGCTGGCAGCAGGCAGATGCCACTGCAGGCAGGCTGACAGTACAGCAGGTAGACATATCAGATGAGAGCGTACTGGACTACAGAGCTGGAGCAGGCTAGATGAAAGGATGCAGGGTCAGGCAAACCTGGTAGGCAACAGATGGGCAGATAGGGCATAAACAGCAGGCATGAGAGGAGTCAGGTCACAGGCCAATGTCAGCACTGGTAGAGGAAGATCAGGCAGAGACAGTAAGCAGAGACAGAATTCGGAGAACAAGCCAAGGTCAGGGCAGGGAGCAGAAAAGCCGGGATGAAATCAAAGGTCAGGCACTGGAATCAGGATAAACACACACAGAAGCTGCAGACCAAACAGCAATTAGCCAGTGCAGTAGTCCTGTTTAAATAGGCCATTTGGTGCCAGGCTTGGTGACGGCAATGAGAAATCCTTTCCTGACAATACTTATGCCAACAAAATTTAAATTTTAACCCATAAGATCCATATCTCCAAATCATAGCTTAACACTGTCTTAAAAGAAGAAATAAAAACCTCACACACAATTTGATTTCTGCTGGATCAACTGTGGGTTTGGGTTTCTGAGAATGCTGGCATGGTAGTTATAAATGCTCCACATGTCCACATGGCCACATCAATGTAGACCCTAAAGAGGGCCAAGGAGTGAATTCTAAGAAGCCATCAGGTTCAAAGGCTGATAGACCTTCCTGTGGAACGTCTTCCAAGTTACATCCCTTGGATAGTGGCAAAAGATGACAGCAATGATCAAGACCATTGTCATAGATCATTGTCAAAGATCATTGTGAAAGTTTTCATCCTTAAATGTTGGAAATCAAAGAAAGAACCAACTATGACAGAATGGTTCAAAGAAATAGAACCAGATTAATGGAAGAGTTGATACATTCACATCAGGTCCCCTATTTGAGTTTCTATGGAAACTAGAGTAGCTGGATTGCATTCAAACAGTCTGTGATATATGTAAAATGGCATACAAAGCAGTGTACAGGAGATGACAGGGGAGAGATCTGTGTTGTTTACATACAGTTCTCTCCCCCGTCGTAGATACTCAGCAATCACCGGGTGCCGGCAAGTAATCACCGGCCAGGACCCAGTGATTGACGGTAGAAGCCGTGAATGGTGCCATGAGAGCCCCCTACCCGGAACTGCAAAATCACGTATATATATATGTGATTTTGCGCACCCATGCCACCCAGTAGCACATCAAAGGACAGAGCAGATCATAGGTCAGGGTACAGGGCCAATTGCATTGGCCTTGTACCATGTGATCACTGTAACTGATCATAGCGATCACACTTGTAAACAAAGGCTTCAATCTGATTCCACTTGTAGGCTTTGATCTGTTTCTTCTTACAGTGATCAGCTGTGAGGGGAAACAGATTGTTTCCTACAGTGATCAATATTGTAATAATCACTCAGAATGTAAAAAAAAATTCACCAGAGCAGTGAAGTGTCACTATGATGACATGATACTGCTGTGGTTAGTGATCATAGGCACTGGCTGGCTGCTCTGATAACTCTGTATGCCAGTTCATCCAGCCAATGTCCCTGATCCCTGCCATCATCAGTACACTATATGTCACCAAACCTGTACACTATGCCACCATATCAGTGCAGCCAGTCACAGTGTCCCTCATCACCACACCAGTCATGGTGTTCCTGATCACCACCACAGCAGTCACAGTGTCACGACACCAGTGTAACCAGAAACAGTGTTCCTGATCACCACCAGACCAGTGGAGCCAGCAACAGTGTTCCTAATTGCCACCATAGCAGTCCCAGTGTCATCAGGCCAGTGTAGCCATCAACAGTGTTTCTGATCACCCCCACAACAGTCACAATATTACCATACCAGTGCAGCCAGACGTATTTCAGTGTCACCAGGCTAGTGTAAGCCAACAGTGTTTTTGATCACTGTCACACCAGTCTTAGTATCATAAGACCAATGCAAGCCAGCAACAGTGTTCCTGATCACTGCCACACCAGTCACAGTGTCACTAGATTAGTGTAAGCCAGCAACGTTGTTCTTGATCACTGCCACACCACTCCCGGTATCATCAGACCATTTCAAGCCAGAAGCAGTTTTCCTGATCACTGACACACCCATACAGTGTCACAAAACCAGTGTAAGTAAGCAACATTGTTCCTGCCCCTGTACTGAGCCTGGCCTGTTTATTGACTGTCACGGAGCTGGTCCTTCCTTCCCCATGCCCCAGGTTTGCCGGCTGACACCCTTCTGTCCCATCCATGCTGGGACTTCTAGTCCTCTTTGTCCCTGACACAGGCAGACCTCAGCAGCCCCTCACCCCCCTGGCTTGCGGCTTGGCCTCCTGCTGAGGGAGTACACGGGCAGGCCGTCTCCTCCCTTCCCCCTCATGCATGAATTCCTAGGCAGGTCTGGAGACCTGAGAGACAGGGCCCGTTGCCATGGTATCCCGATAGGAAGTATCCGGTTACCAGCTCTATTCTTAAGGGTGAGCAGGAAAACCTCATTGTGTTCTTCTGGCTGCGTGTGTGAGGGAACGCTGTGCTGAGGGCCAGCTCCTCTCATCCCCCGTCCTCCTCCTCATCTCCTGGACTGTCTGTGCTGCCTGGAATCCCTGCCCTGTGGAGGAATCTTCTGCTGTCCCCGTGAACCTGCCTGGATCTATCCCCTACCTGGACTTAACCCCTTGTTCTCCATGAACCTGCCTGGATCTATCCCCTGCCTGGACTTAACCCCTTGTTCTCCGTGAACCTGCCTGGACTTAACTCATCCCTGCCTGGAGCCTCCTGTGTGGACTAACCCTGTGGATTACAATACCCCTGTTGTTCCATATTGCCTTCCAGAGAACTGCACTGTGTTGCTGTGTCTGGTGTGGATGTGTGGACTAAAGGAACTGTTGTCTGTGCCCCAAAAACCTCCCCAATAAAAGCACGTTGGGTTCCGTGCAATCTGTCTCTGTGTGCTCTCTGGTTCTCTTGACATTGACCATATTTCCTCCTGCTGTCTGGACTGATCCTTTGCCTGTATGTTGACCCCATCTCTGCCAACCATCTGAACTGACACATATGCATGTCCCACTGACTAATATCTCCTGTGGATAACGGCACTCCTGGAACCAGAGGAGCTCTTGTGTTCACCATTTGTTCAGCCTCCTGTACCTCCTGGACAGTAAACATGGTATTTCTAGGGGCAGCCACATACCAGTAAGCTAGGACTACAGGTTTTTATTTTGAAAACTTGTGGCAAAAACTATAATCTTCAAATGACTTATTATGCCTATTAAATAATACTTTATGATGTGTATTCTACAAAAAGGGGTCATTTATGGGTAATTCTACTGTCCTGGTGCTCCATGACCCTCAAACATGTGGTAAGTAGTCCGGTAATTTGATGTCTAATTTATGTCTCTTGCAAGCCTGAAGGAGCTCCTGGAACTTTGGGTTCTCTAAGTGGCCAGACTGCAAAAAAAAAGTCCCACATAGGTGGCATCCTTCTACTAGGAGGAGTAGCTAAATGTATTGGGGGGTGTTATTATA
Source organism: Staurois parvus (assembly GCF_062004578.1). Taxonomy (NCBI): domain Eukaryota; kingdom Metazoa; phylum Chordata; class Amphibia; order Anura; family Ranidae; genus Staurois; species Staurois parvus. Next base: position 4,860,413 of record NW_028318266.1, read on the forward strand.
AGTATGCCCATACTGCAGGAATCTCTTATTAATTTACAACTTTGTGTAAAATAATTTGTTTCTTTATTTTCCAAAAATGTGTGGGAATAAATTAAATCTTCAATAGACTCACCATGCATCCTAAAAAATACCGATGGGTGTTTGCTTTCCATAATGTGGTCATTTTTTGGGTGTTTCTATAGGGCCTTCACAATGAGATAGGTAATCAGGAAAGTAGATGAATAATTATTGTCTCTTGCAAGCCTGAATATGCTCCTTGAATTTTTGTTCCTCTATGCAGCTAGGCTCTAAAAAAGGGTCACACATGTGGTATCCCTTAGGTGGAGTAGCAGAATGTATTTGGGGGTGTAAATATAAGTATACCCATACTGCAGGAATCTCCTATTAATTGACAATGTTGAGTAAAATAATATTCTTTCTTTATTTTCAAAAAAAGTGTGGGAATAAATGAAATCTTCAATAGACTCACCATGCATTAAAGTTTAACCTCCCTGGCGGTATTCCCAAATGTAGCTCGGGGTTACCTTTTAGTACCACAAGTGGTAACCCCGAGCTACACTCAGGAATACACTGCAGCATTGCTCTGGGATCCCTCCAGCACTTACTGGGATCCCTCCAGTGCTCCCGTGATGTCCCCCCTGCAGTGTCCCCAGCCATGTCCTCCGGCCGATGCCGGCATCCGTCTTCGGGGTTCCGTTCTCTGCGAGCGTGGGGACGTACGGGGGACGAAACCGGCAGGAATTTAAAAAATGTCAAAATTTTACATTCACTCAATACACTAAAATCTGATAGTATTCCATTCCTGTATTAAACCATTTCACATAAATTTTGTCCCGAGTGCTTTGTCCGGCGCCCTGCCTGCATATTTACTGTTCTTTCTGCCTGGAAACTGAGAAACGTCCATGGCGTCCAAAAAGCGTCCCTTTACATCAAATGCGGTTTTAGACCGGCTAGAGAACAGCGATAGTAAATCAGAACCACTTGCAGAATTGAGTGATAATGATTCGTGGGGGAAATTCCTCATCAGACACTGAAAACGATTCTGCGACTGAGCTCAGCGATGTGCGAACTTGGCGCTCTATTTCACATTTCAGTGTTTTTGGTTTGATTATATTATTGAATTAAATGTATTATTATAGTATTATTATTTTTTATGATTATTTATTATATTACAATTTATGATTTCGTGTTTCAAATTTTATCATCCCCGGGATGTTTACTAGACTCTTGTTCGGACAGATTTCAGTGAGTTATTCCTAAGAATTACAGGCCTACAATAAAAAAACAACATATTTCCATGCAACATAATGTACCGCTTTGAGCACAGAAATACTGACATAATCAGACCGCTAGGGAGGTTAATTGACAACGTTGTGTAAAATAATTTTCTTTCTTTATTTTCCAAAAATGTGTGGGAATAAATGAAATCTTCAATAGACTCACCATGCATCCTGAAAAATTCCTATGGATGTTTGCTTTCCATAATGTGGTCATTTTTTTGGGTGTTTCCACAGGGCCTTCACAATGAGATAGGTAGTCAGGAAAGTAGATGAATAATTATTGTCTCTTGCAAGCCTGAGCATGCTCCTTGAATTTTTGTTCCTCTATGCAGCTAGACTCTAAAAAAGGGTCACACATGTGGTATCCCTCAGGTGGAGTAGCAGAATGTATTTGGGGGTGTAAATATAAGTATACCCCTACTGCAGGAATCTCCTATTAATTGACAACATTGTGTTGAATAATTTTCTTTCTTTGTTTTAAAAAAAAAAAAAGTGTGGGAATAAACAAAATCTTCAATACTCTCACCATGCATTGAAGTTTGTTTAATTGACAACATTGTGTAGAATAATTTCCTTTCTTTATGTTCAAAATAAGTGTGGGAATAAACAAAATCTTCAATAGTCTCACCATGCATTGAAGTTTGAAAATTGAGGCAATAGCGGAAAATAATTGAGTAAGCTGAAACAATAAACATGAAGTTTCCTCCTGCTTTCAATATAAGAATTATAAAGGGTGTGTGTCAGGGGAAATGCAGTGTGAAAAAAAAAAAAAAATCTTAAAAGATCATTAGCTAGTGGATTAATTAGCAAAGGGAAAAAAAAAAACACACAGAGGAGAAGGAAACGTATAAAAGGGTTTCAGATCAACTCAGTAAATAATGGAGACTAACAATTCACCATAAGTGGTATTTCCATTAAAATCTACGATGGCTGATCTGACATTGCTTGCTGGAGATTTTCAAAGTAAATTATTACATCCAGACATCATCTCTAAAAATATTCACAGAATCGAGGTGCGGTATGTAACAATTGTTTGGAGATCAGTGAACCCATAGGCTTTTAGAAACGTCTTCTATTGTGTTTCCTTACAGACAGAATTGTAGAAATGTATTTAGTACAACATTATATTTGGTTAACCACCAGGGGCGGACTGACAATTTATGGGGCCCCCGGGCAATAGGGGATCATGGGGCCCCTGTGTCCTTGCCCAAACTCAAAAAAGCCTATGAAAAAGGTACCAGGGGCATCTCATGGGGCCCCCTACTGACCCCGGGCCCTCGGGCTGTGCTTGAGTTTCCAAATGGTCAGTCCGCCCCTGATAACATCTGCTCTCCACCTCCACCACTCAGTGTAGCTGGGTCTTTTCCAATCATTATACCATCATTTTCAACACAACTAATCCCAAAAAAAGATTGCATTATACATTTGGAATTTGAGTTTTCCTGGTTCAATGTAACATTGCTTAAATGTTGAACCTGCAATACAATTATTTGCCCATATCTACTTATCTAACTTCATGGTTGACTATCTGCTGCCTATTTTTATGTCCCCTCCCTTCCTTTAACCACTTAACTTCTGGAAGGTTCATGACCAGGGTGTTTTTTTTTGCTATTCACCACCGCGCTACTTCTACTGACAATTGTTCAGTTATGCAACACTGTACCCAAATGAAAACTATATAACTTTTTTCACACAAATAGAGCATTCCTTGAGTGGTATTTAATCACCAATGGGGTTTTATTTTATATACTTTGCTATATAAACAAAAAAAAAAAATACTGATTAGTTTGAAAAAAAAATAAAACATGTGTTTCTTGGTTTCTGTTTTAGAATTTTGCAAATAAATAATATTTTTTCCTAAATTTAGGCAGAAATGTATTTTACTACATTTGAAATGCCTTGAAATTTCCGCTTGCCTGCTTGCCAATGGTGAGTGGAAATTATGGTGGGGGTGAATGTGTCCCCCAGGGTTGTCTTGCTGAGCAGGCTCGGAGCTCAGGCCGGATCTGTCATTGGCACTGGGAGCCGTCAGACTGCTCAATAGCTGAGCGCAGTGAAAGCAAAGGAAGGAGTGTGTGTTGTGCTCTCTGCCTCCCCCTAGAGTGTAGTACCCGGCTCTGTGAGTGAACAACGAAGTACTGCAACTTTTTATAGGTGTGTGTGTGTACCTAATTTCAGCTCACTCTGGTCACATGATCCTCTATGTCAGCCAGTGGTGGCTTCAGGGGAGAGGAGAGAGCACTTAACAGCGTGCGTGCGTGTGTACATGTGTGTGTCTGTGTGTATGTACATGTGTGTATCTATCTGTACATGTGTCTGCAAGTATGTATATGTATGTGTGTGTGTGTACATGTCTGCGTGTGCATGTACATGTGTATGTGTGTGTGTTTGTGTGTATGTACGTACATGTGTCTGTGTATGTATGTGCATGTGTCTGTGTGTGTATGTACATGTGTTTGTGTGTATGTACATGTGTCTGTGTGTGTATGTACATGCGTTTGTGTGTATGTACATGAGTATGTGCATGTCTATTTCTGTGTATGTATATGTATCTGTATGTATGCGTGTCTGTACGTGCCTGTGTGTGTATACATGTGTCTGTATGTGGGTGTGTGTACATGTTTCTGTGTGTGTATGTATGTGTGTGTGTGTATGTACACGTCTGTGTGTGTGTACAGGTGTCTCTGTGTGTGTTTGTTGGTGGCAATTAACTCTTAAGGCCTGGCTAGTAGCTCAGGACTTGAAATGTTAAGCCCTGGCGGTGAGTACACAGTGGGTGCTTTTTTTTTAATAAAGGACTTTTTTTTGTTTTTTGCTCCATAAAGGAATTTTTCAAAAGTTTGGTCTCTTTATTTTTTTTACACTTAACAAGTACCCTTTACTCACTCACAAGGGGAGCCAGTGTCAGAGTGCCCCTTTATTTAAAGGGGTACCCTGATGCTAATGAGCCCCCCTACCCACAGACCCCCAGGCCAGGGTTGTGGGAAAGAATCCCATACTCATTCATCCCCCTTTTCCTGGCCTGCCAGCTCTGTGCTTGGATTGAGGGTCTGGTAGAAATTTAAGGGGGACCCCCACACTTTTTTCTCTCAATTTTTTTGAAGGCAGGGTTCCCCTTAAAAGTCCTACCAGGCCTAAAGGGTCTGCTATGGCTTTTAGGGGGAACCCCATGCACTTAAAAAAAAGAAAAAATATTGTGGGATCCCTCCTAACCTTCCTACCAGACCTAAAGGTTCTGGTATAGATAAGGGGGGGGGGGGCAGACTGTTTTTTTATTTATAAAATTCTATACATTGTACAGATGTGCAATTTTGCAGGTAGTTTAAGGGGACCTCCCAGACAATATATTTAAAGGATTTTTTTTTTTACTTTAAGCTATGACAAATGACTGTCCCTTTAAAAAAAATAATCTTTTAAATGTTTTTTTCACTGATTCATGTCCCTCAGGACAGTATCCTAGTCCCCATAACTTGCATATAAGCCTTCACAATGGGCACTTTTGAATTTACAAGTTCAAGTCTCATAGACTTGCATTATGTTCGATGTTCGCAGTAGAACTTTCCTAAGGTTCGAATGTTTAACCGCGAACTGAACAGGGGGGTGTTCAGACCATCACTAGTATTTAGTAAGAAGCATGGTGAAGTTTTTTGCAGCTGTAATTTTTTGTCACAATTTTTTGGAACATTAACAAAATTATATAAAATGTATTTATTTTTTCACAATTTGTTTTACATACTGTCATCAGTGAAATGCAGCATCATCATATGACTGGTGTGGCAGTGAGCAGAGATACTGACTGGTGACAGTGTGTAAAAATAAATAACTAAATACACAAATAATTAACAAAATCAATAGTTTTATTCAATTTTATATATTTCTTTTTTCTTTTATGTAACCTTTTTTGTCCTTTTTTACTATTTTTTTTACATACTCTCATCAGAGTAATTCAGTGTCACCATAGTTACACAATATTACTCTGGGGAGATAATCAAGATATTTTTTTTTAAACTATTATTGATTATAACAGTGCTGAATATTGCATTCCTTGTATTTAGGTAAAAATGTTTAGGGTTCAACCAGGGGCGGACTGACAACTCATGGGGCCCCCGGGCAATAGAGGATCATGGGGCCCCTGTGTCCTCGCCCGCACTCAAGCCACACCCAAAAAATCCTATGAAAGGTACCAGGGACATCTCATGGGGCCCCCTACTGACCCTGGGCTCTTGGGCAGTGCCTGAGTTCCCCAATGATCAGTCCTCCCCCAGTGTCAACCCCTCATCCTCTTATACTCACCTGAGTTCTCAATCAATTCAGTGCAGTGCCCATCTGTAGCAGCTCTCCCCACTTCTCTCTGCTCTCAAAGGCTTGGCTGGGAGCAGCGGGAGCCATTGGTAACCACTGCTGTCAGTCAAATCCTGTGATGAGGGCGTGAGGGGGGGGTGGCTAGCCTTGCTGTCTGTGTCAATGGACACAGGCAATGTGGCTTGGGTTCAAGCATGCAAGTGTGCCACCATAGGAAGCAGCTTCCTATGGTGGTACACAAGGAAGAGGAGGCACCAGGAGCAGTGGCGGGGGACCAGAGAAGAGGAGGTTTGGGGCCGCTCTGTGCAATACCATTTCACAGAGCAGGTAAGTATATATATATATTTTGCTATTTAAAAAAAATTAAATTTTAGACTTTACAGTCACTTTAATCGCTACAACTTGCGGCCATCCTATTTGTCAACTACATTCTCACATAAAAAAAAGAGAATAATGCAACCAGCTTTACTGATATAATAAATTTGTGTGGAATGGGTAAAACGCAATTGTTACACTTTACGAAAGGAAATTGGCAAAAGGAAATCTTTGGGGGGGGGGAAAAAAGATGAAATGGTGCTGTTTTTAATTTTCATTCCACTAGAACAAACCCATTTACAATTTTGATGTGAGGTTTCATGTCATACTTTTTGTTTTTTCATATACCTAAATCAAATAAATGCATAATTCTGATATTAACCTTCTAACCAGCTGGACGATCTGAATATTTTAGAGAGTTATACAACAACATAAAACATTGGGCCTGGTTGTTTTTTTTAATTTTTGCTAGCCGATAGCACAGCATGATTGAGAATGGTTGGAATCCAACTGTATAGTAAAATATGGTAAAAGATTCTTAACCACGTGCCCTCCAGAAGATTTACCCCCTTCATGACAAGGCCATTTTTTGCTGCACTGCGCTGCGCTACTTTATTTGACAAATGCACGATCATGCAACACTGCACAAATGAAACTTATATCATTTTGTCACACAAATAGAGCTTTCTTTTGGTGGTATTTGATTGCTACTGAGTTTTTTTATTTCTGATAAATTTCTGGAGAAAACCTTTTATTATTTACTTTTTTCTATAAAACATATCCGAGAAAAAAAATGTAAAAATGCAATTTTTCATAAATTTTGTCCAAAACATATTCTGCTACAGTAAGTGTATATTAATTGGTTTGAGTGAATGTTATAAAATCTACAAATGAAGATATATATACTAGAATTTTTTTTTAATACTAATGGTGGTGATCAGCGACCTTCTTTGATAGTAAGCCGGACATTCTGACACTGACTAAATGACACTGACATGACCGGAGATACTACTACAGTGATCAGTGCAAATAAAATGCACTGACACTCTACTAATGACACTGGGCAGGAAGGGGTTAACATGTAGGGCAATTAAAGGGTTAACTGTGGGACTATGTGTAATGTATGCAATATGTGCTGTTTTACTAATTGATGTGTCCTTTTTCAGAGGCGCCCCTAGGGTTGGTGTCACCCAGTGCGATAACACTTGGTGACACCCCCTCCGACGATCCCCGCAGAATGGATCGGATCTGCAGATTGAGCGTAATGGATCAGACTCTGATCCATTATGCTCAATCCGCAGATCAGATCCATCCTACGGGGATCATCAGCTTGCTTTACAACTTACCTTTTCGTGGAGCGGGTCCAGTGTCACCTCATATAGGTTGCATGCTGATGTTCCCCGCAGGATGGATCGGATCTGCAGATTGAGCATAATGGATCGGACTCCGCTCCCCAATCCGCAGATCCGATCCATCCTGCAGGGACCATTGGCTTGCTTTACAGCTTACCTTTTCTTTTTTGCAGCTCTGGTGTCACCCTGTGCGGTAGGTGTCATCCGGTGCGGCGTGCACTCCCCCGCACTGTCCTTTTTGTCTCCCTGATCTGCAGGAAGACAAAAAATGGTACATCCCCGCTGTCAGCAGAGAGGTCTGCCACTGTCTCCAATAATCGGCTGGTCCCGGCTGTGATTTATTGGCTAGGACCTGCTGATCATCAAGTAAAGGAGCCAGTGACATTGCGGTTATGGTTGTGTGCATGTGCCCTCACCCAGAAGAACAGAATCACATATATATATACAGTCAGGTCCATAAATATTGCAACATCGACACAATTCTAACATTTTTGGTTCTATACACCACCACAATGGATTTGAAATGAAACAAACAAGATGTGCTTTAACTGCAGACTGTCAGCTTTAATTTGAGGGTATTTACATCCAAATCAGGTGAACGGTGTAGGAATTACAACAGTTTGCATATGTGCCTCCCACTTGATAAGGGACCAAACGTAATGGGACAGAATAATAATCATAATTCAAACTTTCACTTTTTAATACTTGGTTGCAAATCCTTTGCAGTCAATTACAGCCTGAAGTCTGGAACGCATAGACATCACCAGACGCTGGGTTTCATCCCTGGTGATGCTCTGCCAGGCCTCTACTGCAACTGTCTTCAGTTCCTGCTTGTTCTTGGGGCATTTTCCCTTCAGTTTTGTCTTCAGCAAGTGAAATGCATGCTCAATTCAGGTCAGGTGATTGATTTGGCGATTGCATAACATTCCACTTCTTTTCCTTAAAAAACTCTTTGGTTGCTTTTGCAGTCTGCTTTGGGTCATTGTCCATCTGCACTATGAAGCGGCGTCCAATGAGTTCTGAAGCATTTGGCTGAATATAAACAGATAATATTCCCGAAACACTTCAGAATTCATCCGGCTGCTTTTGTCAGCAGTCCCATCATCAATAAATACAAGAAAACCAGTTCCACTGGCAGCCATACATGCCCACACCATGACACTACCACCACCATGCTTCACTGATGAGGTGGTATGCTTAGGATCATGAGCAGTTCCTTTCCTTCTCCATACTCTTCTCTTCCCATCACTCTGGTACAAGTTGATCTTGGTCTCATCTGTCCATAGGATGATGTTCCAGAACTGTGAAGGCTTTTTTAGATGTCATTTGGCAAACTCTAATCTGGCCTTCCTGTTTTTGAGGCTCACCAATGGTTTCCATCTTGTGGTGAACCCTGTGTATTCAGTCTGGTGAAGTCTTCTCTTGATTGTTGACTTTGACACACATACACCTACCTCCTGGAGAGTGTTCTTGATCTGGCCAACTGTTGTGAAAGGTGTTTTCTTCACCAGGGAAAGAATTCTTCGGTCATCCACCACAGTTGTTTTCCGTGGTCTTCCGGGTCTTTTGATGTTGGTGAGCTCACCGGTGCGTTCTTTCTTTTTAAGAATGTTCCAAACAGTTGTTTTGGCCACGCCTAATGTTTTTGCTATCTCTCTGATGGGTTTGTTTTGTTTTTTTCAGCCTAATGATGGCTTGCTTCTCTGATAGTGACAGCTCTTTGGATCTCATCTTGAGAGTTGACAGCAACAGATTCCAAATGCAAATAGCACACTTGAAATAAACTCTGGACCTTTTATCTGCTCATTGTAATTGGGATAATGAGGGAATAACACACAACTGGCCATGGAACAGCTGAGAAGCCAATTGTCCCATTACTTTTGGTTCCTTAACAAGTGGGAGGCACATATGCAAACTGTTGTAATTCCTACACCGTTCACCTGATTTGGATGTAAATACCCTCAAATTAAAGCTGACAGTCTGCAGTTAAAGCACATCTTGTTTGTTTTATTTCAAATCCATTGTGGTGGTGTATAGAGCCAAAAATGTTAGAATTGTGTCGATGTCCCAATATTTATGGACCTGACTGTATATATAAGATTCTGCGCAGTCGACCCGCACAGTAGCAGTAAAGCTACAGTGCGCGGTCGGCAAGCTGTTAAGAAAATGACATGTATAATGGCATATTAAATGTTGTATTTGTTTTGCTTTCCATTTAAAATGTGAGAAGTTGAACATGGTGGATGCTCTTCTTATTTCAGCGTAAATTATTATGTATTTTCATGTTCTCTTACCAGGTCTATCACAATAACATAACCTATATTGTACTAACAGGTTTTCCCAATCTAAAATACATCAAAATCCTATTTTTCTTGGTGCTGTTTTTCATATATTGTGTTACTCTTTCGGGAAATCTTTTTATTGTGGTTTTATTTCATCTGAGTAAAACACTTCAGTCTCCCATGTACCTCTTCATCACCCAACTATCCTTGTTTGATATAATTCTGTCTACAGATATTCTTCCCAACCTTCTTTATATCATCTTACATGATGGATGTACCATGTCGCTTGCTGGATGCATCATCCAGTTCTCCTTCTTTGCGCATGCTGAGGCCTCGGAGTGTTTTCTACTGACTGTGATGTCCTACGATCGGTATTTGGCCATCTGTAAGCCCCTGCATTACAACTCTGTAATAAACCAATCAATTTGCATTAAATCAGTGATTATCATTTGGGTAATGGGCCTTAAAACAACGCTGGTTAATTCTATGGCTTTGTGCAGTCTATACTACTGTGGACCAAACATCATTCATCACTTCTTCTGTGACTATCTACCCATACTAGAACTTTCCTGCTCTGATACTTCATGGATTCATATTCAGACCTATGTAGTAGGTTTCATTTGTGTCATAACGCCTTTTATATTAATTGTTATATCATATATCTATATTGTTGTTACCATCCTCAAGATTAGATCAATTGCAGGAAGAAAGAAAGCCTTCACCACCTGCAGCTCTCACTTGACCACAGTGTGCATTTTTTACGGGACGCTAATTGCTGTGTATTTGTTTCCAACAAAAGGTCAACTAGATATTCTGAGCAAAGTTCTCGCTCTCTTTTACACTGTAATGACTCCATTGCTTAATCCAATCATATATACATTCAGGAACAAGGACTTTAAAAAAGCTATTGAGAAAATAAAATCCTAAATTTTACAATTAAAATGTAAATGTGATAGGTAAGTATGTAGAAAAAAATTATCAGAAATCAGTCTTGTTTATGCTGGCTTTCCATATTATATATATATATACACAGTATCTAACAGATGCGAATACACCCCTCACAGTTTTGTAAATATTTGATTCTATCTTTTCATGTGACAACACTGTCTAAACTGCTGGCAACAAAAGTGAGTCCACCCCTAAGTGACAATGTCCAAATTGGGCCCAAAGTGTCAATATTTTGTGTGGCCGCCATTATTTTCCAGCACTGCCTTAACCCTCATGGGCATGGAGGTCACCAGAGCTTCACAGGTTGCCACTGGAGTCCTCTTCCACTCCTCCATGATGACATCGCGGAGCTGGTGGATGTTAGAGACCTTGCGATCCTCCACCTTCCATTTGAGGATGCCCCACAGATGCTCAATAGGGTCTAGGTCTGGAGACATGCTTGGCCAGTCCATCACCTTTACCCTCAGCCTCTTTAGCAAGGCAGTGGTCATCTTGGAGTTGTGTTTGGGGTCGTTATCATGTTGGAATACTGCCCTGCTGCCCAGTCTTCAAATGGAGGGGATCATGCAATGCTTCAGTATATCACAGTACATGTTGGCATTCATGGTTCCCTCAATGAACTGTAGCTCCCTAGTGCCTGCAGCACTCATGCAGCCCCAGACCATGACACTCCCACCACCATGCTTGATTGTAGGCAAGACACACTTGTCTTTGTACTCCACACCTGGTTGCCGCCACACACGCTTGACACCATCTGAACCAAATCAGTTTATCTTGGTCTCATCAGATCACAGGATATGGTTCCAGTAATCCATGTCCTTAGTCTGCTTGTGTTCAGCAAACTGTTTACATGCCTTCTTGTGCATCATCTTTAGAAGAGGCTTCCTTCTGGGACAACAGCCATGCAGACCAATTTGATGCAGTGTGTGGCGTATGGTCCAAGCACTGACAGACTGACCCCCCACCCCTTCAACCTCTGCAGAAATACATTTATTTCCCAAAGACAACCTCTGGATATGATGCTGAGAACGTTCACTCAACCTCTTTGGTCGACCATGGGGAGGCCTGTTCTGAGTGGAACCTGTCCTGTTAAACCGCTCTATGGTCTTGGCCACCGTGCTGCAGCTCAGTTTTAGTGTCTTGGCAATCTTCTTATAGCCTAGGCCATCTTTATGTAGAGCAACAGTTCTTTTTTTTCAGATCCTCAGAGAGTTCTTTGCCATGAGGTGCCATGTTAAACTTCCAGTGACCAGTATGAAAGAGTGAGAGCCATAACACCAAATTTAACACACCCGCTCCCCATTCACACCTAAGAACTTTTTGGGTCCTAATTGGGCCCAATTTGGACCTTGTCACTTAGGGGTGGACTCACTTTTGTTGCCAGAGGTTTAGACATTAATGGCGGTGTGTTGAGTTATTTTGAGGGGACAGCAAATTTACATGTTATACAAGCTGTACACTGACTACGTCACATTGTAGCAAAGTGTCATTTCTTCAGTGTTGTCACATTAAAAGATAGAATCAAATATTTACAAAAATGTGAGGGGTGGACTCACTTCAGGGAGATACTAATTATTTATATATATCAATTCATTTAAATTTGCACAAATATTATTTGACAGGATGGCGCATTGCCAGCGTATGCGCATACACACATCTTAAGTGTCAGAAATATACTTAGATGTTATACATTGTATCACATGGCAGAAGGTATGGATTGTTGAGAAATCATTGGGATTAAAACCCCATATGAGGTTAAAGGGTGACATTACGTAACTAGGACAGGGTAGCTGTACAGTTTTCACAACTCCCATCCTATCATTGGTCAATCATCATTTGCGTGGACACATTCCATGGCTTAAGGTGTCTCTGCTACCTGCGTGGATATAAATTCTATAGTAACAAGCTGATAAGCCATAGCAAAAAAAAAAAACCCTACAATCCATATTTTTATAAGAAATATAAATATTTAAATCCAATGCAATAAATTATTAATACAAATTCTTAGGTATGATCCTGTCACTCATCCAAACTGAAGAATTGGCTTGGAGAAGCTACAAAACACCTTAAGAACACATCCAGCTGAATGTGACCAACTGCTACTAGCTTTACCATGACCTGGATCCATGAGATCATTTACAGACAATGTTGATGGTACTAACAAACTGATAACAGATAGTAAAAAAAAGTCCTACATTCCATATCTATATAAGAAATATAAATATTAAAATATTATAAACAACTAATATTGACCTTGTAGTTTATGCATGCATTTTGTTTAACCACTTGCCACCCGGCAACAGTACATTTACTACTAGCTGGTGGCATCACCAGGCACTGCGACGTACCAGCATGTTGCGGTGCACATGCACACTGGTGCGCCCCCTGGGGCACACAGTGGAGCGATCATGTGGCCGGTGCTCGGTACCCAATTGCTGTGAGCAGCCAGGGTATCATGCGATCGCTATGACCAGTCAAAATGATCACATTATTACATGTAAGCAAAACTGTCTTGAATGGCCTCTATTCATGACAGTTTTCTCACTATTGTGATGCTGTGATTGGCCCTCAGCTATCACATGGTTTCTGGGCCAATCACAGCACCCTGTACCATGTGATTAGCTGTAGCCAATCACAGCATCACAATAGTAAGCAAGCTGTCGTGACAGTTAAAACTACTGTCAAAAGCTGTCACAAGCAATGAAACTATTGTCATAGCTATCATAAGCAATAACAGGGTAAAAAAAAAACCCAGATCACCCCCCAGTGCAGTACAGTGTCACTATGATGAAGAAAAAAAATGTAAAAAAAAAAGTAAAAAAGGTTAAAAAATTTAATAAAAAATTATTATTAGTTTTGTACGTACTATCACCAGGCAGTATCCCCGGTCTTCCCCACACAAGTCATATGATGCTGTACTGCAGTGTACGTATGTATGTAAAAAAAATGTGAAAAAAAAATATTTAATTTCTTAATTTTCCATAAATTTGTAACAAAAAAATAACAACTTCAAAAATGCCTCTTACTAAATACGTTAGACTGTCTGTTTCCGAAAAAGGGGTCATTTGGGGGCATTTGTACTGTCCTGGGATTTTAGGGCCTCAAATGATATAGAACATCAGGACTGTGCAATTTTCAAATATATATCCCATAGTTTGTAGACTCTAAAACTTTCACACAGACTACATAATATACACTGATGTAGGTTATTTTTAACAAATAAATGTAGCAGAATACATTTGTACCTAAATGTATCAAGAAGTGTTATTTGTCTGGAAAATTGTGATTTTTTTTTTCAAAATGTGTGGATTTTTTTTCATTTATATAGCAAAAAAAAAACAATTTATGATTAAATACCAACAACATAAAGCTCTGTTTGTATAGAAATTATTGATTTAAATTTAATTTGGGTACAGTGTTGCAAGCCCGTAAATTGCCAGATAAAGTAGCACAGTGCTGAATAGCAAAAATGCCCGGTCATGAAGGAGGTCAAGTGGTTAAAATGTGCAGAGGTGATGGTGGACAACAGATAAGTGGATAAAAGCCATAACAACAGACATGGAGGTCCCGACTGTTTTTAATTTAAGATTGTCTCCTGCTCCTTGCATCCATGTATCCAATACTATGTATTACCACCACACTTTTTTGTGTTGTTTTTAATCTTTTGTTAAAATAAAACATTGTTTATTAAATGTATTATATTGATACAAAGTTATTGGTTTTGTTTGTACCTTTAAAGTCCCACAAAAAGAGGGTCCTTCCATATTCATCTTTTTTTTAGGGATGTTGTCACTCTTTGTTATCACACCCTTCATCTTTCAAAAACAAAAAAAGACCGACAATTTTGAAAAAAAAAACATTTTTTACTTTTTGCTATAAAACACGTCCAGTAAAAAATTTTAAAAATCAAATTTCATCATAAATTTAGACCAAAATATATTCTGCTCCATGTCTTTGCTAAAAAAAATCCCAATATTTTTAAATTAATTGGTTTGCATGAAAGTTATAGCATTTACAAATGGCGGTATAGATACTGGATTTTTTTTTTTTACTAGTAATGGCGGCGATCAGCGCCTTATAGCGGGACTGCGGGACTGCGAAAGGCTGACACTGGGGAGAACTGACTTGGTGTCACTGACATCCCCAGTGATACCAATACAGTGATCAGTGCTAATAAAAAGCACTGATACTGTACTAATGACACTGGGCAGGAAGGGGTTAACATCTGGGGCGATCAAAGGGTTAACTGTGTGCTGGGTGTGTTTTACTGTGTGCTGTGTCTGTGCTTCACTGTAAGCACACTGCTTTGTATGGTTCTGCTCTGCACAGGTTCAGCTCGAACATAAAGCCATCCCTACCCTGCAGCAGAAGAGTTTGGGTGGAAGAGAATGTGAGGCAGGAGCCTGTGAGGGGGCCCAGATGGAGAGGTGCTCACCTGCAGGCAGAGGACCTTAGAAGGAGGACAACTCAGGACTTCACCGGCCCCCTGAAAGAGGACCAGCTGTAAGGCAGGAAAGGAATAGCCCAGCTAGAAGGAATGACAGCAGCCACCAACCCACCAGCAGCACAGGAGAAGGACTGAGTGAGTAGACCTGCACCTCTGAGCCAGATAGCGGAAGGAGAACTCTGGTGGGAAACCAGATTAGTTGCCTTCTGGGACTGTCCCATTGTCTTCAAGTTACAGACACTCTCCAGAAGAGGATCTTTTGCTGTACAAACTTGTAAATAGTTTCAGGAGGTTTGTCCTCAGTTCCAGTTCCATTGGGCATCCAGTATTATTATTATTATACAGGATTTATATAGCGCCAACAGTTTGCTCAGCGCTTTACAATATAACGGGAGACAATACAGCAACAATACAGTTCAATACAAGAGGGAAAGGAGGGCCTGATCCTGGGAGCTTACAATCTAGGAGGGAGGGGCTAGTGGTACAAAAGGTAGTAACTGTGGGGGATGGACTGGTTGGAAGAGTAGAAGATTCCATTATTAGCTGAGGGCAGGATAGGCTTCCTTGAAGAGATGGGTTTTCAGAGATCGCCTAAAAGTGAGCAGAGTAGGCGATAGTCTGATAAATTGGGGTAGAGAGTTCCAGAGGATGGGGGGAGCTCTGGAAAAGTCCTGGAGAGAAGCATGGGAGGAGTAGACAAGGGAGCTAGAGAGCAGGAGGCCTTGCGAGGAGCGGAGAGTACGGTTTGGGTGAACCTATCCAAGTTGTATTAACCCCCAATAAAACATCAAATCAAGCTCAATGACTGGTCACTGTCTCCTGGCTGTAAGTCTGAGTGGAAAATGCATGTTGCCTGGCTGTGCGGGACTATAGGGGGACCCAAATCTATTGCAACTCCTAAGGTGGTAGTGATATAATTGAAAGATACTGTACATAAAGAAATGAAAAAGTAGTAGACATATTTGAAAATGTTCAGAAAAAACTTTCAATTTTTTTTACAAATGCTGGACAATATGTTAGATGAGCAGGACAAATAATATCAGCCCCGTTATTTTTAATCTTCAAATGTGGACAGTGTTAAGGATAATAAGAATGTGTGTGAAATGGTTAAAATTCAACTGAAATACTTTACAAAAGCATCTTGACAAAATGGAATCTTGGGAAAAAAAGGAAGGTGAAACTTTGCTGTATTTAGTTCTTTTATGATTTGGAACCCATACTTGAACTTTCCTGCTCTCATACTTCATGGATCCAGTTTTAGACCTATGTAGTAGGGTTTCATCTGTGTTATACCACCATTTATGATAATTGTTATATCCTATAACTACACTGCTCCAAGAATTAAAGGAACACTTTATAATCAGAGTCTAGCATCGAGTCAATCACACTCCTGGGATATTGATCTGGTCAGTTAAGTAGCAGAGGAGGTTTTTAATCAGTTTCAGTTGATTTGGTGTTCATGAAATTAACAACAGGTGCACTATATAGGCAACAATGAGACAACCCCCACAACAGGAATGGTTTTACAGGTGGAGGCCACTGACATTTTTTCCCTACTCATCTTTTCTGACTATTTTCACTAGTTTTGGATTTGGCTAGGGTCAGTGTCACTACTGGTAGCATAAGGCGATGCTGGACCCTACAGAGGGTGTACAGGCAGTCCAACTCCTCCAGGATGGCACATTAATATGTATAATTGCCAGAACATTTGCTGTGCCTCCCAGCACAGTCTCTAGAGCAGCAATGGGCAAACTATGGCCTGCGGGCCATATACGGCCCGGCGGACCTTTTAATCTGGCCCGTGGAGCGTGATACTGTCAGGATGGCTGTCAGGATGTGTGTAGGCGGGGCAACGTGACGAACGTGAGGGGAGCTAGGCTCCTCTCACAGTCCGCCCTGAAGACCAGAACGGCGTGGGAACATGGCGAGAGGAACGCGCAGAGCAAAGGTAAGTAAATTGAATTACTATAGGGGGGATGAATTACTATGGGGGATGAATTACTATATGGGGGATGAATTACTATGGGGGATGAATTACTATATGGGGGATGAATTACTATATGGGGGATTAATTACTATGGGGGATGAATTACTATATGGGGGATGAATTACTATGGGGGATGAATTACTATATGGGGGATGAATTACTATGGGGGATGAATTACTATATGGGGGATGAATTACTATGGGGGATGAATTACTATGGGGGATGAATTACTATATGGGGGATGAATTACTATGGGGGATGAATTACTATGGGGGATGAATTACTATATGGGGGATTAATTACTATGGGGGATGAATTACTATGGGGGATGAATTACTATATGGGGGATTAATTACTATGCTTACTATGGGGGAATATTACTATACTTACTATGGATGACACATACACATCATTCATCTACTCTTGGTCCGGCCCCCGGGTCCAATATATGAACCCATTGCGGCCCTCAAGTCAAAAAGTTTGCCCACCCCTGCTCTAGAGTATGGAGGAGATTCCAGGAGACAGGCTCTAGGAGAGCTGGAAAGGACCGTAGAAGGTCCTTAACCCATCAGCAGGACCGGTATCTGCTCCTTTGTGCAAGGAGGAACAGGATGAGTACTGTCAGAGCCCTACAAAATGACCTCCAGCAGGCCACTGGTGTGAATGTCTCTGATCAAACAATCAGAAACAGACTTCATGAGGGTGGCCTGCGGGCCCGATGTCCTCTAGTGGGCCCTGTGCTCACTGCCTGACACCATAGTGCTCAGTTGGCATTTTCCACTAAACACCAGAATTGGCAGGTCCACCACTGGCACCCTGTACTTTTCACAGATGAGAGCAGATTCACCCTGAGCACATGTGACAGATGTGAAAGGGTCTGGAGAAGCCGTGGAGAATGTTATGCTGCCTGTAACATCGTTCAGCACGACCATATTGGTGGTGGGTCAGTGATGGTCTGGGGAGGTATATCCATGGAGGGATGCACAGATCTCTACAGGCTAGACAATGGCTCCCTCATTGCCACTAGGTATCGGGATGAAATCCTTGGACCCATTGTCAGACCCTAAGCTTGTACAGTGGGTCCTGGGTTCCTTCTTGTGCACTGCAATGCCTGACCTCATGTGGCGAGAGTGTGGAGGCAGTTCCTGGAGGATGAAGGAATTGATACTATTGAATGGCCCCCACACTCGCCTGACCTAAATCCAATAGAACACCTCTGGGATATCATGTTTTGGTCCATCTGACATTGCCAGGTTGCACCTCAGACTGTCCAGGAGCTCAGTGATGCCCTGGTCCAGATCTGGGAGGAAATACCCCAGGACACCATCCGTGGTCTCATTAGGAGCCTCCCCCGATGTTGCCAGGCATGCATACAAGCACGTGGGGGCCATACAAACTACTGAGGACCATTCTGAGTTGCTGCAATGACATTTCAGCCAAATGGACTCACCTGCTGCATCATTTTTTCACTTTGATTTTTGAGGTGTCTTTAAATTCTGTCCTCTGTAGGTTGCTAATTTTAATTTCCATCAAACGATGGGGCATCCTTACGCTCCTAACACATTACCCCGTCCATATCAGTAGAGATTTCCAGCATGAGATTTTTTTCCCATCGAGATTTGATGTGTTTTCAAAGTGTTCCTTTAATTTTTTTGAGCAGTGTATATAGTTTTAAAGGATAAATTCACCTTTTAGACAAAAATATTAAATTCACATTTTTTTTCAGGTATAAAAATGTGCATTTATTTTTGTCAACAGGAGCCTGGAAAGCATTGCACCAAAGATTAGTAGATCACTGACAGACCTGGCAGAATATCTGCTTGGCCATAAAGGATGTACAGGCAAGCAGATATGCTGACAGGAAGAATCAGTGAACTACCACAGTGCTCCACAGTGCCATGGTGATTCATTGAAAACTACAAGCTGACAGCTCCTAAGGCTTCCAGGACTTGCAGTTCATTCATTCACAGAATGAATGACACGAATGTGTGGGCACAGCCCCCCATGGTGGCACTGTTTTAAATCTGACAGATAGTACGGGGGAACTTTTCCCCATACTATCTGTCAGAGGGAGAGGGGCAGTGGGCGACGGCTGCAGCTATGGGGACATGTTACATGTTCCACCCTAAAAACAGGTGGAACATGTGGCATGTTCCCAAAGGTGAACTTATCCTTTAATAATTATCAAAATTAAATAAATTACAGGAAGAAAGGAAGACTTCAATTTGCTTTTGAATGTTTGCCCACTCACAAAGAAATGATCAGTCTAAAAATCGAATGGTAGGTGTATTATAACACTGACAGACAGAATATCAACAAAAAAATTTAAAAAAGTATGCACTGATTTGCATGTTCATGAGAGAAAACAGTATTTGATCCCCTATCATTCAGCAGGATTTCTGGCTACCAGGTGTCTTTCATACAGGTAACAAGCTGAGATTATAAGCAGTCTCTTAAAGGGAGTGCTGCTAATCTCATTTTGTTACCTGTATAAAAGACACCTGTCCACAGGAGCAATCAAATAATCAGATTCCAAACTTTTCACCAAGGTAAAGACCAGTGAGCTGTCCAAGGATGTCAGGGCCAAGACTGTAGACCTACACAAGGCTGGACTGGGCTACCAAACTATCGCCAAGCAGCTTGGTGAGAAGGTGACAACAGTTGGTGCAATCATTCACAAATGGAAGAAACACAAAACTACTGTCAGTCTCCCTAGGTCTGGTGCACCATGCAAGATCTCACCTTGTGGAGTGTCAATGATCATGAGAAGAGTGAGGAATCATCCCAGAACTACACGTGAGGATCTTGTCAATGATCTCCAGGCAGCTGGGACCACAGTCACCAAGAAAACAATTGGTAACACACTACACCAACAAGGATTGAAATCCTGCAGTGTCTTCAAGGTCCCTGTGTTCAAGAAAGCACATGTCCAGGCCTGTCTGAAGTTTGCCACTGAACATCTGAATGATGCAGAGGAGGACTGGTTGAAAGTGTTGTGGTCAGATGAGACCAAAATCGAGCTTTTTGGCATCAACTCAACTCACCGTGTTTGGAGGAGGAGGAATGTTGCCTATGACCCCAAGAACACCATCCCAACTGTCAAACATGGTGGTGGAAACATTCTGCTTTGGGGGTGTTTTTCTGCTAATGGGACAGGAAAACTGCACTGCATCAAATGGACGATGGACGGAGCAATGTACCGTCAAGTCTTGGGTGAGAACACTCTTCCCTCAGCCAGGGCATTTAAAATGGGTCGTGGATGGGTGTTCCAGCATGCCAGTGACCCAAAACACATGGCCAAGGCAGCAAAGGAGTGGCTCAAGAAGAAGCACATTAAGGTCCTGGAGTGGCCTAGCCAGTCCCCAGACCTTAATCTGATTGACAATCTGTGGAAGGAGCTGAAAGTTTAAGTTGCCAAACGTCAGCCACCAAACCTTAATGACTTGGAGAGGATCTCCCAAGAGGAGTTGGCCAAAATCCCTCCTACGATGTATGCAAACCTGGTGGACAACTACAGGAAACGTCTGACCTCTGTGATGGCCAACAAGGGATTTGCCACCAAGTACCAAGTCATATTTTGTGAACGGGATCAAATACGTATTTCCCTCATGAACATGCAAATCAGTGCATAATTTGTTAGACATGCATTTCTTTTGAATTTTGTGTTGCTCTTCTGTCTCTCAGTGTTACAATACATCGAACATTAAATTTTTGGACTTATCATTTCTTTGTGAGTGGGCGAACATTCAACATCAGCAGGGGATCAAATACTTATTTCCTTCACTGTACATAGGTGTTGTACAATGAATCACATGGCTGAAGGAATTGGTGTGGAGTCATCAGGGTAGATATGTTAAAACTCCATTATGGGATCATAGGATGGCATTATGTAACTAAAAAAGGGTGGTTCCATCTAGGGGCGGACTGACAACTCATGGGGCCCCCGGGCAATAGGGGATCATGGGGCCCCTGTGTCTCCTCACCTACACTCAAACCACACCCAAAAAAGCCTACAAATGTACCAGGGGCATCTCATGGGGCCCCTTACTGACCCCAGGCCCTCGGGCAGTGCCCGAGTTCCCAAATGGTCAGTCCGCCCCTGGTTCCATCATTTTCCCAACGCCCATCATGTTCTTGGAAAATGAATATCTGCCTTGACACATTCCATGGTGATTGGGTTAAGGTGTCTCTTCTACCTGTACAGTATGTAAGTAAATTCTTATGACTCATCCGAATTGAGTAACTTGGGTAAGCTATGAAACATCTTCAACATTACACAACCATCTACCTTGCCTCTTTCCATGGTGTCTGGTTTAAAGTGTCTATTATGTAAATATATATTCTGGGATATGTACTTATCACTTGTCGGAACTGGCAAAGTAACTACACAACATCTTCAACATTACAGAACAAGTCCAGTTGAAAGTGACCAACTACTACTAGCTATACCATGACCTGGATCAACGAGAACCTTCACAGATAATATTGATGGTACTAGAAAAACCTGAAAACCCATACCAAAAAGCCCTATATTACAGATTTCTGTAAGAAACACAAATATTTAATTATGATACTATAAACAACCAATATTGTACTTATAGCTTATGCATTCATTTTTTTTTTAATGAACAGAGGCAATGGTGGAACATAGGTGAGTGGATAAAAGCTGTAAAAATAAACAATGGAGTTCCCTACTGCTTTTAATTTAGGAATAATGAAGGGCGTCTGGAGAAATACAGTACAAAAAATAATTCCTAAAAGATTATTAGCTACGAGATGAATTAGCAATGCAAATAACAGCTCACCAAGGAGGATTAAATGTATAAAAGGGTTTCAGATCAACTCAGTAAATAATAGAGACTAATAATCAATGTCAGTGGTATATTATTTCCACTAAAGTATACGATGGATGATCTGACATTATCTGCCGGGGATTTTCACAGTAAACTAATACATCCAGACATTGTGTCTAAAAGTATGCAAGGGATTGAGGTGCGGTATGTAACTATTGTTTGGAGACAAATGAAAACATAGGCAAAGCATGGACTTGTTTTGTGTTTCCATACAGATGAAGAACTGTAGGATTGTAATAATATATACAGGTGAAACTCAAAAATTAGAATATCGTGCACAAGTTCATTTATTTCGTTAATGTAACTTAAAAGGTGAAACTAATATATGAGATAGACTCATTACATGCAATGCAAGATAGTTCAAGCTGTGATTTGTCATAATTGTGATGATTATGGCTTACAGCTCATGAAAACCCCAAATCCACAATGTCAGAAAATGAGAATATTGTGAAAAGGTGCAAAATTCTCGGCTCAAAGTGTCCCACTCTAATCAGATAATTAACATAACACCTGCAAAGGGGTTCTGAGCCTTTAAATGGTCTCTCAGTCTGGTTCAGTAGGAATCACAATCATTGGAAAGATTGCTCACCTGACACCATCTCTGACACGCTCCATAAGGAGGGAAAGCCTCAAAAGGTAATTGCAAAAGAAGTTGGATGTTCCCAAAGTGCTGTATCAAAGCACATTAATAGAAAGTTATGTGGAAGGGAAAAGTGTGGAAGAAAAAGGTGCACAAGCAGCAGGGATGACCGCAGCCTGGAGAGGATTGTCAGGAAAAGTCCATTCAAACGTGTTGGGGACTTTCACAAGGAGTGGACTGAGGCTGGAGTCAGTGCATCAAGAGCCACCACACACAGATGGATCCTGGACATGGGTTTCAAATGCTGTATTCCTCTTGTCAAGCCGCTCCTGAACAACAAACAACGTCAGAAGCATCTTACCTGGGCTAAAGAAAAACAGACCTGGTCTGTTGCTCAGTGGTCCAAAGTCCTCTTTGCTGATGAGAGCAACTTTTGCATCTCATTTCGAAACCAAGGACCCCGAGTATGGAGGAAGAATGGAGAGGCGCAAGGACCCCAAGTATGGAGGAAGAATGGAGAGGCCCAAGGACCCAGAGTATGGAGGAAGAATGGAGAGACACATACTGCAAGATGCTTGAAGTCCAGTGTGAAGTTTCCACAGTCTGTGTTGATTTGGGGAGCCATGTCATCTGCTGGTGTTGGTCCACTGTGCTTCATTAAGTCCAGGGTCAACGCAGCCATCTACCAGGAGATTTTGGAGCACTTCATGCTTCCTTCCGCAGCCGAGCTTTATGGGGATGCTGACTTCATTTTCCAGCAGGACTTGGCACCTGCCCACACTGCCAAAAGCACCAAAACCTGGTTCAATGACCGTGGGATTACTGTGCTTGATTGGCCAGCAAACTCGCCTGACCTGAACCCCATAGAGAATCTATGGGGCATTGCCAAGAGAAAGATGAGAGACATGAGACCGAACAATACAGAAGAGCTGAAGGCCGCTATTGAAGCATCCTGGTCTTCCATAACACCTCAGCAGTGCCACAGGCTGATAGCTTCCATGCCACGCTGCATTGAGGCAGTAATTGCTGCAAAAGGGGCCCAAACCAAGTACTGAGTACATATGCATGCTTCTACTTTTCAGAGGTCCGATATTGTTCTATGTACAATCCTTGTTTTATTGATTGCATGTAATATTCTAATTTTCTGAGATTGTGGATTTGGGGTTTTCATGAGCTGCAAGCCATAATCATCACAATGATGACAAATCACGGCTTGAAATACCTTGCTTTGCATGTAATGAGTCTATCTCATATATTAGTTTCACCTTTTAAGTTGCATTACTGAAATAAATTAACTTTCGCACGATATTCTAATTTTTCGAGTTTCACCTGTACTTTACAACCTTCTCCACCACTCATTTTACCTGGGTCATTTCCAATTATTACACTCACCAGCCATTTTATTAGGTACTCTTTGCTAGTGCCAAGAAAATATCCTCCACACCATTTCACCACCAGCCTGAACCGTTGATACAAGGCAGGATGAATCCATGCTTTTATGTTGTTTTTTGAGTTATTTGAGGTAATGTTATCTTTCTATCATCTCAAACCATTCTTCCCATTCTCCTCTGACCTCTGACATCAACAAGGCATTTTCATCCACACAACTGCCACTCATTGGATATTTTCTCTTTTTCGGACTATTCTCTGTAAACCCTAGAGATGGTTGTGCGTGCAAATCCCAGTAGATCAGCAGTTTTTGAAATACTCAAACCAGCTCATCTGGCACCAACAACCAAAGTCACTTAAATCCCCTTAAATTCCCCATTCTGAACTCGGTTTGAACATCACAAAGTCGTCTTCGCATCCCTAGATTCCTAAATGCATTGAGTTGCTGCCATGTGATTGAGTGATTAGCAATTTGTGTTACCAAGCGATTGAACAGGTGTACCTAATAAAGTGGCAGGTGAGTGTATATTGTAATTTTTAACTCAACTCAGCTAATGCCAAAAAAAATTGGTTTGTACATTTGAAATTTGAACTTTTCTGGTCCAGCGTTATAATATTACATTTTGAACCTGCCATACAATTACTTGCCAATGTTTAATTATCTAATTTCCTGATTATCTGCTGTCTTTTTATGTCCCTTTCCTTCCATTGAGTGGATTTTTTTTTCATTTAGTGTCTTTATCCATGCTCAAGATTTAAAATTAACAATTTAAAAATATGTTCAATTTTCAGTCAAGTAAAAATTACATTTTGGTTAGGAATAATTTATATTTATTGATGTTACTATCCTTAGACCCAGGACCATTAATCCAACCTTAAACTATACTACAAAACTGAACCCTGTTAATCTTGTATCATGCTAAAAGTCTAATGTTCTGGCAATCCTCAATGCCAACTGTATTCTCAGATTAAAAAGAGAAGAATGATGTGACCGGTTTGACTGATATTAGACAAAATGAAATCTTGGGGGGGTAAAAAAAGGATACATTGTTTTTTTTTTCTAATATTTAATTCATGGAACTAATCCATTCTCCCTCCTAAATTCCTCATATTCCCTGATAATAACTTTCTAACCAGGTGGTCTATCCGATTGTTAGACAATATAATAGAGAAGTGTATGGCGGCATAAAACATTGGGCATGGTTGTTTTTTATTTTTTTTTATTATTTACCTTGAAAATAAAATGCAGAGCAAAGTGATTACTTTTTGATGATAGCGCAGAATTGTGTAAAATATATAAAACTCTGCTGGGTAGTAATATATGCTCAAACATTCTTAACAACGTTGTATGGATGAATGGCAGATTGCTGGTTTTGTTTTTCCTTCCACTGGAATAGTGATGGACATTTTTCTTAAATGATGTATTTTCATGTTCTCTTACCAGGTCCATCACAATAACATAACCTATATTGTACTAACAGGTTTTCACAATCTAAAATACATCAAAATTCTATTTTTCTTGGTGCTGCTTTTCATATATTGTGTTACTATTTTGGGAAATCTTTTTATTGTGGTTTTATCTCATGTGAGTAAAACACTTCAGTCTTCAATGTACTTCTTCATCACCCAACTATCCTTGTTTGATATAATTCTGACCACAGATATTCTTCCCAACCTTCTTTATATCATCTTACATGATGGATGTACCATGTCTCTTGTTGGATGTATCATCCAGTTCTCCTTCTTTGTACATGCCGAGGCCTCAGAGTGTTTTCTTTTGACTGTGATGTCCTACGATCGGTATTTGGCCATCTGTAAGCCCCTGCATTACCACTCTATAGTAAACCAATCAATTTGCATTAAATCAGTGATTATCATTTGGTTATTGGGTTTCCAAATGACATTGATTGATTCCATATCTCTGTGCAGTCTATACTACTGTGGACCAAACATCATTCACCACTTCTTCTGTGACTATCAAGGAATACTTGAACTTTCCTGCTCTGATACTTCATGGATAGATTTTCAGACCTATGTACTAGGTTTTGTTTGTGTCGTAGCACCTTTTATATTAATTCTTATATCATATATTTATATTGTTGTAACCATTCTCAAAATTAAATCCATTGCAGGAAGAAAGAAAGCCTTCACCACCTGCAGCTCTCACTTGACCACAGTGTGCATTTTTTATGGGACAATAATTGCTGTGTATTTGTTTCCAACAAAAGGTCAACTAGATATTCTGAGCAAAGTCCCCTCTCTCTTTTACACTGTAATGACTCCATTGCTTAATCCAATCATATATACTTTCAGGAACAATGAATTTAAAAAAGCTATTGACAAAATACAATTCTGAGTTTTAAATTAAAAAAAGCAAATGTGAACAATATGTTGTCCTCAGCAATTAGTCTTCTTTATGCTAGATTTATATGATGTATACAGTAAATATATATATATATATATATATATATATATATATACATACCATATATATTGATATGGGGGTTCGTTAGTTCAGTGGTGGATGCGTTTGTAGTGACACCAAGCAAGTCAGAACTGTAGTTTAGGGCTTGCTGGCCTGCTTTTATTGAAAAAAACAGAAAATCTGCCTATTTGCTGACCCTGCTTTGATCCTGACCTCTGCTGACCATCTCCTGTTGAACCCCTGGCTTGCCTGACCATCCTTCTGCCTGATCCTCTGTACCGTGCTGCCGGTGAGTTACTGAACCCGGCTTGTGACCCTGACTATTCTCCACCTGCTCCTCCGGTACCTCAATGCCCGCACGTTGCTGACCTGGCCTGCCTGACTACGCCTGATGCTACCCAGACGATCCATCCATCCCGCACGGATCCAGTCACTACTGTCCAAACCTGCCAGCCCTTTCACATCAGGCTTTCCCCCGGTACATACCCTCGGTTGGGTGCACTCAGGGGCCGCGACCTGGTCTCAGTCCTGCGCCAAGTCCATCCCCACCATCTGGGGCTCTGGTGAAAAGG
This sequence comes from Staurois parvus, assembly GCF_062004578.1. Classification (NCBI taxonomy): domain Eukaryota; kingdom Metazoa; phylum Chordata; class Amphibia; order Anura; family Ranidae; genus Staurois; species Staurois parvus. The sequence goes on from NW_028318266.1 coordinate 4,887,145, forward strand.
CAGACTGGGGCTTAGACTCCATGGCCTGGGGAATCCTGTTATGTGGGTCACTAGAGATCCCACTGGGCGGTGCCTGACAGTACCTTACGGCCCGCCTGACCATTCCACCACTCCAGCCCTGACTACATCTGTGTTCCTGAAGCCTGCATTTCCCTGTGTCAGACCACACATTTCTGGTCATACCCGGATCCCTGACATTACACCAAGGCCCTTCCTGACCAGAAGTGGCTGCACAGGGAAGCCATCTTGGCTTGTTGTTTGTGAAGGATCCACCCTAAGGAGGTTGAGTACTTGTCTCTGCTAGTCTTGGAAGACAGAGTATACGGCTATCAGATTCTGAAGAAGTATGCCAGGGATCAGCTACTAGAGTGCATGTGGGTTGCTCATTCCCTAGTAGATCAGGGCAGGTTGTTTGTTGAGGTGCAGCCTTTAATCCAGGTTTGTGCTGAATTGGCTTTGTCCAGTACTCCTGAAAGCAGGGATGACTTTTCTCCGCCATTCAGTGTGGATCAAGTAGATTCACTGGTATGGTTGTTGGAGGATGATCTGGATTGCTTCTTGGAGCATTATTCAGCGTGTTCACAACATGTGCTAGTGGATTGTATAAATGCAGTGCAGTCTTTGGTCAGACAGGCTTTGTGTCAGCTGAGCTTTGTTCAACCGATACTACAGTCCTGGTCAGACTTTTTACACCGAGCCTCAGGCAGCTTGCAACAAACCAGTCCTGCTTCTAATTATTCCTCTGCTCAAAGCTCTCTTCCTCCATTTCCCACAGCACCCCCAGTTACAGCCCAATATACCCTGTTATCTACCACTTGTCAGTACCCTGTTCCCGCTCGCTGCCCCTATACTGCCTTTAACCCTGTAAGGAAGTCCTCTGTAGCAACTGCTCCCTCCTCTGTTCCATTCTCCAGCTCTTCTCTGTCCTCAGCTGCTCCATCCATTTACAGACCTGCATTTACTTGCAGTGCCCCAGTAACTAAACCCAAGAAGAAGGGAAAATTCTTTCCAACCAGTACCATCCTACCAGTATCCGAACCGGTCAGCCTGCCGTCTGAGAACCCGCCTTCCGTTGTTCAGCCTGATGCCCTGATGCCTGATGACCCGATCCAGCCTGATGACGCGATCCAGCGTGATGACCTGATGTTCGTGGTCCAGCCTGATGACCCGATCCAGCCTGATGACCCGATCCAGCCTGATGACCCGGTGTTCGTGGTCCAGCCTGATGATCCGATCCAGCCTGATGACCCGATCCAGCCAGATGACCCGATCCAGCCTGATGACCCGATCCAGCCTGATGACCCGATCCAGCGTGATGACCTGGTGTTCGTGGTCCAGCCTGATGACCCGATCCAGCCTGATGACCTGATCCAGCCTGATGACCTGGTGTTCGTGGTCCAGCCTGATGACCTGATCCAGCCTGATGACCCGATCCAGCCTGATGACCTGATCCAGCCTGATGACCCGGTGTTCGTGGTCCAGCCTGATGATCTGATCCAGCCTGATGACCCGATCCAGCCTGATGACCTGATCCAGCCTGATGACCTGATCCAGCCAGATGACTCGGTGCCCGCTGTTATGCCAGATGACTCGGTGCCTGCTGTCGAGCTTTATTGACTCGGTGCCTGCTGTCGAGCCAGATGACTCGGTACCCGCTGTCGAGCCAGATGACTCGGTGCCCGCTATCGAGCTTGGTGACTCGGTGCCCGCTGTCGTGTCAGATGACTCGGTGCCCGCTGTCGTGCCAGCTGACTCGGTGTCCACTGTCGTGCCAGATGACTCGGTGCCTGCTGTTCTGCCAGATGACTTGGTGCCCGCTGTCGTGCCAGATGACTCGGTGCCCTCTGTTCTGCCAGATGACTCGGTGCCTGCTGTCGTGCCAGATGACTCGGTGCCCGCTGTCGAGCCAGATGACTCGGTGCCCACTATTGAGCTTGGTGACTCGTGCCCGCTGTCGTGTCAGATGACTCGGTGCCCGCTGTCGTGCCAGCTGACTCGGTGTCCACTGTTGTGCCAGATGACTCGGTGCCCGCTGTTCTGCCAGATGACTCGGCGCCCGCTGTTCTGCCAGATGACTCGGTGCCCGCTGTTGTGGCAGATGACTCGGTGCCCACTATCGTGCCTGATGGCCTGGTGCCCGCTGCCTCGCCTGATGGCCCGGTGCCCGCTGCCTCGCCTGATGGCCCGGTGCCCGCGGCCCAGCCTGACGTGCCTCTGCCCGCTGCTCAGCCTGACGTTGCCTCTGCCCGCTGCCCAGCCTGACGTGCCTCTGCCCCCTGCCCAGCCTGACGTGCCGGCTGCTGATGCCCAGCCTGCTTCTGGAAATCCTGTGTCTGGCAATCTGCCTTCCTGCGGTCTCCTGCAAAAAGATAGGCCTATCAGCAGGAGACCCAGGCAATCGCTTGATTCCGGCAGTGGGATGTCCAGCCAGTTGCTGGACCCAGGCTGTGGAACATTTGGGCCATTACGAACTGTTTGGAGCGTCCTGAGGCCGTTCCTTGAGGGGGGGGGGTACTGTCAGGAATGGACTTGCCAATGGTGGTGGGACTCACCTGCCTTGTGAGCTGCAGTACCAAGGCTGGCCAGCGGGTGCTCTCAGCAGCCAGAATCTCACTCCTGCAGTCAGCCCATCACCTGAGGCTGATTGCAGGAGGTGTATTTAAGCAGGACTAGGCCTGTGATCAGTGCCTTGGTGTATGTTTCCCATGAGCCCCTGTACCTGGTATCCTGTGTTCCTGCCTATCTGCCTATTTGCTGACCCTGCTTTGATCCTGTCCTCTGCTGACCGTCTCCTGTTAAACCCCTGGCTTGCCTGACCATCCTTCTGCCTGATCCTGCCCGTGAGTTACTGAACCCGGCTTGTGACCCTGACTATTCTCTGCCTGCTCCTCCGGTACCTCACTGCCCGCACGTTGCTGACCTGGCTTGCCTGACTATGCCTGACGCTACCCAGACGATCCATCCATCCCGCACGGATCCAGTCACTACTGTCCAAGCCTGCCAGCCCCTTCACATCAGGCTTTCCCCCAGTACATACCCTCGGCAGACCCCTCTACCACAGTTGGGTGCACTCAGGGGCCGCGGCCTGGTCTCAGTCCTGCGCCAAGTCCATCCCACCATCAGGGGCTCTGGTGAAAAGGCAGGCTGGGACTTAGACTCCGCGCCCTGGGGAATCCTGTTCTGTGGGTCACTAGAGATCCCACCGGGTGGTGCCTGACAGTACCTTACGGCCCGCCTGACCATTCCACCTCTCCAGCCCTGACTACACCTGTGTTCCTGAAGATTGCTACTTCCCTGTGTCAGTCCACACATTTCTGGTCATACCCGGATCCCTGACAGGTTTTCATGAGCTGTAAGCCATAATCATCACAATGATGACAAATCATGGCTTGAACTATCTTGCTTTGCATGTAATGAGTCTCTATCATATATATATATCACAAACAAGACACCCCTTTAGCACCTGATGGATAAATGCATGCACTAGCTGTTGGGATTTGAGCACAGGGATCTCTTGTTTGTTGTATTGTTGGGTCAGTAGCCAGACCTGAACCTTGTAGCTCTCCCCATTGTGTCTTTTCTCCTATGCTAGCATTGTGTCCACAGTAGCACTTGCGTAGGCAGGGCAGAGTAGGACTGGCCATGGAGGGATTACTTTGAAGCAGTTGGCCAGCTTAAGCATGTATTGCAATATGTGTGAACCAAATATCCCTATTTGTTGCATAGTCTGCTTGAAAGGGTATATACCAGTGTGCAGAGGGCCCTTCAGAATCTCTCATATATTAGTTTCACCTTTTAAGTTGCATTACTGAAATAAATGAACTTTTGCACGATATTCTAATTTTTCGAGTTTCACCTGTACTTCACAACCTTCTCCACCACTCATTTTACCTGGGTCATATCCAATCATTACACTCACTGGCCATTTTATTAGGTACACTTTGCTGGTGCCAAGAAAATATCCTCCACACCATTTCACCACCAGCCTGAACCGTTGAAACAAGGCAGGATGGATCCATGCTTTTATGTTGTTTTCTGAGTTATTTGAGGTAATGTTATCTTTCTATGATCTCAAACCATTCTGCCCATTCTCCTCTGATATTATCCCCTGGATGAGGCTACGCAATCCCTGTGGCGCGACGCATTGGGGAGGGGCAGTGACGTTACTGTGCATCTGATCTACAATACGGCAAGTACTGAAGGCGTGTGGTAACACACCCTCTAGTCCGATCCTCACCACAAGCAGCGGCATATAATTTACACAAAGCGCTATGTTATTTATGACATGTGAGTGCATTATGGAAGCACATTAAAACTTATTTTATTTTTGGGATAAGGCACCATATCTTCTGTTTTTTCTTGCATGGGATATGCGAGGAATGCTCAGGCATTGGATTAAGGAGTGGATCAAAGGAGGGAGCATCCCTCACAGGCACACAGGCTCATAGTGAAGCTACAAGATCAAAGCTTAATATTCATTGAAGGAGAGTATATTTGTTTTCGTTGGAACATTTCTGCACATTTGCACTTGGGACTATATTTACTGTTTATTTCTTCCATTATATATCACAATTTTTTATATATATATCTCACCATGAATTTCTTTTTGGTTCATTGATGGAATATTTGTACATTTAATAGAGCATTTCACATTGAGTGATTTTTTGTTATGGTAACACTATTTCATTTAATTTCATTTTTATTTTAATCTATTAGTTACAATCAATTATATATATTTTTTTAATTATACTTTTTTTTCATAAGCATTATGCACTTTTGTCAATCATTTAACTGGTTGATATTAAGTGCACATTTTATGAGAGTGGGCAAGCTAACCAGCGATCTAATACACATATTCGTCTGTATACCTCAGTGGCTCACAAGTTAATTAGTATAATTAAGGGCAATAACTCTGTTACTATTGGTACACTGTTTGATTTGTCTTTATTATATTGTTGTGTGTACCACCATTGGTTCATTTGACATGAGGATTTTTATACCCCGAATGTCTCTTTTTCTTTTTCTCTTTTTTTCCCTCTCCCCCCCCCCCTTTTTTTGCCCCCTTTCCTCCCCAGGGTCAGCTGGCTGCGTATATGGACTCCTCGGACCATTTTCATGCTCCCAGAGCAGATGATTCCTATTTTGTATAGTTCCCTGATTTTCGATTATGTCTTCCCTACGGTTAACCAGCAGAGCTGTTCATCTGCTTTCTCACAAAATTCAGGGGCTCAATTCCCCCTACAAACGTATAAAGGCCTTTAACTCATATCGCTCTTTTGGGGCGGACATAGTTGCTTTGCAGGAGACACATTTTCCCCCTTCATTCTCCCCACGATATGTTCATAAGGATTATCCTGTCTGTTATTTTGCTAACGCTATGGAAAAGAAAAGGGAGTTGCCCTTTGCTTGTCTCGCCGTTTGTCCTTTACTGAATCTAAAATTATCCGGGAGAGGGAGGCGCGGTATCTTCTGGTGAAAGGTCACTTGGGGGGGCACTTACTCACTTTTCTAATCTACTACACTCCGAATACCAACCTGGTAGAATTTTTTCAGTTCTTATTAAGCTCTATGGCTAAGGAATTTGAAGGTGATGTTATTTTGGCCGGTGACTCTAATTTAGCATTAGATCAGATTTTCGATAGCTCCCAAACCGCCATGCTTTGGCCCCCTTCTAGGCAAAGCCGTAAGCTGGCCCAACTATTGTATCGTTACGACTTTGTCGATGCTTGGAGAGAAGCTAACCCGACTTCTCGAGATTACTCCCATTATTCTAGGGCCCATAATTGTTATTCTCGCATTGACCATATATTTCTTTATACACATTCACTCCCCAGACTCCTCACTGCTAAAATTGTCTCCACGGCTTGGTCTGACCACGACCCAATTGCTATTCAATTGTCCTCCTGGACATTTTGTAAGACGGCTTATTGCTGGCGTCTTAATGACTCCATTTTGGGTAACCCCTCCTATTGTCGGGACATCTCCTCACACTTACAAGCGTACTTTGAACTTAATAAAGCGGAGGATACGAACTCGGCGATTAACTGGGCAGCCCATAAGGCCTCAGTTAGGGGGTTTATTATTCAACTCTCCTCACGAATTAAAAAAGCCTGCAACGACCTACTAGCCACCAAAACCCAATCCTATACAAACTTGGTTGCCCAGCATAAGCGAAATCCCGGTCCGGACCTGCTGCTTTGACTTGACCAGGTCCTATTGGAACTAAATCTCTGCCTTACTACTACGGCTGACAAACAGTTACGATGATCTAACCATCAATTTTTTACTTGGAGAGATAGACCCGGCACCTTATTGGCATGTAAGTTGACTCCCAGATAGTCCCAGACGGCTCTCCCTAAACTCAGATTGGATAATGGAACGTTATCTCAAGACCCTGGTAAGATCCTCCACAAATTTCATTCTTTTTACACTAAACTATATAGCTTGCCTCAGGGAGATGCTTCTTCGTCTCTCAACGCCTTTTTGAGCTCTATTTCGCTTCCCTCTCTCCAGGATGCACATAGGGAGTTGATGGAAAGGCCTATCTCGTGCGAAGAAATTGGGAGTGCTATGAAATCCCTTGCCCCTCATAAAGCCCCGGGACCAGATGGTCTTCCACATAACTATTATAAAGTTTTTCCTGATGTCCTGATTCCCCATATGGCTCTCTACTTTAACTATTTACAGGATGGGGGGCGGGTGCCCCCTGACGAAAACAAGGTAATTATCAGTGTCATCCCCAAGCCTTTTAAGGACGCTTCTATAGTTTCTAATTATTGGCCTGTCTCCTTAATCAATTGTGATTTATAGATTCTTACTAAAATCCTGACTTTACGCATCCATAAATTTTTGGCTCTGTATATTCATGATGATCAGTCAGGATTCATCAGCGGTCGACAAACATCAGATCAAATTCGCTGGACTTTAGCCCTGTTGTCAGCTGTACAATCCAGTTGGGACCAGTCCTCACAGAGGGAAATCCTATTATTATCATTGGATATTCATAAAGCATTTGACAGTCTATCTTGGGACTATTTATTTAGGATGTTGGACAAGTTTGGGTTTGGTCATTATCTCACGACATTATTGCGGGCCCTATATTCTAATCCGTCAGCTCAAGTTTCTATTCGCGGACATAAATCAGCCTCCCTTTCGATAGAGCAAGGAACTAGGCAGGGCTGTCCTCTTTCTCCACTACTATTTGCCTTGGCTATGGAACCACTTGCTATTGCTATCAGCTCTGATCCCGCCATCTCGGGCATCCGCTGCGATCAGCGGGACCATAAATGCGCCCTATTTGCTGATGATGTCCTTATGTATATATCTAACCCTCGAGCTTCTTTACCTGGTCTCCTCCACCTGTTTCATCGTTTCTCTGAGGCCTCTGGTTTAACGCTTAATTCCTCTAAAACAATTGCCTTAAATATCTCGTTACCTGATTTGGAGGTCCATTACCTCCAGGACAATTTTGACTTCCAGTGGGCCTCTAGTTCTCTCCCCTATTTGGGGGTTCACCTCACGAAATCTATTTCAACGTTATATTATTATTATTATTATTATACAGTATTTATAAAGCGCCAATAGTTCGCTCAGCGCTGTACATTACAAAGGGGGACAGAACATGTGACAGAACAATAACAATACAATGCAAAACATGAGGGGATCGAGGGCCCTGCTCTTTTGAGCTTACAATATATAAGACCAATTATCTCCCGCTCTTCAAACGACTCAAATCTGACTTACTAGAGTGGCAGGATCTCTCACTCTCCTGGTTTGGTAGAATTAATTCTATTAAAATGACCTTTCTACTGAGACTATTGTATTATTTTAGGACGTTACCGATCATGGTTCCCAAGAGGGAATTGCTATTATTACAAGCAGCAGTCTCCAGAATTATCTGGAGGGGAAAACGTCCTAGGTTTAACAGGTCAAACTTGTTTTCATTAAAGGAGCATGGCGGTTTGGGACTCCCTAATCTCTTGGCCTATTTTCAGGCGGCACAAATAGCACAGTTATCTTGCACTACGGCCAGGGGGTACATCCCCCAATGGGTTGGGATTGAGACCTCATCTTGTCATCCCTATGCTATTGGTGATCTCATGTGGGTTCCCAGTCGTTTGCATCCTCCTATTCTTGATTTGGGATAGATGGCGAGCTTGCAAATCATTCTTCTCCCCACATACCCCTCTGGCTCCAGTATTTTGCAATCCTGAGTTTATTCCTGGCTTATCGCCGTCGGTGTTCCAATGGTGAATGAATAAGGGCTTGCTACATATCGGAGACTACCTGGATGGGCTTTGTCCTCATTCACAGTGCTTTTTGATAAAGTATCAGATGCCTCCCGTGGAATTGTTTCGTTACTACCAACTTATCTCTTTTATCACTAGCAAACTCAAATTACTTTCAGAACCTTGCTCACTCACTCCCTTAGAGGTCTCCAGTGGGGCAACTGGAATGATGAGGGGTCGTTTGTCCATTCTTTATGCTTCCCTTGTTGATCCACTCACGAAATTATCTTATATGACTCAATGGGAGGGGGATTTGAATCGCTCATTGGACCTGGATACTTTGCGGCAGGCGGCACATACTTTATCAAAGATTTCGATCAATACGGTTCTTATTGAATCCAACTATAAAACGTTACTTCACTGGTATTGGGTTCCTACGCGCCTTGCTAAAATGTACCCTTCTGTATCACCTAGTTGCTTCCGACGCTGTGGACAAGAGGGAACTATGTTCCATATCTGGTGGAAATGCCCGGTAGTGAACAGGTTCTGGATCCGAATGTTTAATTCTATTTATTCGGTAACAGGAATTAATATTCGTAGATCTCCGGAAGTGCCGTTATTTAATTTGCTACCCGCTGACGTTCCCAAAAAATTGACTAAATTAATTTTATACCTCTTACTGGTGGCACGCATTACCATAGCTAGAACTTAATTGGATAATGGTAAACCATAAACTTACAAGCATTGTCAATAATGATGTCTCTAGATTTGAGGTGACGTGGCAACCGTGGATCAGTTATGTTTCTATATCTTAACATCTTGTCGTCCCTATTGGTGCTCTCATGTGGGTTCCCAGTCGTTTGCATCCTCCTATTCTGTGTCCTACGTTGTCCTATTCGTTGACGGTTTGGGATAGATGGAGAGCTTGCAAACCATTCTTCTCCCCACATACCCCTCTGGTTCCAGTATTTTGCAATCCCGAGTTTATTCCTGGCTCATCGCTGTCGGTGTTCCAATGGTGGATGAATAAGGGCTTGCTACGTATCGGAGACTACCTGGATGGGCTTCGTCCTCGTTCACAGTGCTTTTGATAAAGTATCAGATGCCTCCCGTGAAATTGTTTAGTTACTACCAACTTATCTCTTTTATCACTAGCAAACTCAAATTACTTTCAGAACCTTGCTCACTCACTCCCTTAGAGGTCTCCAGTGGGGCAACTGGAATGATGAGGGGTCGTTTGTCCATTCTTTATGCTTCCTTTGTTGATCCACACATGAAACTATCTTATATGACTCAATGGGAGGGGGATTTGAATCGCTCGTTGGACCTGGATACTTGGCGGCAGGCGGCACATACTTTATCAAAGATTTCGATCAATACGGGTCTTATCGAATCCAACTATAAAACGTTACTTCGCTGGTATCTGGTTCCTACGCACCTTGCTAAAATGTACCCTTCTGTATCACCTAGTTGCTTCCGACGCCGTGGACAAGAGGGAACTATGTTCCATATCTGGTGGAAATGCCCGGTAATGAACAGTTTCTGGATCCGAATGTTTAATTCTATTTATTTGGTAACAGGAATTAATATTCATAGATCTCCGGAAGTGGCGTTATTTAATTTGCTACCCGCTGACGTTCCCAAACAATCGACTAAATTAATTTTATACCTCTTACTGGTGGCACGCATTACCATAGCTAGAAGTTGGAGACAATCACTGATCCCACTAGACGGGGTTAAACAAAAACTTAATTGGATAATGGTAAACCATAAACTTACAAGCATTGTCAGTATTGATGTCTCTAGATTTTAGGTGACGTGGCAACCGTGGATCAGTTATATTTCTATATCTTAACAGTGCTGCAGCTGACCCTCCCTATCTCCTCTCCCCCTTTGGTATTACCTCCCCTCCCCTTTTTTTGTGCTATTTTGTTTTGTTTTCTTTCTTCTTAATTCCTTTTTCTCTTCTCTTGAATTGTTTGTATACTTTTGGTGCATTTCTGTTGCATTATCTAGGTTCATTGATTAATGGGCAGTTTGCTACGTGGTTGAGATGGTGTTCCTTTTATATATCACCAATGTCTAATAGTGTTTTTCTTTCATATGCTTAACTGTTCTATGAATACGATTGTGCACTCCATTTCACCATGTAGGTAGCAATTGCTGCTATATTTTTGTATTCTACTGTATACCAATTTTTCAATAAAAATATTGAAGTATAAAATATGCAAAAGCAATGGTGGAAAATAAATGAGTTGATGAAAGCTGTAACAATAGATGTGGAGTTCCCTAATTCTTCCAATTCAAGATTAACCACTTGCCTACCAGGAACTTATACCCCCTTCCTGCCCAGGCCAATTTTCAGCTTTCAGCGCTCTCACATTTTGAATGACAATTCCTCAGTCATGCAACAATGTACCCATATAAAATTTCTGTCCTTTTTTTATGCAAATAGAGCTTTCTTTTGGTGGTATTTAATCACCACTTTTTTTTTTATTTTTTGCACTATAAAGGAAAAAAATGCATTTTGCTTAGTTTCTGTTATAAAAATTTTCAAATAAGTAATTTTTCTTCATAAATTTTGACCAAAATTTATACTGCTACATTTCTTTGCTAAAAATAACACAAATCAGTGCATATTATTTGGTCTGTGTGAAAACTATAGACTCTACAAGCTATGGTACCAATCATTGAAAATTGATCACATCTGATGTACCAATGACCTATCTAATTTCTTGAGGCCCTAACAGGTCAGGATAGTACAAATACCCCCTAAGTGACCCCTTTTTGGAAATTAGACATTCCAAAGTATTTAGTAAGAGGCATGATGAGTTTTTTGAAGTCGTATTTTTTTCCCACAATTCTTCAAAAAATTACGTTTTTATTTTATTTTTTGTTCCCCACAAAAGTTCTTTCTCACACACAGCACATACCTACTTGCAACTACACCCAAAATACTTTCTGCTACTCCTCCTGAATATAATGGTATCAAATGTGTGAGACTTTTCCGCAGCCTGACCACATAAAGCGGCCCAACATGCAAGGAGCACCATCAGGTGTTCTAGGGACATAAATTACACATCTAACATCTTGACTACCTATTACACTTTCTAAGGTCTTGAAGAACCAGGACAATGGAATTACCCACAAAATGACCACATTTTGAGAGGCAAACACCCCAACGAATATTTGTGAGGCATAATTAGTCTTTTGAACATGCTGTTTATTTCCAAAAGTTTTTGGAAAATGAGGGAAGACAATTAAAACGTATTGTTTTTTACACAAAGTTGTTCATTTATAAGATATTTCTAACACATAGCACATAAATACCAAAAAATAAAAGTTCAAAATACATTCTGCTACCACTTCTGAGCATGGAAATACTAAATGAGTGAGACTTTTTCACAGCCTGGCCATAAACAGAGGCCCAACATCCAAGTAGCACCTTTAAGTGTTCTATGGGCAAAAATTGCACATCTAATTTCCTAGCAACCTATCACATTTTTTAAGACCCTGGAGCACCAGTACAGAGGAAACACCCACAAAATGACCCAGTTTTGGAAAGCAAACACTCCAATGTATTTTTTATGAGGCATAATAAGGCATAATAAGGCTTCAGAACATGTTTTTTCCACACGTTTTCAGAAAATGCAGAAAAAAATGAAAACGTAATTTTTTTACACAAAGTTGTCCATTTTTTAAGATATTTCTAACACATAACATGTAAATACCACAAAATACACCCCAAAATACATTCCACTCCTCCTCCTGAGTATGGCAATAACACGTGTAAGACTTTTCCGCAGCCTGACCACATAGAGAGGCCCAACATGCAAGGAGCACCATCAGGTGTTCTAGGGACATAAATAACATATCTAATATCTTGACTAACTGTTACAGTTTTGAATACCCTGAAGCACCAGGACAATGGAATTACCCAAAAAATGACCCCATTTTGAGAAGCAAACACCCCAACATATATTCTATGAGGCATAATGAGTCTTTTGAACATGGTGTTTTTTTCCACAAGTTTTTGGAATATGTGGAAAGAAAATGAAAACGTTTTTTTTTACACAAAATGCACTGATGAGAGAGCGTTGATGGGTGCTGATAAGGGTGCACTTGTGGGTGCTGATGGGGGTGCACAGCTGGGTGCTGGGTACTGTCAATGATGGTCTGGGGAGGCATATTCATGAAGGGATGCACAGACCTCTACAGACTAGACAATGGCTCCCTGACTGCCGTTAAGTATCGGGATGAAATCCTTGGACCCATTGTCAGACCCTACGCTGGTACAGTGAGTCCTGTGTTCCTCCTGGTGCATGACAATGCCTGGCCTCATGTGGGGAGAGTATGCAGGCATTTCCTGGAGGATGAAGGAATTGATACCATTGAATGGTCCCCACACTCACATGACTTAAATCCAATAGAACACCTCTGGGATATCGTGTTTCAGTCCATGTGATATTTCCAGGTTGCACCTCAGACTTTCCAGGAGCTCAGTGATGCCCTGGTCCAGATCTTGGAGGAAATTACTACAGACACCATCTGTCGTCTCATTAGGAGCATGCCCAGACATTGTCATGCATGCATACAAGCACGTGGGGGCCATACAAACTACTGAGTAAGATTTTCAGTTGCTGTAATTAAATTTCAGCAAAATGAACTAGCCTGCTACTTCATTTCTTCACTTTGATTTTCAGGGTGTCTTTGAATTCAGTCCTCTGTAGGTTGATAATTTTCATTTCCATCAAACCATGGACATCCTTATGTTCCTAATACATTACCCAGACCATATCAGTAGAGATATCCAGCATGAGATTTTTTTCCCATTGAGATCTGATGGGTTTTCAAAATGTTCCTTTCATTCTTTTGAGCAGTGTATATCGTTTTAAAGGATAAGTTCACCTTTTAGACAAAAATAATAAATGCACATTTATTTTTGTCTACAGGAGCTGGAAAGCATTGCACCAGAGATCAGTAGATTGCTGATGCCATGCAGGTCTCCTGCAGAACTGTCAGAATATCTGCTGGCCGTACAGGATGACAGGAAGAATCAATGAACTACCCCAGTGCTCCACAGTACCGTGGTAGTTTATTGAAAAGTACAAGCTGACAGCTCCTAAGGCTGCAGGGACTTGCAGTTCATTCATTCACAGCAGTCCATGAATGAATGACATGGCCGTGTGGACACAGCACCCCATGGTGGCGCTATTTTCAAATCTAAGAGATAGTACAGGGGAACTTCTCCCCATACTATCTGTCAGAGGGAGAGGAAGAAAGAAAGACTTCACCCTCTGCAGCTCTCATTTGACAACAGTGTGCATTTTTTATGACTCTTTAATCATTGTGTATTTGTTTCCAACAAAAGGTCAACTAGATATTCTGAGCAAGGTCCTCTCTTTCTTTTACACTCTAACGACTCCATTACCTAATTCATGTACACATTCTGAAACAAGGAAAAGATACTGAGAAAATAAAATCCTAAGATTATAAATTGAAAATGCAAATGTCATAGATAAGTAAATAAAAATATCTTCTCAACAATCACTTTTCTTTATGCTGAATTTCCATAGACAGTGTAAAATATTGCACAAAAATGTATCTGGGCAGGATGTCTCATTGCCAGCATATGCACATAACCATATCCCTGATGTCAGAAATATACAGAGGTGTTCTACAAGGAATCACATGTCTGAAGGAACTGGTGTGGAGTCATCGGGGTAGAGATGCTAAAACCACATTATGGGATTATAGGGTGGCATTATGTAACTAAAACAGGGTGGTTCCATCATTTTCCCAACGCCCATCCTGTTCTTGGACAATGAATATCTGCCTTGACACATTCCATGGTGATTGGGTTAAGGTGTCTCTTCTACCTGTACAGTATGTAAGTAAATTCTTATGACTCATCCGAATTGAGTAACTTGGGTAAGCTATGAAACATCTTCAACATTACACAACCATCTGCCTTGACTCATTCCATGGTGTCTGGTTTAAAGTAACTTTTATGTAAATATAAACTCTGGGATATATTCTTATCACTTGTCGGAACTGACAAAGTAACTACACAACATCTTCAACATTACAGAACAAGTCCAGTTGAGAGTGACCAACTACTACTAGCTATACCAGCAATGGGCAAACTACGGCCCGCGGGCCGTATACGGCCCGGCGGACTTTTTAAACCGGCCCGCGGAGCTAGGCTCCCGCTAGGCTCCTCTCGCAGTCCGCCCTGAAGACCGGTGTAGCATGAAAATCTGTCTCCTATGAGGATCTGTCCCCCTCGACGTATCTGCGCATGTGCCGGAGATCGCCGATCGGCTGCTAATGCCTGAAACTGGCACATGCGCAGATACGTCGAGGCTACACCGGAACGGCGCGGGAATACGGCGAGAGGAACGCGCGGAGTAAAGGTAAGTGAATTGACACAGGGGGGACTTGGGGACTTAATATGGGGGATGAATTAATATGGGGAATGAATTACTATATGGGGGATGAATTACTATGGGGGATGAATTACTATATGGGGGATGAATTACTGTATGGGGGATGAATTACTATATGGGGGATGAATTACTATGTGGGGGATGAATTACTATGTGGGGGATGAATTACTATATGGGGGATGAATTACTATGGGGGATGAATTAATATGGGGGATGAATTACTATATGGTGGATGAATTACTATGGGGGATGAATTACTATATGGGGGATGAATTACTGTATGGGGGATGAATTACTATATGGGGGATGAATTACTATGTGGGGGATGAATTACTATGTGGGGGATGAATTACTATATGGGGGATGAATTACTATGGGGGGGATGAATTACTATGTGGGGGATGAATTACTATGGGGGATGAATTACTATATGGGGGATGAATTACTATGGGGGATGAATTACTATGGGGGGTGATTTACTATATGGGGGATGAATTACCATATGGGGGATGAATTACTATGTGGGGGATGAATTACTATATGGGTGATGAATTACTATGGGGGATGAATTACTATGGGGGATGAATTACTATATGGGGGATGGATTACTATATGGGGGATGAATTACTATGGGGGAGGAATTACTATATGGGGGATGAATTACTATAGGGGATGAATTACTATATGGGGGATGAATTACTATATGGGGGATTAATTACTATGCTTACTATGGGGGAATATTACTATACTTACTATGGATGACACATACACATCATTCATCTACTCTTGGTCCGGCCCCCGGGTCCAATATATGAACCCATTGCGGCCCTCAAGTCAAAAAGTTTGCCCACCCCTGAGCTATACCATGACCTGGATCAATGAGAACCTTCACAGAAAATGTTGATGGTACTAGAAAAACAGGAAAACCCATACCAAAAAGCTCTATATCACATATTTCTGAAGAAACATAAACATTTAATTATGATACAGTAAACAACCAATATTGTACTTATAGTTTATGCATTAATTTTTTTTTTTAATGAACAGAGGCAATGGTGGAACATAGGAGAATGGATAAAAGCTGTAAAAATAATCAATGGAGTTCCCTACTGCTTTTAATTTAGGAATAATGAAGGGCGTCAGGAGAAATACAGTACAAAAAATAATTCCTAAAAGATTATTAGCTATGAGATGAATTAGCAATGTAAATAAACAGCTCACCAAGGAGGATTAAATGTATAAAAGGGTTTCAGATCAACTCAGTAAATAATAGAGACTAATAATTCACTGTCAGTGGTATATTATTTCCACTAAAGTACACGATGGATGATCTGACATTATCTGCCGGGGATTTTCACAGTAAACTAATACATCCAGACATTGTGTCTAAAAGTATGCAAGGGATTGAGGTGCGGTATGTAACTATTGTTTGAAGACAAATGAATACATAGGCAAAGCATGGAATTGTTTTGTGTTTCCATACAGATGAAGAACTGTAGGATTGTAATGATATATACTTCACAATCTTCTCCACCACTCATTTTACCTGAGTCATTTCCAATCATTACACTCTCCGGCCACTTTATTAGGTACACTTTGCTGGTGCCAAGAAAATATCCTCCACACCATTTCACCACCAGCCTGAACCATTGATACAAGGCAGGATGGATCCACCACATCCTGACACCACCACCAGCCTGAACCATTGATACAAGGCAGGATGGATCCACCACACCATTACACCTCCACCAGCCTGAACCGTTGATACAAGGCAGGATGGATCCATGCCTTTATGTTGTTTTTGATTTATTTTAGGTAATGTTATCTTTCTATCATATCAAACCAGTCAGCCCATTCTCCTCTGACCTCTGACATCAACAAGGCATTTTCATCCACACAACTGCCACTCACTGGATATTTTTTCTTTTTTGGACCATTCTCTGTAAACCCTAGAGATGGTTGTGCATGAAAATCCCAGTAGATCAGCAGTTTGTGAAATACTCAAACCAGCTCATCTGGCACCAACAGCCAAGTCACTTAAATCCCTTTAAATTCCCCATTCTAAGCATCAGCAAGCCATCTTCACACTTCTAGATTCCTAAATGCATTGAGTATCTGCCATGTGATTGACTGGCTATCAATTCGTGTTACCAAGCAATTGAAAAGGTGTACCTAATAAAGTGGCCGCTGAATGTATATTGTAATTTTTAACTCAGCTTAGCTAATGCCAAAAAAAGATTGGATTGTACATTTTAAATGTGAACTTTTCTGGCCCAGCGTATTGTTATAATATCACATTTTGAACCTGCCATACAATTACTTGCCAATGTTTCATTATCTAATTTCCTGACTGATTCACTGTTCAACAGGTAAAAAGTTTTGGGCATAAAATTAGCTAATCTTACATAATTTTGGGGTGCTGAAAACGAAAATGACCCTAAAAAATGTTGATTGGCTCTAGTTTCCATGATATATTCACCCATCTAATGACGTAAGCCATTCAAAATTATGATGCAACTTCAGCTGCATATTGCGCAATGGATACTGGTGACCAATAGAAAATTGCATGTATACTGAGATGATGCAATATTAGCCTTTAATTGCATCACTTCACTGCATAAAAGCTGCAGTATCTGTAGCTGATTGTAGTTGGACAGCGTCTTTACATTTCGTTTTATGCTTATATAGGCTACTCAGTAATGCCTCGAACTTGTGTGAATAAAGCAGATAATTTCTGCTATATCTGCGGTGAAATAACTTTTATCTCACAAAAAAGGAGGATAACAGGAATGATTAAGAAAGCCTACAACTTGTATTTTGGCTGCAAGATAGGAGATCAGGACAAGAGCTGGGCACCACATATAGGCTGCAATTCTTGTGGGACGGCACTGGAGCAATGGTTGAATGGAAAAAAGGCATCTATGCCTTTCGCTGTGCCAATGATTTGGAGAGAGCCAACAGATCATGTTAGTAATTGTTACTTTTGTATGGTGCCTCCAATTGTAAAAGGGCTAAATAAGAAGAAAAAGTTATCTGTGCACTATCCAAATATTCCATCGGCAATACGTCCAGTTCCTCATGGAGAGGGGCTACCAATTCCTAAAGCACCAGAATCCTTCGTGGTTGAGTCAAGTGAGGAAGAACCTGAAGCGTGTAGTCACGTGCAGTTGTAAGAGATAGCCCTTTCCTCGAATACAAGAGAAAAGCCAAGAGAAGCAAAACCGACACAAACTGAAGACAAAACTAGTGAGAATCCTAAGTATTAAAATGATTCAACTTAGCTTATGGCTATAATTTTTCTTGGTAATCCTATGCAATATATTATGCCATTTAGGCTTTGTTATGTAGTCAATATCACTTGCTTTATATTTGTGGAAAGACATCTATCTATATAATTATTGTGCATTATGTAGTCATTACACCTATAGTAGAAAACTTTCCGTTTACAGAAAAACTAGAGCCAATTGACAAATTTCATTGTTATATTTGAACTCAGAATGTGAAATTCATTAAGAAATGGATCCTTTTGTTTCCAAAACTGGCAAAAAATAAAAATTTGTTGAACAGTGTTATCTGCTGTGTTTTTATGTCCCTTTCCTTCCATTGAGTGGATTTTTTTCCATTTATTGTCTTTATTTATGCTCAAGATTTAAAGTTAACCATTTAAAAATATGTTCAATTTTCAGTCAAGTAAAAAATACATTTTGCATAGGAATAATTTATATTTATTAAAACTCAACTGAACTTTTTCTTTAAGTCAGTTAAATAATTTTCAGGTGTGTAAAAAGAAATCAGATCTTTTGTGGTTTCCATTAGGAAGCAGCCACAAAGTAAGTAGAAAAGGCCATTCAATACCTTCATACTGCAGAAATGGACCTTTGCTCTCTCTGTGAAAGCAGTGATCTGCCTGCAAAGGTTCTACTTGCATTTCCTGGAGACAGGCTCATAGTTCTGAATTTAAAGCGATAGTAAAGTACCTATTTTTACTTGTGCCTAGCTTACAATCATGTTTACCTGTGAGTACAATGAATATCTGCTAAATGTGTTCCATTTAGGAGATTTTCACATTGTCAACAGCCGATGATATCACCCACGTGTGCGCAGTGATGTTCTGAATTCAGGGCACACGGTATGCTTTTGAGCTCCAGTGCAGATGATTTCATCATGGCCTCGGTGACGTCATCGCGGCCTCGGTCATTCAGATGGTCAGAACCTGCAAATCTTGAAGAAAGACCGGGTAAAGACGGCAGGGCTGGGGGAGTTGGGTTGCTGTGACAGTGCTGCGCTGGAGGGAACCCTATGCAGGTCATCACACGGTGCAAATTAGCACATTATGGCTTAGACATACAGGACACTCTTTTTTTCAGCGGTTTACTACAGCTTTAACAAAACCTATGCTCCCTATTGACTAAAGAGTTGTAGCTTTGACTTTTTGAGGGTGTGTTGGACCTGCAGAGAGACCATAGATGGTCAGTATGGTGACAGGAAACTTGCTTTTTTACTCAGACTGTAGCTTTTGTTTCCTGAAAATTGGACCAGAAATGACTTTTATTTTGATGCACATGTAGTGTTTTTTACTGACTTAAATTGAAATTTCAGTTAGGCTTAAGAAAAGAAATGACACATGGGGGTTTATTTACTAAAGCTGGAGAGTCCAAAATCAGACTCCCTTCTGCTTAGAAACCAATCAGCTTCTAACCTCAGCTTGTTCAATGAAGCTTTGGCAATGAAACCTGGAAGCTGATTGGTTTCTATGCAGAAGGGAGTCTGATTTTGGACTCTCCAGCTTTAGTAAATAAACCCCCATGGGGTCTATTTATAAAGCAAGAGATTAATGCCTGTATCTTCAGCTTCATCTCGTGCCCCATATGTGGTATAGGTTTCTCATTGAAGTGTTTTCCCGAAACTATTCCTCATTTCGGCCACTAGGAGGAGCTGAAGATATGGGCATCAATCTTTTACAAAATTACTGGACATTTCCTTCAGCACAATGAATAATCCTGAGCCCAATTGCAAGTTATATTTTCTTATACCTTGCAAAAACTGTACACCCAGATTGGTTGTTGTACAGCACAGATACAGTATAGTATTATAGGGCCATTTAGTCTAAATGTATTTATTTGTTTCAGGTATATATATAGCTCTGCCAATTTATGCAGTGCTTTACATACGTATATCGTACATTCACATCAGTCCCTAACCCTCAAGGGGAGTACAATCTATGGTCCCTAAATTACATTCATACACATACCAGAGCCAAGTTACCGACCAGCATGTCTTTGGAGTGTGAGAGGAAACCCACACAGGCACAGGGAGAACATGCAAACTCCAGGCAGGTAGCATCCTGGTTGGGATTTTTTTCCAGTAACTCTAGTGCTGCCAGGCAAAAGTGCTAACCATTAGGCCAGTGTGCTTAAGGCTTGTTGGCAATCATTAGTGCAGTGTATTGAAACAATTGTTTCCATGGAATAGGACTTCAGGACCAACAACAATGAATAACCAGGGTATAGTCCAATGGTTGTCTTTTTATATGCAAATCTTTCTAATGACCAAATGATCTCACTTTTATAGCATGAGAACATAGATGCTAAATGGGATTTTTGAAAAGGTTAAAATAAAGTGCATTTCCAATAGGAACAATGGCTTATTAATGGGTAAGTTCACCATTTTTAGGGTGGAACATGTTACAGTAGCTGCAGACCCCCCCCCCACACTTCTTGTGACAGCAAGAGGGGCTTCTATCCCCACACCCAATGTCACAACTAAAAATAATTGTGTCAATGCGGGGCTCCATCCACTCAGCCACATCCTTCATTCAAAATGTCTTGTGCATCAATGCCTATAAGTACTGTCAGCCTTTGTGGCTGATGGCTTGTAGTTCTCAATGAGCTGTGAGGATGCTGGTGGGTGCTTTTGTAGTCCATTGAGTTTCCTTGACTGCAGTAACTGCCTGCCCATAATAGAGATATGTGCTGATCGCAGATGCAATGATTTACAGGCTCCCAAGAAAAAAATAGTAAATTCACATTTATTTACCTGCAAAAAAATGTGCATTTATTTTTTTTTTAATAAAGTGAAATTATCCTTATTATTATTTACCTGGAGAAAATATAGAATAATGTTACATTCCTTAGACCCAGGACCATTAATCCAACCTTAATCTATACTACAAAACTGAACCCTGTTAATCTTGTCTCATGCTATAGGCCTAATGTTCTGGCAATCCTCAATGTCAACTGTATTCTCAGATTAAAAACAGAAGAATGATATGACCGGTTTGACTGATATTAGACAAAATGAAATCTTGGGGGGTAAAAAGAGGATACATTGTTTTTTTTCTAATATTTAATTCATGGAACTAATCCATTCTCCCTCCTAAATTCCTCATATTCCCTGATAATAACTTTCTAACCAGTTGGTCTATGTGATTGTTAGACAATATAATAGAGAAGTGTATGGCGGCATAAAACATTGGGCATGGTTGTATTTTATTTTTTTATATTATTTACCTGCAAAATAAAATGCAGAGCAAAGTGATTACTTTTTGATGATAGCACAAAATTGTGTAAAATAGATAAAACTCTGCTGGGTAGTAATATATGCTAAAACGTTCTTAACAACGTTGTATGGATGAATGGCAGATTGCTGGTTTTGTTTTTCCTTCTGCTGGAATAGTGATGGATGGTTTTCTTAAATGATGTATTTTCATGTTCTCTTACCAGGTCCATCACAATAACATAACCTATATTGTACTAACAGGTTTTCCCAATCTAAAATACATCAAAATCCTATTTTTCTTGGTGCTGGTTTTCATATATTGTGTTACTATTTCGGGAAATCTTTTTATTTTGGTTTTATTTTACGTGAGTAAAACACTTCAATCTCCCATGTACCTCTTCATCACCCAACTATCCTTGTTTGATATAATTCTGACCACAGATATCCTTCCCAACCTTCTTTATATCATCTTACATGATGGATGTACCATGTCTTTTGCTGGATGCATCATCCAGTTCTCCTTCTTTGCACATGCTGAGGCCTCGGAGCTTTTTCTCCTGACTGTGATGTCCTACGATCGGTATTTGGCCATCTGTAAGCCCCTGCATTACCACTCTATAGTAAACCAATCAATTTGCATTAAATCAGTGATTGCCATTTGGTTATTGGGTTTCAAAATGACATTGATTGATTCCATATCTCTGTGCAGTCTATACTACTGTGGACCAAATGTCATTCACCACTTCTTCTGTGACTATCTAGGAATACTTGAACTTTCCTGCTCTGATACTTTATGGATAGATTTTCAGACCTATGTAGTAGGTTTCATTTGTGTCGTAGTACCTTTTATATTAATTCTTCTATCATATATCTATATTGTTATAACCATTCTCAAAATTAAATCCATTGCAGGAAGACAGAAGGCCTTCACCACCTGCAGCTCTCACCTGACCACAGTGTGCATTTTCTATGGGACAATAATTGCTGTGTATTTGTTTCCAACAAAAGGTCAACTAGATATTCTGAGCAAAGTCCCCTCTCTCTTTTACACTGTAATGACTCCATTGCTTAATCCAATCATATATACATTCAGGAACAATGAATTTAAAAAAGCTATTGACAAAATAAAATTCTGAGTTGTAAATTAAAAAAAGCAAATGTGACCAATACGCTGTTCTCAGCAATTAGTCTTCTTCATGCTAGATTTATATGATATATACAGTATATATATATATATATATATATATATATATATATATACACACACACACATACCATATATATTGATATGGGGGTTCGTTAGTTCAGTGGTGGATGCGTTTGTAGTGACACCATGCAAGTCAAAACTGTAATTAAGGGTTTTCTGGCCTGCTTTTATTGAAAAAACAGAAAACTAAAGTCCTTACATCAGGTTGCCAACACAGAGGTGGCAGTTTCTCACAGCAGGAATGGGTAATAGGAAATGCTAAGCCACCTGGCTGCCTTACTTGCAGCACCACAGCTCAGGCACTAAACCTTCCTCTTATGCTTTGGATTGATCCCCCAGACCATCTCTCCTTGATCTCAGTCTTCAGTTGCAGACCCTCAGCCCATGACACAGTAAGGTTCATTCACTGCAGCCTTTGTAATTCCCGGAGTCAACCTGGTACGTGCAAACACAAGGACAAATTTTTTTTTTGTAGTGAATACTTGTGAGCTATTATGAATTGAGGTAAATGATAAATAATTAAATCTAAAAGTGTATGGGGTGCGCTGGCACTTACACTGACTCACTTAACTAGTGTGTATAGATGATAGAAAAACAAATGCGCCGCGCTCCTATATATAAGTATATACAGCTTATACTACTAACGTGTATCAATATGGTGAATAGTGACTATACCACTAATTACATATATTACATATAAATCACATGCACAGTGTATACTCCTAAAGTGATAGTGCCTTAGTGGGTGCTATGGTGTAAACCCATATTGCACCTCTATATAGCTGTGTACATGCTATATAATTGATGCAAACACATATGTGCACGTGCTGGTAATACACAAATAAAGAATAAAGTCTTTAGAATAAATGTGCAAGTGAATATTCTGTTCCTTTTCTCCAAGTGCTAGATGGTCTCCTTATATGCTCACCTCTATATTTGCCAGAACAAATCCAGGCAAATACGCTTTTTATCCTTCCAGGATAGATGAAATGGGATGATGCCTTTACTCCAGCCGTCCTATAAGGTGGACATACCTATGGATGGATCCTCCTGTTCTTTCCTTTATCTCCCTGTGTATCAATGAGTACACTGAATAGCTCTCTTGGGATCTCCCAGTTCCCCTCCTGGGGTTGTTTCCTCGTTCACTCCTCCTTATAGCAGCTCATGGGATGTTTGGTCAAAGAAGAAAAAGCAGACCATAGTGTCTTATCCTTGTGCAAAAAATGAATTTATTTCTGCCACTAACAGGTATAACTTGGTGGCATACAGCTCATATGTGATCCAGACAGGTATAGATGGCAGTCAGCAGGTGAAAAATCCGGTAACAAGAACCTCTCTGTAGCTGCCCCTGCAGTGCTATCTGCCTGTGCTTGTATTCGGATCTACTCGCTTCTCCAGTGCAATGTCGTGACGTCAGAGCCCCTCCCCTACGCGTTGCGTCACAGGGTCACGTGACTTCATCAGGGGGAATATGATTGGATGCCACGACTGTGTATGCCCAGCTATTTATATCTCTCGGCCGCCATTTTCCCGAAGCCCATATGGGCGCGGCCATTTTCCCAGTGATTTTCCCTAGCTGTATTGCAGGTAGGTATTTACAATGTGCATGTCTACTTGGATCTTACGTTTCCTCTGTCTGTCAGACATTGCTAACTGGGTCAGCTGTAATCCATCATATAACCTGCATTGGCTAAATGGTAACAACGAGTTGTAATTTGTATTACAAGGATAAGCTAATTACTTCTAGTTCTGGCAGATAAACTGATTCTTTACTTTATTCAAATCAATATAGAATATAAGGTATAAAATATAAAATAATAAGACAAATTAAAATATTAAAAATAATGTATTAAACATTATGCAACTAAAAATCATATATATTTCTATAATTAACCTATGTTATATTAATTATAGTGTCATCTTCAATCCTTAATGTTACCCATCTCTATATCAAGGAAGATGCCGATGACAAGTGTAGTATAGTGTTAGAGTATATGCGTTTACTGCTAGTGTATAATACTCAAATATCATCCCAAACCCACCATGAGTATCCCCATGATGGAGCTGGAAAGTACAAAGCACATATAATTAGATGTTCTCAATCTGTATGTATATTGGGGGTCTCGGAATATCATTATGAATTTCCATGTTTATTTATTACTAATAAAACATGTCAGGTCAAATTCCTTATTTAACCCACTGGGAGCCATACAGCCCATTTCATAGATCCACTTCGACTCCTTCTTACTAATTTCCCTTACTAGGTTATCCCCCCTCCAGTGTTGTATATGCTTCTCAATGCCCCAGAACTCTAGTTTGCTTGCATCTTTATTGTGATATTTTTTGAAGTGCTGTGATAGATGGTGGTATTTGTATCCCCTATTTATATTGTATACATGTTCTTTGATTCTTTCTTTGAGCATCCTCTTTGTACGACCAATGTATATTAAATTGCATGGACATTTTAGGGCATAGATAACCCCCTTTGTATCACATGATATGAATTGCTGGATAGTGTATTCCTTTCCACTTTGGGGATTCTGAAATGTAAATCTTCTCCTTGGGTTATTGGTCACTCTAATACAACTGTAACATCTACCACAAGTGTAGAACCCTTTTCCTTGAAAGAAGCTTATTTGATGATTTTTGACAGGTGGTACTATTACGCTCTTAACGACCTTATCCCTAATATTAGGAGCTTTTTGGTATATAAATCTAGGCATTATAGGAATATTATTCTTCAGGTGCTTATCTAATGTCAAAATTTTCCAATGTTTTTTTATTATATTCTGTATTGATCTATACTGGGTATTAAATTGTAGCACTACCGCTAGTTCCTCATTTGCAGTGTTATCTTTACCTTTATCTGCTATTAATGCGTTCCGGTCCATAAGGCCTACTTTCTCCCTTTCTTTGTATATTGTTTCTTTTTTATATCCTTTATTAATGAATCTTTCTGATATTACACCACTTTGCTCTTCATAGTCCTTCATGTTAGTGCAGTTCCTTTTCAGTCTAATAAATTGGCCTCTAGGGATATTATTTAACCACGCTTTGTGATGGCAGCTGTCTATGGGGATATAGGAATTTCTATCTACTGCTTTGAAATGGTTTTTAGTGTATAGTTGTAATCCCTCTTTGTAAATTTGGATATCTAGAAAGTTGATAAAATTATCATGTATATCATAGCTCAATTTTATATTAGCAGTATTCATATTTAGGTTATCATAGAATTTCACCAATTCCTCTTTTTCCCCTTTCCATATCACTAGGAGGTCATCAATAAATCTTTTATATATAATGATATCTGGGCTTTTATTCTGAAATACTGATTCCTCTTCCCATTTTGCCATATAAAGGTTAGCAATGCTAGGGGCGAATTTAGCGCCCATAGCTACTCCCTTTCTTTGTATATAGTATGTATTGTCGTACCAAAAGTAGTTGTGAGTAAGGCAAAACTTTAAACATTTTATGATGAATTTATTATGTCTAATAGTGTTGTTTCCATACTTATTTAGTGCCCATATAGCTGCTTCTATGGCCCCCTGGTGGTCTATGTTGGTGTACAATGCTGCTACATCTGCTGTACTTAAAATCGTGTTTGGATCTATGTTGGTGTCCTTGATTTCCTGTATCACATGTTTTGTGTCCCTTAGGTATGCTGTAGTTTGAGTGACCAATGGTTGTAGATGATAATCTACATATTGCCCTAGCCTGGCTGTAAGCGAGTCTATCCCATTTATAATGGGTCTACCTGGCGGGTTGGTACTGTCTTTATGAATTTTGGGAACTGAATACATGATGGGCAATCTGCATACTGATGGTATAAGATATTGATGTTCCTTCTCATTAATTACCCCTTTCTTTTTCCCTTTAGAGACCAATTTGCTAAGTTGTTTCTTATATTCCTTAGTGGGATTATTAGTAAGCACTTCGTATGTATCCCTGTCATTAAGCATATCTGTCATTACTTTTTCATAGTAGATCTTAGATTGTATCACTATGCCCCCTCCCTTGTCTGCTGGACGTATAATAATGTCATCCCTCTTTTTCAAAGAATCTAAACCTCTTTTGAGATTCATTTCCATTTTGGGTTTCTTAATGCTGAGGGATTCTAGATCTTGTAGTACCATCTGTTTGAATGTATCG
Source organism: Staurois parvus (assembly GCF_062004578.1). Lineage (NCBI taxonomy): Eukaryota > Metazoa > Chordata > Amphibia > Anura > Ranidae > Staurois > Staurois parvus. Next base: position 4,913,676 of record NW_028318266.1, read on the forward strand.
ATAAATTTATTATCTCCAATCTGGGGATTAAAAACAGATTTGTTTTTAAGTTGACTGTGGGTGGTAGATTCTATTGCTTCTGTGTTATATGTAATAGGATTACTAGCGTAATACTTTTTTAAATTGAGCTTCCTAATCAGTTTCTGAATGCTCACATATGTGTCAAATTTATTGAGTCCCTTTGGTGGGGCATATTTGAGACCCTTGCTAAGCGCATATGTTTCTTCTTCTGTGAGGGGCACTCCACTGATATTAAAGATACCTTCACCCTTTAGTTCCTTCTTCTTTTTTTTTTTGTTGTGACCTTCTTCCTCCTCTTTTTCCTCTCTTTCTTGTATGTGTTCTACTTCCCTTCCTCCTTGGGGATTCAAATCCCATCCTAAAAAAGGATTGGGGAGGGGTGAATTGACTACCTCCCTTTCCAGGGGTGAGTATCTATTTTGTGTGGGTACTGAATATGGTTTGTTCATTACTGGGTATTGTACTTGATATTGTGCTTGGTACTGTGGCCTCTGTGGCTTAGGATAATAAGGGCCTCTTTCATAATCAGGTCTCCCATAGTAATCTTGTGTGTAATAACCTTGGTGCCCTCTTTGGTTATGACCTCTATTGCCATTGTGATAGGGTCTTCCCCCTTGGTATGGTTGATGATATGGGGGTCTATATGGTCCCTGATTGTGATAGGGTGGTCTGCCATTGTTGGGGTTCCCTCCTTTGTGCTGGGAATGTCCCTTCATGTCCTTATTAGGTGTTTTGAAACCTATTGTTTTCTTAGGGGGTGTTTTTTCATTAGTTTTGACTGGTGTGGACTCAGTAGATTTGATCTCATTCGAAATAGAGTTGGTTTGCCATTTAAATACTGATTTGTGTTGATAGTCTTGGCTGACTCTTTGAAATTTTTTCTTCTTTTTGTTTTTGATCTCTATGTCTTTTTTCTGGGCATTTTTGTTCAACTGGGATAGGTGTTTAGTAAAGTCTGGGTGGTCTTTATTAGTCTCTACCTTATTTTGGTACTCCTTTATTACTTTTTCAATTTTTCTCATTTTTCTTTGTTTTCTTTTAATTAGGAACTGGAGAACTTCCATTCCTTTTTCACTAAAGAAATTGTACCATTCTTCCCTGTCTTCCTCTTCCAGTAGACCATCATTGATAGGTAATTCCCATCTGAGCTTCCTCGGAATCATTCTTTCTTTGATATATTTTTCCATAGTGACTATATCCCACCACATACTAATTTTTTTGTCCATGAGGTTCCCTAATTTCTTAAATATAATATTTATACTTGGATCCTCCTGGTTATCTCCTACAAATATATTATTGATATCCAATTCCCTATTTTCCAAAAATGTGAAAACCTCCATAATTTCTACCAACAAGTGATAAATGAGTGTAAATGAACAATTGTAGTGAATACTTGTGAGCTATTATGAATTGAGGTAAATGATAAATAATTAAATCTAAAAGTGTATGGGGTGCGCTGGCACTTACACTGACTCACTTAACTAGTGTGTATAGATGATAGAAAAACAAATGCGCCGCGCTCCTATATATAAGTATATACAGCTTATACTACTAACGTGTATCAATATGGTGAATAGTGACTATACCACTAATTACATATATTACATATAAATCACATGCACAGTGTATACTCCTAAAGTGATAGTGCCTTAGTGGGTGCTATGGTGTAAACCCATATTGCACCTCTATATAGCTGTGTACATACTATATAATTGATGCAAACACATATGTGCACGTGCTGGTAATACACAAATAAAGAATAAAGTCTTTAGAATAAATGTGCAAGTGAATATTCTGTTCCTTTTCTCCAAGTGCTAGATGGTCTCCTTATATGCTCACCTCTATATTTGCCAGAACAAATCCAGGCAAATACGCTTTTTATCCTTCCAGGATAGATGAAATGGGATGATGCCTTTACTCCAGCCGTCCTATAAGGTGGACATACCTATGGATGGATCCTCCTGTTCTTTCCTTTATCTCCCTGTGTATCAATGAGTACACTGAATAGCTCTCTTGGGATCTCCCAGTTCCCCTCCTGGGGTTGTTTCCTCGTTCACTCCTCCTTATAGCAGCTCATGGGATGTTTGGTCAAAGAAGAAAAAGCAGACCATAGTGTCTTATCCTTGTGCAAAAAATGAATTTATTTCTGCCACTAACAGGTATAACTTGGTGGCATACAGCTCATATGTGATCCAGACAGGTATAGATGGCAGTCAGCAGGTGAAAAATCCGGTAACAAGAACCTCTCTGTAGCTGCCCCTGCAGTGCTATCTGCCTGTGCTTGTATTCGGATCTACTCGCTTCTCCAGTGCAATGTCGTGACGTCAGAGCCCCTCCCCTACGCGTTGCGTCACAGGGTCACGTGACTTCATCAGGGGGAATATGATTGGATGCCACGACTGTGTATGCCCAGCTATTTATATCTCTCGGCCGCCATTTTCCCGAAGCCCATATGGGCGCGGCCATTTTCCCAGTGATTTTCCCTAGCTGTATTGCAGGTAGGTATTTACAATGTGCATGTCTACTTGGATCTTACGTTTCCTCTGTCTGTCAGACATTGCTAACTGGGTCAGCTGTAATCCATCATATAACCTGCATTGGCTAAATGGTAACAACGAGTTGTAATTTGTATTACAAGGATAAGCTAATTACTTCTAGTTCTGGCAGATAAACTGATTCTTTACTTTATTCAAATCAATATAGAATATAAGGTATAAAATATAAAATAATAAGACAAATTAAAATATTAAAAATAATGTATTAAACATTATGCAACTAAAAATCATATATATTTCTATAATTAACCTATGTTATATTAATTATAGTGTCATCTTCAATCCTTAATGTTACCCATCTCTATATCAAGGAAGATGCCGATGACAAGTGTAGTATAGTGTTAGAGTATATGCGTTTACTGCTAGTGTATAATACTCAAATATCATCCCAAACCCACCATGAGTATCCCCATGATGGAGCTGGAAAGTACAAAGCACATATAATTAGATGTTCTCAATCTGTATGTATATTGGGGGTCTCGGAATATCATTATGAATTTCCATGTTTATTTATTACTAATAAAACATGTCAGGTCAAATTCCTTATTTAACCCACTGGGAGCCATACAGCCCATTTCATAGATCCACTTCGACTCCTTCTTACTAATTTCCCTTACTAGGTTATCCCCCCTCCAGTGTTGTATATGCTTCTCAATGCCCCAGAACTCTAGTTTGCTTGCATCTTTATTGTGATATTTTTTGAAGTGCTGTGATAGATGGTGGTATTTGTATCCCCTATTTATATTGTATACATGTTCTTTGATTCTTTCTTTGAGCATCCTCTTTGTACGACCAATGTATATTAAATTGCATGGACATTTTAGGGCATAGATAACCCCCTTTGTATCACATGATATGAATTGCTGGATAGTGTATTCCTTTCCACTTTGGGGATTCTGAAATGTAAATCTTCTCCTTGGGTTATTGGTCACTCTAATACAACTGTAACATCTACCACAAGTGTAGAACCCTTTTCCTTGAAAGAAGCTTATTTGATGATTTTTGACAGGTGGTACTATTACGCTCTTAACGACCTTATCCCTAATATTAGGAGCTTTTTGGTATATAAATCTAGGCATTATAGGAATATTATTCTTCAGGTGCTTATCTAATGTCAAAATTTTCCAATGTTTTTTTATTATATTCTGTATTGATCTATACTGGGTATTAAATTGTAGCACTACCGCTAGTTCCTCATTTGCAGTGTTATCTTTACCTTTATCTGCTATTAATGCGTTCCGGTCCATAAGGCCTACTTTCTCCCTTTCTTTGTATATTGTTTCTTTTTTATATCCTTTATTAATGAATCTTTCTGATATTACACCACTTTGCTCTTCATAGTCCTTCATGTTAGTGCAGTTCCTTTTCAGTCTAATAAATTGGCCTCTAGGGATATTATTTAACCACGCTTTGTGATGGCAGCTGTCTATGGGGATATAGGAATTTCTATCTACTGCTTTGAAATGGTTTTTAGTGTATAGTTGTAATCCCTCTTTGTAAATTTGGATATCTAGAAAGTTGATAAAATTATCATGTATATCATAGCTCAATTTTATATTAGCAGTATTCATATTTAGGTTATCATAGAATTTCACCAATTCCTCTTTTTCCCCTTTCCATATCACTAGGAGGTCATCAATAAATCTTTTATATATAATGATATCTGGGCTTTTATTCTGAAATACTGATTCCTCTTCCCATTTTGCCATATAAAGGTTAGCAATGCTAGGGGCGAATTTAGCGCCCATAGCTACTCCCTTTCTTTGTATATAGTATGTATTGTCGTACCAAAAGTAGTTGTGAGTAAGGCAAAACTTTAAACATTTTATGATGAATTTATTATGTCTAATAGTGTTGTTTCCATACTTATTTAGTGCCCATTTAGCTGCTTCTATGGCCCCCTGGTGGTCTATGTTGGTGTACAATGCTGCTACATCTGCTGTACTTAAAATCGTGTTTGGATCTATGTTGGTGTCCTTGATTTCCTGTATCACATGTTTTGTGTCCCTTAGGTATGCTATAGTTTGAGTGACCAATGGTTGTAGATGATAATCTACATATTGCCCTAGCCTGGCTGTAAGCGAGTCTATCCCATTTATAATGGGTCTACCTGGCGGGTTGGTACTGTCTTTATGAATTTTGGGAACTGAATACATGATGGGCAATCTGCATACTGATGGTATAAGATATTGATGTTCCTTCTCATTAATTACCCCTTTCTTTTTCCCTTTAGAGACCAATTTGCTAAGTTGTTTCTTATATTCCTTAGTGGGATTATTAGTAAGCACTTCGTATGTATCCCTGTCATTAAGCATATCTGTCATTACTTTTTCATAGTAGATCTTAGATTGTATCACTATGCCCCCTCCCTTGTCTGCTGGACGTATAATAATGTCATCCCTCTTTTTCAAAGAATCTAAACCTCTTTTGAGATTAATTTCCATTTTGGGTTTCTTAATGCTGAGGGATTCTAGATCTTGTAGTACCATCTGTTTGAATGTATCGATAAATTTATTATCTCCAATCTGGGGATTAAAAACAGATTTGTTTTTAAGTTGACTGTGGGTGGTAGATTCTATTGCTTCTGTGTTATATGTAATAGGATTACTAGCGTAATACTTTTTTAAATTGAGCTTCCTAATCAGTTTCTGAATGCTCACATATGTGTCAAATTTATTGAGTCCCTTTGGTGGGGCATATTTGAGACCCTTGCTAAGCGCATATGTTTCTTCTTCTGTGAGGGGCACTCCACTGATATTAAAGATACCTTCACCCTTTAGTTCCTTCTTCTTTTTTTGTTGTGACCTTCTTCCTCCTCTTTTTCCTCTCTTTCTTGTATGTGTTCTACTTCCCTTCCTCCTTGGGGATTCAAATCCCATCCTAAAAAAGGATTGGGGAGGGGTGAATTGACTACCTCCCTTTCCACACAAAATAGATACTCACCCCTGGAAAGGGAGGTAGTCAATTCACCCCTCCCCAATCCTTTTTTAGGATGGGATTTGAATCCCCAAGGAGGAAGGGAAGTAGAACACATACAAGAAAGAGAGGAAAAAGAGGAGGAAGAAGGTCACAACAAAAAAAAAAGAAGAAGGAACTAAAGGGTGAAGGTATCTTTAATATCAGTGGAGTGCCCCTCACAGAAGAAGAAACATATGCGCTTAGCAAGGGTCTCAAATATGCCCCACCAAAGGGACTCAATAAATTTGACACATATGTGAGCATTCAGAAACTGATTAGGAAGCTCAATTTAAAAAAGTATTACGCTAGTAATCCTATTACATATAACACAGAAGCAATAGAATCTACCACCCACAGTCAACTTAAAAACAAATCTGTTTTTAATCCCCAGATTGGAGATAATAAATTTATCGATACATTCAAACAGATGGTACTACAAGATCTAGAATCCCTCAGCATTAAGAAACCCAAAATGGAAATTAATCTCAAAAGAGGTTTAGATTCTTTGAAAAAGAGGGATGATATTATTATACGTCCAGCAGACAAGGGAGGGGGCATAGTGATACAATCTAAGATCTACTATGAAAAAGTAATGACAGATATGCTTAATGACAGGGATACATACGAAGTGCTTACTAATAATCCCACTAAGGAATATAAGAAACAACTTAGCAAATTGGTCTCTAAAGGGAAAAAGAAAGGGGTAATTAATGAGAAGGAACATCAATATCTTATACCATCAGTATGCAGATTGCCCATCATGTATTCAGTTCCCAAAATTCATAAAGACAGTACCAACCCGCCAGGTAGACCCATTATAAATGGGATAGACTCGCTTACAGCCAGGCTAGGGCAATATGTAGATTATCATCTACAACCATTGGTCACTCAAACTATAGCATACCTAAGGGACACAAAACATGTGATACAGGAAATCAAGGACACCAACATAGATCCAAACACGATTTTAAGTACAGCAGATGTAGCAGCATTGTACACCAACATAGACCACCAGGGGGCCATAGAAGCAGCTAAATGGGCACTAAATAAGTATGGAAACAACACTATTAGACATAATAAATTCATCATAAAATGTTTAAAGTTTTGCCTTACTCACAACTACTTTTGGTACGACAATACATACTATATACAAAGAAAGGGAGTAGCTATGGGCGCTAAATTCGCCCCTAGCATTGCTAACCTTTATATGGCAAAATGGGAAGAGGAATCAGTATTTCAGAATAAAAGCCCAGATATCATTATATATAAAAGATTTATTGATGACCTCCTAGTGATATGGAAAGGGGAAAAAGAGGAATTGGTGAAATTCTATGATAACCTAAATATGAATACTGCTAATATAAAATTGAGCTATGATATACATGATAATTTTATCAACTTTCTAGATATCCAAATTTACAAAGAGGGATTACAACTATACACTAAAAACCATTTCAAAGCAGTAGATAGAAATTCCTATATCCCCATAGACAGCTGCCATCACAAAGCGTGGTTAAATAATATCCCTAGAGGCCAATTTATTAGACTGAAAAGGAACTGCACTAACATGAAGGACTATGAAGAGCAAAGTGGTGTAATATCAGAAAGATTCATTAATAAAGGATATAAAAAAGAAACAATATACAAAGAAAGGGAGAAAGTAGGCCTTATGGACCGGAACGCATTAATAGCAGATAAAGGTAAAGATAACACTGCAAATGAGGAACTAGCGGTAGTGCTACAATTTAATACCCAGTATAGATCAATACAGAATATAATAAAAAAACATTGGAAAATTTTGACATTAGATAAGCACCTGAAGAATAATATTCCTATAATGCCTAGATTTATATACCAAAAAGCTCCTAATATTAGGGATAAGGTCGTTAAGAGCGTAATAGTACCACCTGTCAAAAATCATCAAATAAGCTTCTTTCAAGGAAAAGGGTTCTACACTTGTGGTAGATGTTACAGTTGTATTAGAGTGACCAATAACCCAAGGAGAAGATTTACATTTCAGAATCCCCAAAGTGGAAAGGAATACACTATCCAGCAATTCATATCATGTGATACAAAGGGGGTTATCTATGCCCTAAAATGTCCATGCAATTTAATATACATTGGTCGTACAAAGAGGATGCTCAAAGAAAGAATCAAAGAACATGTATACAATATAAATAGGGGATACAAATACCACCATCTATCACAGCACTTCAAAAAATATCACAATAAAGATGCAAGCAAACTAGAGTTCTGGGGCATTGAGAAGCATATACAACACTGGAGGGGGGATAACCTAGTAAGGGAAATTAGTAAGAAGGAGTCGAAGTGGATCTATGAAATGGGCTGTATGGCTCCCAGTGGGTTAAATAAGGAATTTGACCTGACATGTTTTATTAGTAATAAATAAACATGGAAATTCATAATGATATTCCGAGACCCCCAATATACATACAGATTGAGAACATCTAATTATATGTGCTTTGTACTTTCCAGCTCCATCATGGGGATACTCATGGTGGGTTTGGGATGATATTTGAGTATTATACACTAGCAGTAAACGCATATACTCTAACACTATACTACACTTGTCATCGGCATCTTCCTTGATATAGAGATGGGTAACATTAAGGATTGAAGATGACACTATAATTAATATAACATAGGTTAATTATAGAAATATATATGATTTTTAGTTGCATAATGTTTAATACATTATTTTTAATATTTTAATTTGTCTTATTATTTTATATTTTATACCTTATATTCTATATTGATTTGAATAAAGTAAAGAATCAGTTTATCTGCCAGAACTAGAAGTAATTAGCTTATCCTTGTAATACAAATTACAACTCGTTGTTACCATTTAGCCAATGCAGGTTATATGATGGATTACAGCTGACCCAGTTAGCAATGTCTGACAGACAGAGGAAACGTAAGATCCAAGTAGACATGCACATTGTAAATACCTACCTGCAATACAGCTAGGGAAAATCACTGGGAAAATGGCCGCGCCCATATGGGCTTCGGGAAAATGGCGGCCGAGAGATATAAATAGCTGGGCATACACAGTCGTGGCATCCAATCATATTCCCCCTGATGAAGTCACGTGACCCTGTGACGCAACGCGTAGGGGAGGGGCTCTGACGTCACGACATTGCACTGGAGAAGCGAGTAGATCCGAATACAAGCACAGGCAGATAGCACTGCAGGGGCAGCTACAGAGAGGTTCTTGTTACCGGATTTTTCACCTGCTGACTGCCATCTATACCTGTCTGGATCACATATGAGCTGTATGCCACCAAGTTATACCTGTTAGTGGCAGAAATAAATTCATTTTTTGCACAAGGATAAGACACTATGGTCTGCTTTTTCTTCTTTGACCAAACATCCCATGAGCTGCTATAAGGAGGAGTGAACGAGGAAACAACCCCAGGAGGGGAACTGGGAGATCCCAAGAGAGCTATTCAGTGTACTCATTGATACACAGGGAGATAAAGGAAAGAACAGGAGGATCCATCCATAGGTATGTCCACCTTATAGGACGGCTGGAGTAAAGGCATCATCCCATTTCATCTATCCTGGAAGGATAAAAAGCGTATTTGCCTGGATTTGTTCAGGCAAATATAGAGGTGAGCATATAAGGAGACCATCTAGCACTTGGAGAAAAGGAACAGAATATTCACTTGCACATTTATTCTAAAGACTTTATTCTTTATTTGTGTATTACCAGCACGTGCACATATGTGTTTGCATCAATTATATAGTATGTACACAGCTATATAGAGGTGCAATATGGGTTTACACCATAGCACCCACTAAGGCACTATCACTTTAGGAGTATACACTGTGCATGTGATTTATATGTAATATATGTAATTAGTGGTATAGTCACTATTCACCATATTGATACACGTTAGTAGTATAAGCTGTATATACTTATATATAGGAGCGCGGCGCATTTGTTTTTCTACAAATTTTTTTTTGCTGTGTCGGAAGGTACAGTATCGAAGGCCATGACAGATTACATAGTTTCTGGGAAAATATCATCTGATAAGCATAAGTGCGGTCGATGTGGTCAAGTGACCGAAAGAGACAAAAGGACATTGCACAAGATTGTGCCCCGGAATAAGAAAACAACTGCTTAAAAGTGACTGCAAAGCTCATTCCCTTTGAAGACTGAAAAAACGATCACAGTTTCTCATACAAAAAAGTAGGAAAGAGAAAATCCCTGCGGTGGTACTCGCTATCGATGCTGAAAAGGCATTTGATAGAGTAGATTGGGGATATACTGTATGTTGGATACATTGGAAGTATTGGGGATGGGACCTAGAATGAGAGAGTGGATAAGGAATTTATATAGTCACCCTCTGCAGCAATCATGGTTAATGGGGAATTGTCAGAGTATTTTGGGATGCAGAACAGAACTAGACAGGGATGCCCTTTGTCTCCATTGCTATATGTTTTATCATTGGAATCTCTTTTGGCTACAATAAGGAATAATATAGATATAAAAGGCATTTGGTTAGGAGATACGGAGCATAAGGTGGCAGCTTATGCAGATGACATGCTGTTCTATGTGGGAAACCCAAGGATAACATTGTCAAATTTAATGAAATCACTGAAAGAATATGGGGAGATGTCAAATTTTAAAAATAACCCAACAAAAACAGAAATTGGAAACATAAATCTTCCAAATAGAGAGAAAAATAGGTTACAGGAGGAATTTCCCTTTGTTTGGAGAGAAAAATAATTGAAATATCTAGGAATAAAATTAACTGTATCCTCCAAGAATTTGTATAAATTGAATTATATCCCATTGTTAAATGAGATCAGGGATGAACTAAGGAAATTAGGAGGGGGAACCCCGTCATGGATAGGTCGTATAAATTTGATAAAAATGGTGATTGTTCCAAAAACATTATATAAATTTCAAATGATACCAATTAAACTACCAGAAGTATACTTTAGATCAATTAAAAAAATGTTAATAAAATTTATTTGGAGGAATAAAAAACCGAGAATAAGCCAAGAAATTTTATGTAGAAATAAAGAGAAAGGAGGATTGGGAGTTCCAGATAAAAAAGATATTATAACTAGGTAATAATGGCAAGAATTTTTGACTGGACATATAATACAGAGGGGAAAAGCTGGGTTAAAATAGAGAATATACTAAGTAATACTAAATTAAGTGGAATTGTATGGTTACCTCCACAATACCGAGGATCAGCAGACAGTACAAGTTTGTCCACACTTAATGTTTTAAGAATTTGGGATGTTTTACACAAACAGATGGGATGGGAATATAATTCACTGTTAATGCCCTTGGGTCCACAGAGTTTTCCCCTTGGGTAAAGAAGGTATCACAGGGAAGTGGATTAAAAAGGAAGATGCACAATTAAGGGATATAATGGTGGGGGAGGAAATAGGATCACTTAAGGAATTGGAAAAAAAAAAGGGAAGTTTTTATGAGAATGGATGAGTGGCGTTATTTTCAATTGAAACACTTTATAGGAAAGCTTCCAAAGCCTTTAAGACTAAGAGAGGATTGGACTCCTTGTGAGCACTTATTAGGTACATGGGGAAATGGGAAACATGGAACCTCTAAAATATATAAGATTCTCACTGAAATAATCGCAGATATAAGTCCTACATATATAGAAAAATGGGAAAGAGAAATAGGAGTAACAATAGATGCGGAAAAACAGAGGAAAATGTATAGAATAATCCACGGAAATATAAATATGTAGGAGGTAGAAATGAATTATAAGTGTTTGGCAAGATGGTGTATCACACCGAGTGTAGCACACAGATTGAGTGGAGATATTTCACCTTTATGTTGGCGTGGATGTGGATGTGGAGGCACAATGTATCACATGTGGTGGGAGTGTTCTAAAATACAAGAGTATTGGGGGAAAATAGTAAGCTTGATTCAGAAAATTACAGAGGTTGATATTCTAGTAGACCCAGAGATTTGCCTTTTTCATAGTACTAAGCTTTCAGTTAAAAAATATAAAGAATCTGGTTTATTGTACTATTTGAATGCAGCAAAGGGACTTATACCCAAGTATTGGAGGAGACAGGAGGTGCCGAAAATAAAGGACTGGGTGGATAGAGTGGATCAAATATGTAAATTGGAGGAAGTTTATCATTTGAATGACGATAAGATGGAGAGTCACCATACAAGATGGAACAAATGGGAGGAATTCAAAAAGTCAAGGCTAGCCTTAGAGGTTATGGGGGATTAACATAGAATAATATGGAAACACATTTTGTTACTATCTCCAGAAATGAACAGGAAAATGCAGAGCAGAAGGGGTTAGGGAATGGATGGGGGAGATGGGGCGGGGGATTAAACAATAAATGTTTTGATAATATGCTAAGGTTTTAACCACTTGAGCCCCAGAGGATTTACCCCCCTTAATGACCAGGCCTTTTTTTGCTGTTTGGCGCTGCACTAATTCAAATGATAATTGTGCGGTCATGCAATGCTGTACCCAAACAAAATTTACGTCCTTTTTTTCACACAAATGGAGCTTTCTTTTGGTGGTATTTGATCACCTGTGCACTTTTTATTTTTTGCGCTATAAACAAAAAAACCACGAAAATTTTGAAAAAAAACAATATTTTCTACTTTCAGCTATAAAAAATATATCGTAAACTCAAAGTTAGTCATAAATTTAAGCCAAAATGTATTCTGCTACATGTTTTTGGTAAAAAAAAATCCCAATAAGTGTATATTGATTGCTTTGTGTGAAAGTTATAGCGTCTACAAACTATGGTATAGATACTGTAATTTCTGCGTTTTTTTGCTATACAGTGCTGCACTAACTCAAATGATAATTGCGCGGTCATGCAATGCAGCACCCAAACGAAAATTACGTCCTTTTTTCACACAAATAGAGCTTTCTTTTGGTGGTATTTGATCACCTGTGCGCTTTTTATTTTTTGCGCTATAAACAAAAAAAACACAAAAATTTTGAAAAAAAACAATATTTTCTACTTTCAGCTATAAAAAATATATCGTAAACTCAAAGTTAGTCATAAATTTAAGCCAAAATGTATTCTGCTACATGTTTTTGGTAAAAAAAATCCCGTGCATTAGCGGGCAAACTGGCGCTATCTGGGAGGGGCGCTAACACTATCGGAAGTCGCCAGCGGCACTGATACAGTGATCAGTAAAAATCGGTTCGCTTATCAGTGACACTGGTGACAGGGCAGTGAACGTGTTAACTGGGGGGGAGATTAAGGGGTTAAATGGGATTACAGGTGTACTAGCGGGCAATCTGGCGCTATCTGGGAGGGGCGCTAACACTATCGGAAGTCGCCAGCGACACTGATGCAGTGATCAGTAAAAATTGGTTCACTGATCAGTGACACTGGTGACAGGGCAGTGAAGGGGTTAACTGGGGGGGCGATCAAGGGGTTAAACGGGATTACTGGTGTACTGGCGGGCAGTCTGGCGCTATCTGGGAGGCGCGCTCACTCTATCAGAAGTCGCCAGCGACACTGATACAGTGATCAATAAAAATTTGTTCACTGATCAGTGACACTGGTGACAGGGCAGTGAAGGGGTTAACGGGGGGGGCGATCAAGGGGTTAAACGGGATTACTGGTGTACTGACGGGCAAACTGGCGCTATCTGGGAGGGGCGCTAACTCTATCGGAAGTCTTTAGCGACACTGATACAGTGATCAGTAAAAATTGGTTCACTGATCAGTGACACTGGTGACAGGGCAGTGAAGGGGTTAACTGGAGGGGGGGCAATCAAGGGGTTAAACGGGATTACTGGTGTACTGGCGGGCAATCTGGCGCTATCTGGGAGGGGCGCTAACTCCATCGGAAGTCGCCAGCGACACTGATACAGTGATCAGTAAAAATTGGTTCACTGATCAGTGACACTGGTGACAGGGCAGTGCAGGGGTTAACTGGGGGGGGGGGGCGATCAAGGGGTTAAACGGGATTACTGGTGTACTGCCGGGCAAACTGGCGCTATCTGGGAGGGGCGCTAACTCTATCAGAACTCGCCAGCGACACTGATACAGTGATCAGTAAAAATTGGTTCACTGATCAGTGACACTGGGTGACAGGGCAGTGAAAGGTTTAACTGGAGGGGGGGGGCGATCAAGGGGTTAAACGGGATTACTGGTGTACTGGCGGGCAATCTGGCGCTATCTGGGAGGGGCGCTAACTCTATCGGAAGTCGCCAGCGACACTGATACAGTGACAAATAAAAATTGGTTCACTGATCAGTGACACTGGTGACAGGGCAGTGCAGGGGTTAACTGGGGGGGGGGGCGATCAAGGGGTTAAATGGGATTACTGGTGTACTGGCGGGCAAACTGGCGCTATCTGGGAGGGGCGATCAGAGGGTTAAATGTGTCCTAGAGTGTTCTAACTGTCTGTGTAGTGCTTGTGTACTCACTTTTTGGATGTCTTCTTCTCTGTCTGGAACGGAATGTGTCCAGGCAGAGAAGAATGACATCATATCCTGCCCTGTGTGTGTGTCAACACAGGACAGGATAGGACAGGGACCTATCATGTGATTTCAGCCAGACATCACTGGCTGAAATCTAATGATTGATCCCTCCTGGATCAAATCGTGTCACCCGCGGGTCGGCGGGAGCGCGCGCGCGCCCCCTGCCGGCGAAAGTGTCGGGAGCGCGGAACCCGTTTTTAAACGTGGTTTTGCGCTCCACTGCCGCCCTGCACGCGTATATACACAGTGGCAGGGCGGCAAGCGGTTAAAGAGTATGTTTGTATAACTTATTTATCTGAAAATTAATAAATATTTAAATAAAAAAAAGGACATTGCACAAGATTGTGACCTGGAATAAGAAAACAACTAGTGCAAAAGTGACTGCAAAGCTCATTCCCTTTAAAGACTGAAAAAATTACCAATATACTGTATATATGTAAAATAAATAACATAAAAATAGATCTAATACGAATAGATACATAAAAAAAAGTTGAATTGTTGTTACTAGACCATAAACTGATATCACATAGAGACTGACCTGTTGCTGCGTGCTATTGGATGGGAATGGTTCCTAAAATGATATATTGATTATGAGTTTTTTTGTGAAAACGGAGATCGGAAAAACATGTCACAAAAGTATCATATATTCAATGGAGATTTGTCAGTGCATGGGCTAGTGAGGGGGTTGTATTTAACAATTAAGGAGGGAGGAGTTGCTGTGGGGTGATGATAAGAGAGGACTCTGGTGGAGAAAGGGGGACCTTAGAAGCTGATATGTGGTATGACTGTGAGTAAGGAGCTAGCTAAGGAAGGGGAGGAGCTGAATGTTGATGGATGGGGCTAGAGTAAATGATTTTGGTGACAGAAAATAGATAACTGAGGATGAAGGCTAGGGACTGGAGGTGAAATGGATGGTTGGAATGAAGGGCGGTGGGAGGGAGAATGATGTGTCTGAGGTGAGTGGCAAGAAAACATATTAAATATGTGTATGTGATTGTACCTGTTGGTATTTCAATACCAATATATATATATATATATATACCAATATAAAGTTAATAAACTTTATTAACAATAAAGCAGATCTGTTGTAGTGTGGCTCTCCGGGATTTCTATCATCTACTGTGCAGATTACAAGCTGGGAGAGCACCCCCTGAGGAGAGGAGGAGACTGACAGCAGCATGAATGGGAAGGAATTACATTTATGTACTGTGGGTGAGATGAGTGAGCAGAATGATAGCTGGTGTGGAGGAAAAGAATGTGGCTTCCTGGATGAGCAAGAATGGAGGTGGGATGGATGAGAAGTAGAGATGAGCGAATCGAACTTGGCGAAGTGGAATTCGTTTCGAATATTAGGAAAAATTTGATTCGCACCGAATCCGAATTTTAGCAAACTTCCGATGCACGAATCAAATTTTCCCCGATCAGCCGGCAAAAAATGTCACTGCAGAGAGCTCCGCTATTTCTGACAGTTCTCTGACAGTTCCTTCACATTTACAGCGGTTGAAACATTGTATCTATTTATTTCCATTTAGGATACAGATGTTTTTATTCGGAAATAAATAGATACAATGTTTCAACCGCTGTACATGTGAAGGAACTGTCAGAGAACTGTCAGAAATAGCGGAGCTCTCTGCAGATACACTTTTTTCTGTACTGGAATTCTTCTTCTTTTCATTCTTCTTTTCATTCTTCTTCTTCTTCTTTTCATTCTTCTTCTTCTTCTTTTCATTCTTCTTCTTCTTCTTTTCATTCTTCTTCTTCTTTTCATTCTTCTTTTCATTCTTCTTCTTCTTCTTTTCATTCTTCTTCTTCTTCTTTTCATTCTTCTTTTCATTCTTCTTATTCTTATTTTCATTCTTCTTCTTCTTCTTTTCATTCTTCTTTTCATTCTTCTTCTTCTTCTTTTCATTCTTCTTCTTCTTCTTTTCATTCTTCTTTTCATTCTTCTTCTCATTCTTCTTTTCATTCTTCTTCTCATTCTTCTTCTTCTTCTTTTCATTCTTCTTCTTCTTTTCATTCTTCTTCTTCTTCTTTTCATTCTTCTTCTTCTTTTCATTCTTCTTTTCATTCTTCTTCTTCTTCTTTTCATTCTTCTTCTTCTTCTTTTCATTCTTCTTTTCATTCTTCTTATTCTTATTTTCATTCTTCTTCTTCTTCTTTTCATTCTTCTTTTCATTCTTCTTCTTCTTCTTTTCATTCTTCTTCTTCTTCTTTTCATTCTTCTTTTCATTCTTCTTCTCATTCTTCTTTTCATTCTTCTTCTCATTCTTCTTTTCATTCTTCTTCTTCTTCTTCTTTTCATTCTTCTTCTTCTTCTTCTTTTCATTCTTCTTCTTCTTCTTTTCATTCTTCTTTTCATTCTTCTCATTCTTCTTTTCATTCTTCTTCTCATTCTTCTTTTCATTCTTCTTCTTCTTTTCATTCTTCTTCTTCTTCTTTTCATTCTTCTTTTCATTCTTCTTCTTCTTCTTCTTTTCATTCTTCTTCTTCTTCTTTTCATTCTCCTTTTCATTCTTCTTTTCATTCTTCTTCTTCTTCTTTTCATTCTTCTTTTCATTCTTCTCATTCTTCTTTTCATTCTTCTTTTCATTCTTCTTCTCATTCTTCTTTTCATTCTTCTTTTCATTCTTCTTTTCATTCTTCTTCTTCTTCTTTTCATTCTTCTTCTTCTTCTTTTCATTCTTCTTTTCATTCTTCTTTTCATTCTTCTCATTCTTCTTTTCATTCTTCTTCTCATTCTTCTTTTCATTCTTCTTCTTCTTCTTCTTTTCATTCTTCTTCTTCTTCTTTTCATTCTTCTTTTCATTCTTCTTCTTCTACTTTTCATTCTTCTTCTTCTTCTTTTCATTCTTCTCATTCTTCTTTTCATTCTTCTTTTCATTCTTCTTCTCATTCTTCTTTTCATTCTTCTTCTTCTTTTCATTCTTCTTCTTCTTCTTTTCATTCTTCTTCTTCTTTTCATTCTTCTTTTCATTCTTCTTCTTCTTCTTTTCATTCTTCTTCTTCTTCTTTTCATTCTTCTTTTCATTCTTCTTTTCATTCTTCTCATTCTTCTTTTCATTCTTCTTTTTATTCTTCTTCTCATTCTTATTCTCATTCTTCTTCTTCTTCTTTTCATTCTTCTTCTTTTCATTCTTCTTCTTCTTTTTTTCATTCTTCTTTTCATTCTTCTTCTTCTTCTTTTCATTCTTCTTCTTCTTCTTTTCATTCTTCTTTTCATTCTTCTTCTCATCCTTCTTTTCATTCTTCTTCTTCTTCTTTTCATTCTTCTCATTCTTCTTTTCATTCTTCTTTTCATTCTTCTTCTCATTCTTCTTCTCATTCTTCTTCTTCTTCTTTTCATTCTTCTTCTTTTCATTCTTCTTCTTCTTTTTTTCATTCTTCTTTTCATTCTTCTTCTTCTTCTTTTCATTCTTCTTCTTCTTCTTCTTTTCATTCTTCTTTTCATTCTTCTTCTCATTCTTCTTTTCATTCTTCTTCTTCTTCTTTTCATTCTTCTCATTCTTCTTTTCATTCTTCTTTTCATTCTTCTTCTTCTTCTTTTCATTCTTCTTCTTCTTCTTCTTCTTCTACTTCTTATTCTTCTTCTTCGTCGTGCCCCGTGACTGCCCAAATGAGTGAAGTGTGTGGTGATTCTAAGATCGACGGCACTCATCTGCATGTCATACTGACTGACAGTATTATTTCTCTTCCCCAGCAGGCTCCAAGGGCATTTAAATTAAAGGTACAGTGTTCTGCACTAATATAAAGGCTCTCTGAAGCCTAGAAACCTTTTAATAAGTTAAATTCGCAGCGAATAAATTCGCATCAAATCGAATTTCTCCCGCAAATTCGGCGAATCAGCCAAATCGAATTTTTGAATAATTCGCTCATCTCTAATGAGAAGGATGGTGACTAGGGAGAGATGTGGCAAAGACGGGCTGGAGACGCGGGAGAGGGGGAGGGAAAGTTGTGGGATCAATGTCCAAACTGACGACAATACATAAAGTGAGGGAATGAGAGTTATGGGCTGAGGGTGAGATGGGGGAGCAGGATGATTGCTGGTGTGAAAAGGTTGCTGCTTTGTGGATGAACAAGACCAATTTTCAGTAGTGACAGCTGGGGGTGGCATAGATGAGCAGAATGTAGGCTGGTGAGAGGGAGAGATAAACAGCAAGTGATCCATGGGATCCATGGACAGGCCTTGCTTATAATGATGGCACCACTTGCCTGGAGTTTGCATGTTCTCCCTGTGCCTGCGTGGGTTTCCTCTGGCTACTTCGATTTCCTCCCACACTGCAAAGACATGCTGGTAGGTTAACTGGCTCCTGTCTAAATTGTCCCTAGTATGTGTATGTATGAATGTGAGTTAGGGACCTTAGATTTTACGCCCCTTGAGGGTTAGGGACTGATGTGAATGTACAATATACAGTATATGTAAAGCACTGCGTGAATTGATGGTCCTATATACAGTAAGTACCTGAAACAAAATAATAATGAGTATGCACAGCTGCACACTCACACAACTGGCAAGTCTCCAGGAATACCAGGACACAGGATTGTCCAAGCCAAGCTTCTCCTAAATGGAAATGGTCTTTCCTCTACAACTCCTATGGAGCATGGGCATTGACAACACCTCAGGTTACATCTCTAAGATTTATGCTATTCTGACCACTGCTAAGGCCAGGCTATCTTATATGGACAGATAAGAGCGAGATACTTGAATTAGCTGAATGGCACAAGTTGGCACAATATACTGCAAAGATGATAATTAATACCTCATTAATAGAAGTAAACTACAAGGTACTTCTATGGTGGTATTTGGTT
The DNA here is from genome assembly GCF_062004578.1 of Staurois parvus. NCBI lineage: Eukaryota > Metazoa > Chordata > Amphibia > Anura > Ranidae > Staurois > Staurois parvus. Next base: position 4,932,495 of record NW_028318266.1, read on the forward strand.
CTAGCTAGAGTAGCTATGTGGGTCCCTGAAACATCCCCCCTCTGTTTTAGAGGTTGTGACCAGGAGGGTACGGCTTATCACATATGGTGGACATGTCTAAAATTCAAAACAGTTTGGATTTGCAACTTTATTTACTTTATGGAATTAACCACAAAATGACCCCATTTTGAGAAGCAAACACCCCAACGTATATTCCTGAGGCATAATTAGTCTTTTGAACATGTTGTTTATTTCCAAACGTTTTTGGAAAATGCGGGAAGAAAGATAAAGTGTATTGTTTTTTACACAAAGTTGTCCATTTATAAGATATTTCCAACACATAGCACGTAAATACCAAAAAACAAAACTCCAAAATACATTCTGCTACCTCTTCTGAGTATGGCAATACCAAACGTGTGAGACTTTTCCACAGCCTTTCCATAAACAGAGGCCCAACATCCAAGTAGCACCTTTAGGCATTCTAAGGGCAAAAATGACACATCTAATTACCTGCCAACCTATTACATTTTTGAAGGCCCTGGAGCACCAGGACAGAGGAAACACCAACAAAATGACCCAGTTTTGGAAAGCAAACACTCCAATGTATTTTTATGAGGCATAATGAGTCTTTTGAGCATGTTGGTTTTTTCCATAAGTTTTCAGAAAATGTAGAAAAAAAATGAAAACGTAATTTTTTACACAAAGTTGTTAATTTTGTAAGCTTTTTCTAACACATAACATGTAAATACCACAAAATACACCCCAAAATACATTCTGCTACTCCTCCTGAGTATGGCAATAACACATGTGAAAGACATTTCCACAGCCTGACCACATAGAGAGGCCCAACATCCAAGGAGCACCATCAGGTGTTCTAGGGACATAAATTGCACATCTAATATTTTGACTGCCTATTACACTTTTGAAGGCCCTGAAGCACCAGGACAATGGAATTACCCACAAAATGACCCCATTTTGAGAAGCAAACACCCCAACATATATTTTATGAGGCATAATGAGTCTTTTGAACATGTCGTTTTTTTCTACAAGTTTTCGGAATATGTGGAAAGAAAATGAAAACATGTTTTTCTTTTACACAAAATGCACTGATGGGTGCTGATGAGGCTGCACTGATGGGTGCTAATGAGGGTGCACTGATGGGTGCTGATGAGGCTGCACTTGTGGGTGATGATGGGGGTGTACAACTGGGTGCTGATGGGGGTGCACAGCTGGGTGTTGGGTACTGTCAATGATGGTCTGGGGAGGCATATCCATGAAGGGACGCACAGACCTCTACAGGCTAGACAATGGCTCCCTGACTGCCGTTACGTATAGGGTTGAAATCCTTGGACCCATTGTTAGACCCTATGCTGGTACAGTGGGTCCTGGGTTCCTCTTGGTGCAGTGGGTCCTGGGTTCCTGCTGGTGCAGTGGGTCCTGGGTTCCTCCTGGTGCAGTGGGTCTTGGGTTCCTCCTGGTGCATGACAATGCCCTTCCTCATGTGGCCAGAGTATGCAGGCAGTTCCTGGAGGATGAAGGAATTAATACCATTGAATGGCCCCCACACTCACCTGACTTAAATCCAATAGAACACCTCTGGGATGTCATGTTTCAGTCCATCTGATATTTCCAGGTTGCATCTCAGGCTTTCCAGGTGCTCAGTGATGCCCTGGTCCAGATCTTGGAGGAAATTACCCCCGGACACCAACTATCGTCTCATTAGAAGCATGCCCCGATGTTGTCATGCATGAATACAAGCACATGGGGGCCATACAAACTACTGAGTAAGATTTTCAGTTGTTGTAATTAAATTTCAGCAAAATGAACTAGCCTGCTACTTCATTTGTTCACTTTGATTTTCAGGGTATCTTTGAATTCAGTCCTCTGTAGGTTGATAATTTTAATTTCCATCAAACCATGGGCATCCTTATGTTCCTAATACATTACCCAGACCATATCAGTAGAGATATCCAGCATGAGATGTTTCACCCATTGAGATCTGATGTGTTTTCAAAGTGTTCCTTTCATTTTTTTGAGCAGTGTATATCGTTTTAAAGGATAAGTTCACCTTTTAGACAAAAATAATAAATGCACATTTATTTTTGTCTACAGGAGCCTGGAAAGCATTGCACCAGAGATCAGTAGATTGCTGATGCCATGCAGGTCTCCTGCAGAACTGTCAGAATATCTGCTGGCCGTACAGGATGACAGGAAGAATCAATGAACTACCCCAGTGCTCCACAGTACCGTGGCAGTTTATTGAAAAGTACAAGCTGACAGCTCCTAAGGCTGCAGGGACTTGCAGTTCATTCATTCACAGCAGTCCATGAATGAATGACATGGCCGTGTGGACACAGCACCCCATGGTGGCGCTATTTTCAAATCTAAGAGATAGTACAGGGGAACTTCTCCCCATACTATCTGTCAGAGGGAGAGGAAGAAAGAAAGACAATTTTGACAACAGTGTGCATTTTTTATGACTCTTTATTCATTGTGTATTTGTTTCCAACAAATGGTCAACTAGATATTCTGAGCAAGGTCCTCTCTTTCTTTTACACTCTAATGACTCCATTGCCTAATTCATGTACACATTCTGAAACAAGGAAAAGCTACTGAGAAAATAAAATCCTAAGATTTTAAATTGAAAATGCAAATGTGATAGATAAGTAAATAAAAAATATCTTCTCAACAATCACTTTTCTTTATGATGAATTTCCATAGACAGTGTAAAATATTGCACAAAAAATGTATTTGGGCAGGATGTCTCATTGCCAGCATATGCACATAACCATATCCCTGATGTCAGAAATATACAGAGGTGTTCTACAAGGAATCACATGTCTGAAGGAATTGGTGTGGAGTCATCGGGGTAGAGATGTTAAAACCACATTATGGGATCATAGGGTGGCATTATGTGACTAAAACAGGGTGGTTCCATCATTTTCCCAACGCCCATCCTGTTCTTGGACAATGAATATCTGCCTTGACACATTCCATGGCATTGGGTTAAGGTGTCTCTTCTACCTGTACAGTGTGTATGTAAAATCTTTTGACTCCTCTGAATTGAGTAACTTGGGTAAGCTATGAAACATCTTCAACATTACACAACCATCTGCCTTGACTCATTCCATGGTGTCTGGTTTAAAGTGACTTTTATGTAAATATAAATTCTGGGATATATTCTTATCACTCGTCGGAACTGACAAAGTAACTACACAACATTTTCAACATTACAGAACAAGTCCAGTTGAAAGTGACCAACTACTACTAGCTATACCATGACCTGGATCAACGAGAACCTTCACAGAAAATGTTGATGGTACTAGAAAAACCTGAAAACCCATACCAAAAAGCCCTATATCACATATTTCTGAAGAAACATATTGTAAATATTTAATTATGATAGAGTAAACAACCAATATTGTACTTATAGTTTATGCATAGATTTTTTAATGAACAGAGGCAATGGTGGAACATAGGTGAGTGGATAAAAGCTGTAACAATAAACAATGGAGTTCCCTACTGCTTTTAATTTAAAAATAATGAAGGGCCTCTGGAGAAATACAGTACAAAAAATAATTCCTGAAAGATTATTAGCTATGAGATGAATTAGCAATGCAAATAAACAGCTCTCCAAGGAGGATTAAATATATAAAAGGGTTTCAGATCAACTCAGTAAATAATAGAGACTAATAATTCACTGAAGTATACGATGGATGATCTGACATTATCTGCCGGGGATTTTCACAGTAAACTAATACATCCAGACATTGTCTCTAAAAGTATGCAAAGGATTGAGGTGCGGTATGTAACTATTGTTTGGAAACAAATGAAAACATAGGCAAAGCATGGACTTGTTTTGTGTTTCCATACAGATAAAGAACTGTAGGATTGTAATGATATATACTTCACAACCTTCTCCACCACTCATTTCACCCGAGTCATTTCCAATTATTACACTCTCCGGCCACTTTATGAGGTACACTTTGCTGGTGCCAAGAAAATATCCCCCACACCATTTCACCACCAGCCTGAACCGTTGATACAAGGCAGGATGGATCCACCACACCATGACACCATTTCACCACCAGCCTGAACTGTTGATACAAGGCAGGATGGATCCACCACACCATGACACCACCAGCCTGAACCGTTAATACAAGGCAGGATGGATTCACCACACCATCACATCACCAGCCTGAACCTTTGATACAAGGCAGGATGGATCCACCACACCATGACACCATTTCACCACCAGCCTGAACTGTTGATACAAGGCAGGATGGATCCACCACACCATGACACCACCAGCCTGAACCGTTAATACAAGGCAGGATGGATTCACCACACCATGACACCACCAGCCTGAACCTTTGATACAAGGCAGGATGGATCCACCACACCATGACACCACCACCACCAGCCTGAACCGTTAATACAAGGCAGGATGGATCCACCACACCATGACACCATTTCACCACCAGCCTGAACCATTGATACAAGGCAGGATGGATCCATGCTTTCATGTTGTTTTTTGAGTTATTTGAGGTAATGTTATCTTTCTATCATCTCAAACCAGTCTTCACATTCTCCTCTGACCTCTGACATCAACAAGGCATTTTCATCCACACAACTGCCACTCACTGGATATTTTATCTTTTTTGGACCATTCTCTGTAAACCCTAGAGATGGTTGTGCATGAAAATCCCAGTAGATCAGCAGTTTTTGAAATACTCAAACCAGCTCATCTGGCACCAACAACCAATTCACTTAAATCCCCTTAAATTCCCCATTCTAAGCATCAGCAAGCCATCTTCACACTGCTAGATTCCTAAATGCATTGAGTTTCTGCCATGTGATTGACTGATTAGCAATTCATGTTACCAAGTAATTAAAAAGGTGTACCTAATAAAGTGCCTGGTGAATGTATATTGTAATTTTTAACTCAACTCAGCTAATGCCAAAAAAAAGATTGGATTGTATTATAAATAATTGTGTCAATGCGGGGCTCCATCCACTCAGCCACATCCTTCATTCAAAATGTCTTGTGCATCAATGCCTATAAGTACTGTCAGCCTTTGTGGCTGATGGCTTGTAGTTCTCAATGAGCTGTGAGGATGCTGGTGAGTGCTTTTGTAGTCCATTGAGTTTCCTTGACTGCAGTAACTGCCTGCCCATAATAGAGATATGTGCTGATCGCAGATGCAATGATTTACAGGCTCCCAAGAAAAAATAGTAAATTCACATTTATTTACCTGCAAAAAAATGTGCATTTATTTATTTTTTTAAAGTGAAATTATCCTTCCTATTTACCTGGGGAAAATATAGAATAATGTTACATTCCTTAGACCCAGGACCATTAATCCAACTTTAAACTATACTACAAAACTGAACCCTATTAATCTTGTCTCATGCTATAGGCCTAATGTTGCAATCCTCAATGTCAACTGTATTCTCAGATTAAAAACAGAAGAATGATGTGACCGGTTTGACTGATATTAGACAAAATGAAATCTTGGGGGGTAAAAAGAGGATACATTGTTTTTTTTTCTAATATTTAATTAATGGAACTAATCCATTCTCCCTCCTAAGTTCCTCATATTCCCTGATAATAACTTTCTAACCAGGTGGTCTATCCGATTGTTAGACAATATAATAGAGAAGTGTATGGCGGCATAAAACATTGGGCATGTTTTTTTTTTTTTTGTATTATTTATCTGGACAATAAAATGCAGAGCAAAGTGATTACTTTTTGATGATAGCGCAGAATTGTGTAAAATAGTTAAAACTCTGCTGGGTAGTAATATACGCTAAAACATTCTTAACAACGTTGTATGGATGAATGGCAGATTGCTGGTTTTGTTTTTCCTTCTGCTGGAATAGTGATGGATGGTTTTCTTAAATGATGTATTTTCATGTTCTCTTACCAGGTCCATCACAATAACATAACCTATATTGTACTAACAGGTTTTCCCAATCTAAAATATATCAAAATCCTATTTTTCTTGGTGCTGGTTTTCATATATTGTGTTACTATTTCGGGAAATCTTTTTATTTTGGTTTTATTTCACGTGAGTAAAACACTTCAATCTCCCATGTACCTCTTCATCACCCAACTATCACTGTTGGATATAATTCTGTCTACAGATATCCTTCCCAACCTTCTTTATATCATCTTACATGATGGATGTACCATGTCTTTTGCTGGATGCATCATCCAGTTCTCCTTCTTTGTACATGCTGAGGTCTCGGAGCTTTTTCTCCTGACTGTGATGTCCTACGATCGGTATTTGGCCATCTGTAAGCCCCTGCATTACCACTCTATAGTAAACCAATCAATTTGCATTAAATCAGTGATTATCATTTGGTTATTGGGTTTCAAAATGACATTGATTGATTCCATATCTCTGTGCAGTCTATACTACTGTGGACCAAATGTCATTCACCACTTCTTCTGTGACTATCTAGGAATACTTGAACTTTCCTGCTCTTATACTTCATGGATAGATTTTCAGACCTATATAGTAGGTTTCATTTGTGTCATAGCACCTTTTATATTAATTCTTATATCATATATCTATATTGTTATAACCATTCTCAAAATTAAATCCATTGCAGGAAGAAAGAAAGCCTTCACCACCTGCAGCGCTCACCTGACCACAGTGTGTATTTTTTATGGGACAATAATTGCTGTGTATTTGTTTCCAACAAAAGGTCAACTAGATATTCTGAGCAAAGTCCCCTCTCTCTTTTACACTGTAATGACTCCATTGCTTAATCCAATCATATATACATTCAGGAACAATGAATTTAAAAAAGCTATTGACAAAATAAAATTCTGAGTTTTAAATTAAAAAAAGCAAATGTGACCAATACCCTGTTCTCAGCAATTAGTCTTCTTCATGCTAGATTTATATGATATATACAGTATATATATATATATATATATACACACACACATACCATATATATTGATATGGGGGTTCGTTAATTCAGTGGTGGATGCGTTTGTAGTGACACCATGCAAGTCAAAACTGTAATTAAGGGTTTTCTGGCCTGCTTTTATTGAAAAAACAGAAACCTAAAGTCCTTACATCAGGTTGCCAACACAGAGGGGGCAGCTTCTCACAGCATGAATGGGTAATAGGAATTGCTAAGCCACCTGGCTCTCTTATCAGCAGCACCACAGCTCAGGCACTAAACCTTCTCCTTATGCTCTGGATTGATCCCCCAGACCATCTCTCCTTGATCTCAGCCTTCAGTTGCAGACCCTCAGCCCATGACACAGTAAGGTTCACTCACTGCAGCCTTTGTAATTCCTGGTGTCAACCTGGTAAGTGCAAACACAAGGGCAAATTTATTTGCTGTGTCAGAAGGTACAGTATTGAAGGCCGTGACAGCATACATAGTTTCCGGGAAAATTTTCATCTGATAAGCATAAGTGCGGTCAACATGGTCAACTGACCGAAAGAGACAAAAGGACATTGCACAAGATTGTGACCCGGAATAAGAAAACAACTGCTGCAAAAGTGACTGCAAAGCTCATTCCCTTTGAAGACTGAAAAAACTACCAATATACTGTATGTATGTAAAATAAATAACATAAAAATAGATCTAATACGAATAGATACATAAAAAAAAGTTGAATTGTTGTTACTAGACCATAAACTGATATCACATAGAGACTGACCTGTTGCTGCGTGCTATTGGATGGGAATGGTTCCTAAAATGATATATTGATTATGAGTTTTTTTGTGAAAACAGAGATCAGAAAAACATGTCACAAAAGTATCATATATTCAATGGACAAATATCTGTGTGACTTGCGAGCCAGTCTGTATCCACCCAATATTAACCTCTCAAAATCAAGAGAATGGACACTAGTTGTCCAAAATATATATAGGATCGCGAACACTCAACACAACACTACCTAGGTGTCCAAAAAAGTCATAAATATATAATGTGTTGCGCTCCCAGTGACAATATCTTTGATATATGTATCTAATTACCCTTAATATACAAATAATTCTCGGGTGATGAATAAAAATATACGAAATCAAAATATAAAAGTGATTTGAAAAAATATCAACCACTATAGTGTATATAAATATGATGATAATAACCGCAAAACCAATAAATGGAGCATTGTATACTAAAATATATAAATAAAAGGAATATACATCATAAATAGTGAATACTCAAAAATAATATATATATACTGCCAAATAATTGTGATATAAATGTCCTTTAAATTCAGTGACTTTGTGCTTGAATAAATCTCGATTTGGTGACTATTTTGTGAATCTGTGACTTTCTTTGAATCCTCAATTGGTAAGATGTATGCTCACCTCCTTGTTAGCCTGCAATTAGGCTATACACACTTGTGGTTCACCTCCTATGGAACCTACTTAGATGGAATTCCTCCCTTATGGATGGTGAGAACGTGGATGTGCGTTATCCTCAATTAGCCCATGTGCGTTTTTCCATATGTGGGGATAAATTGCCAGACATAGTGTTTTATCCTTATAAAAAGGTTTCTCCTTTATTGCTTTCCAACAGGTACACTCACATGTGTGATATGCGGTATAAGATGAAATTGCTCAGCTCTAATGATCCGCCAGCCGTCCGGCCAAGCACCTGCCGTCTGTCAGATACTCCAGCTCTCTCCGAGTGACACCGCAGCCCCACCCCTACGCGTTACGCCACTGGTCACGTGGCTTCATCAGGGGGTTGATGAAGCCACGTGACCAGTGGCGTAACGCGTAGGGGTGGGGCTGCGGTGTCACTCGGAGAGAGCTGGAGTATCTGACAGACGGCAGGTGCTTGGCCGGACGGCTGGCGGATCATTAGAGCTGAGCAATTTCATCTTATACCGCATATCACACATGTGAGTGTACCTGTTGGAAAGCAATAAAGGAGAAACCTTTTTATAAGGATAAAACACTATGTCTGGCAATTTATCCCCACATATGGAAAAACGCACATGGGCTAATTGAGGATAACGCACATCCACGTTCTCACCATCCATAAGGGAGGAATTCCATCTAAGTAGGTTCCATAGGAGGTGAACCACAAGTGTGTATAGCCTAATTGCAGGCTAACAAGGAGGTGAGCATACATCTTACCAATTGAGGATTCAAAGAAAGTCACAGATTCACAAAATAGTCACCAAATCGAGATTTATTCAAGCACAAAGTCACTGAATTTAAAGGACATTTATATCACAATTATTTGGCAGTATATATATATTATTTTTGAGTATTCACTATTTATGATGTATATTCCTTTTATTTATATATTTTAGTATACAATGCTCCATTTATTGGTTTTGCGGTTATTATCATCATATTTATATACACTATAGTGGTTGATATTTTTTCAAATCACTTTTATATTTTGATTTCGTATATTTTTATTCATCACCCGAGAATTATTTGTATATTAAGGGTAATTAGATACATATATCAAAGATATTGTCACTGGGAGCGCAACACATTATATATTTATATATTCAATGGAGATTTGTCAGTGCATGGGTTAGTGAGGGGGTTGTATTTAACAATTAGGGAGGGAGGAGTTGCTGTGGGGTGATGATAAGAGAGGACTCTGGTGGAGAAAGGGGGACCTTAGAAACTATGTGCTATGACTGTGAGTAAGGAGCTAGCTAAGGAAGGGGAGGAGCTGAATGTTGATGGATGGGGCTAGAGTAAATGATTTTGGTGACAGAAAATAGATAACTGAGGATGAAGGCTAGGGACTGGAGGTGAAATGCATGGTTGATATGAAGGGCGGTGGGAGGGAGAATGTTGTGTCTGAGGTGAGTGGCAAGAAAACATATTAAATATGTGTATGTGATAGTACCTGTTGGTATTTCAATACCAATATATATATATATACCAATATAAAGTTAATAAACTTTATTAACAATAAAGCAGATCTGTTGTAGTGTGGCTCTCCGGGATTTCTATCATCTACTGTGCAGATTACAAGCTGGGAGAGCACCCTCTGAGGAGAGGAGGAGACTGACAGCAGCATGAATGGGAAGGAATTACATTTATGTACTGTGGGTGAGATGAGTGAGCAGAATGATAGCTGGTGTGGAGGAAGAGAATGTGGCTTCCTGGAGGAGCAAGAATGGAGGTGGGATGGATGAGAAGGATGGTGACTAGGGAGAGATGTGGCAAAGATGGCCTGGAGACGCAGGAGAGGGGGAGGGAAAGTTGTGGGATCAATGTCCAAACTGACGACAATACATAAAGTAAGGGAATGAGAGTTATGGGCTGAGGGTGAGATGGGGGAGCAGGATGATTGCTGGTGTGAAAAGGTTGCTGCTTTGTGGATGAGCAAGACCAATTTTCAGTAGGGACAGCTGGGGGTGGCATAGATGAGCAGAATGTAGGCTGGTGAGAGGGAGAGATAGACAGCATAGGTGATTTGTGGGATCCATGGACAGGCCTTGCTTATAATGATGGCACCACTTGTCTGGAGTTTACATGTTCTCCCTGTGCCTGCGTGAGTTTCCTCTGGCTAGTTCGATTTCCTCCCACACTGCAAAGACATGCTGGTAGGTAATTGGCTCCTGTCTAAATTGGCCCTAGTATGTGTATGTATGAATGTGAGTTAGGGACCTTAGATTTTACGCCCTTTGAGGGTTAGGGAGTGATGTGAATGTACAATATATACGTAAAGCGCTGTGTGAATTGATGGTGCTATATAAGTGCCTGAAACAAAATAATAATAATAATAATAATAAAATAATAATGACTATGCACAGCTGCACACTCACACAACTGGCAAGTCTCCAGGAAAACCAGGACACAGGATTGTCCAAGCCAAGCTTCTCCTAAATGGAAATGGTCTTTCCTCTACAACTCCTATGAAGCATGGGCATTGACAACACCTCAGGTTACATCTCTAAGATTTATACTATTCTGACCACTGCTAAGGCCAGGCTATCTTATATGGACAGATAAGAGTGAGATACTTGAATTAGCTGAATGGCACAAGTTGGCACAATATACTGCAAAGATGATAATTAATACCTCATTAATAGAAGTAAGCTAAAAAGTACTTCTATGGTGGTATTTGGTTCCAGCTAGGACAGCTATGTGGGTCCCTGAAGCATCCCCCCTCTGTTTTAGAGGTTGTGACCAGGAGGGTACGGCTTATCACATATGGTGGCCGTGTGTAAAATTCAAAACAGTTTGGATTTGCAACTTTATTTACTCTCTAACTGGTGTCAACCTCAGTACATCTCCACATTAGGCACTACTAGGCCTTCTACTGAAAGGAACATCGAGGCTCACAAAAAGATTGATAGCTTTCATCTTTATAGCAGTGAGAATTACTATTGCCAGATCTTGGAAGTCTCCCATGATCCAATTAGAGTTACTAAAAAACAAGCTGTCCTGGATCATGATCACTTAACTCCTTTCTGCTATATTTTGAGATAAGATGTCCTAATTTGAGAAAATGTGAGACCCTTGGATCAAATACCTGACAGGCGCTATCAGCTAACCCAGTGCGGATCTTTGCCGAAATTGGTAGGGACTCTCGCTGCTACTATTTTCTTTTTCTTCTTCCTCTTCTTTCTTTACTTTGCTTCACAGAGTCTCTGGAGAATCACCAAGGCCAATTTATGGCCACTACGAGACCCAGTCCGGACATCAGTTAGCTTTATAATGATAATGATGATTATGGATCTCCCACTTATGCTGACTTCTGTTTAGATGACTCTTAGCTATGGTTCTCTGTGTGGAATTCTGGGATTGTTACTGTTTATGTCCTTTTTCTCATAGCTGTAACGTACTTGTTTATTATTGTGAACAGTCAATGCCATGTCAGAACTTTGTACTCTTTTTACATTGTCAAAACGGTAATTAAAAGATTGTAAATTAAAAAAAGTCTACAATTAATTTTTTTTTCTAAAAATGCATAATATAAAAATATTAAAATATGATACAGTAAACAACCAATATTGTCCTTCTTTATGCATGCAATTTGTTTTAAAATGTGCAAAAGCGATGGTGAAAAATAGATGAGTGGCTGACAGCTGTAACAATAGATGTGGAGTTCCATAATTCTTCCAATTCAAGATTAACCCCTTGCCTACCCGGCACTTATACCCCCTTCCTGCCCAGGCCAATTTTCAGCTTTCAGCGGTCTCACACTTTGAATGACAATTACTCAGTCATGCAACAATGTACCCATATAAACTTTCCGTCCTTTTTTTCACACAAATAGAGCTTTCTTTTGGTGGTATTTAATCACCACTGGATTTTTTACTTTTTGCACTATAAATAAAAAAAGACCAAACATTTTGAAAAAAACGTGTTTCTTAGTTTTTGTTATAAAAATTTGCAAATAAGTAATTTTTCTTCATACATTTTGACCAAAATTTATGCTGCTAAATTTCTTTAGTAAAAATAACACAAATCAGTGCATGTTATTTGGTCTGTGTGAAAACTATAGAGTCTACAAGTTATGTTACCAATCATTGAAAATTGATCACATCTGATCACACCTGATGTACAGATGGCCTATCTAATTTCTTGAGGCCATAACAAGCCAGGACAGTACAAATACCCCCTAAATGACCCCTTTTTGGAAAGTAGACATTTCAAAGTATTTAGTAAGAGGCATGGTGAGTTTTTTGAAGATGGAATTTTTTCACAGAATTCTTTGGAAAATTAAGTTTTTATTTTATTTTTCCCCCACAAAATTGTCATATTAACAAGTTCTTTCTCACACACAGCACAGACATACTTGCAACTACACCCCAAAATACTTTCTGCTACTCCTCCTGAATATAATGATACCAAATGTGTGAGACTTTTCCACAGCCTGACCACATAAAGAGTCCCAACATGCAAGCAGCACCATCAGGTATTCTAGGGACATAAATTACACATCTAACATCTTGACCACCTATTACACTTTCTAAGGCCTTGAAGCACCAGGACAATGGAATTACCCACAAAATGACCCCATATTGAGAGACAAACACCCCAATGTGAGGCAGAATTAGTCTTTTGAACATGTTGTTTATTTCCAAAACTTTTTGGAAAATGAGGGAAGAAAATTAAAACGTATTTTTACACAAAGTTGTCCATTTATAAGATATTTCTAACACAAAGCACATAAATACCAAATAATAAAAGCTCAAAATACATTCTGCTACCTCTTCTGAGTATGGCAATACCAAATGTGTGAGACTTTTCCACAGCCTAATTTCCTAGCAACCTATCACATTTTTTAAGGCCCTGGAGCACCAGCACAGAGGAAACACCCACAAAATGACCCAGTTTTGGAAAGCAAACACTCCAATGTATTTTTTATGAGGAATAATGAGTCTTTTGAACATGTTTATTTCCACAAGTTTTCAGAAAATGTAGAAAAAAAAATTAAAACAATTTTTTTACACAAAGTTGTCCATTTTTTTTTAGATATTTCTAACACATAACATGTAAATATCATAAAATACACCCCAAAATGCATTCCGCTACTCCTCCTGAGTATGACAATAACACATGTGTAAGACTTTTCCGCAGCCTGACCCTGCCCAACATGCAAGGAGCACCTTCAGGTGTTCTAGGGACATAAATTACACATCTAATATCTTGACTGCTTATTACACTTTTGAATACCCTGAAGCACCAGGACAATGGAATTACCCACAAAATGACCCCATTTTGAGAAGCAAACACCCCAACATATATTCGATGAGGCATAATTAGTCTTTTGAACATGTCGTTTATTAGCAAGTTCTTTCTCACCCACAGCACAAACATACTTGCAACTACACCTAAAATACTTTCTGCTACTCCTCCTGAATATAATAATACCAAATGTGTGGGAATTTTCCACAGCCTGACCACATAGAGAGTCCCAGCATGCAAGGAATATCATCAGGTGTTCTAGGGACATAAATTATACATCTAACATCTTGACTACCTATTACACTTTCTAAGGCCTTGAAAGAACAGAACAATGGAATTACCCATAAAATGACCCCATTTCTCAAAAGAAGCAAGCACCACAATGTATATTCTTGAGTGATAATGAGTATTTTGAACATGTTGTTTATTTTCAAAGGTTTTCAGAATATGCGGGAAGAAAATTAAAACGTATTGTTTTTTACACAAGGTTGTCTATTTATAAGATATTTCTAACACATAGCACATAAATGCCACAAAATAAAACTCCAAAATACATTATGCTACCTCTTCTGAGTATGGCAATACCAAATGTGTGAGACTTTTCCACAGCCTGGTCATATAGAAAGGCCCAACATCCAAGTAGCACCTTTAGTCATTCAATGGGCAAAAATTATGCATCTAATTTCCTGACAACCTATCACACTTTTGAAGGCTCTGGAGCACCAGGACAGAGGAAACACCCACAAAATGACCCAGTTTTGGAAAGCAAACACTCCAATGTATTTTTTATGAGGCATCAAACATGTTGTTTTTTTCCCACACGTTTTCAGAAAATGTGGAAAAAAATGAAAATGTAATTTTTTTACACAAAGTTGTCCATTTTTTAAGATATTTCTAACACATAACATGTAAATACCACAAAATACACCCCAAAATACATTCTGCTACTCCTCCTGAGTATGGCAATAACACATGTGAAAGACATTTCCACAGCCTGACCAGATAGAGAGGCCCAACATGCAAGGAGCACCTTCAGGTGTTCTAGGGACATAAATTACACATCTAATATCTTGAGTGCCTATTACACTTTTGAAGGCCCTGAAGCAGCAGAACAATGGAATTACCCACAAAATGACCCCATTTTGAAAAGCAAACACCCCAACATATATTCTATGAGGCATAATGAGTCTTTTGAACATGTCGTTTTTTTCCCACAAGTTTTCGGAATATGTGGAAAGAAAATGAGAAAACATGTTTTTCTTTACACAAAATGCACTGATGGGTGCTGATGCGGCTGCACTTGTGGGTGATAATGGGGTTGCACAGCTGGGTGCTGGGTACAGTCAGTGATGGTCTGGGGAGGCATATCCATGAAGGGATGCACAGACCTCTACAGGCTAGACAATGGCACCCTGACTGCCATTAGGTATCGGGATGAAATCTTTGGACCCATTGTCAGACCCTACGCTGGTGCAGTGGGTCCTGGGTTCCTCCTGGTGCAGTGGGTCCTGGGTTCCTCCTGGTGCATGACAATGCTCTGCCTCATGTGGCAAAAGTATGCAGACAGTTCCTGGAGGATGAAGGAATTGATACTATTGAATGGCCCCCACGCTCGCCAGACTTAAATCCAATAGAACACCTCTGGGATGTCATGTTTCAGTCCATCTGACATTGCCAGGTTGCACCTCAGACTTTCCAGGAGTTCAGTGATGCCCTGGTCCAGATCTGGGAGGAATTACCCCAGGACACCATGTGTCGTCTCATTATGAGCATGCCCCGATGTTGTCAGGCATCCATACAAGCATATGGGGGCCATACAAACTACTGAGTACCATTTTGAGTTGCTGTAATTCAATTTCAGCAAAATGGACTCGCCTGCTGCATCATTTTTTCACTTTGATTTTTGGGGTGTCTTAAAACTCAGTCCTTTGTAGTTTGGTAATTTTCATTTCCATCAAATGATGGGGCACCCTTATGTTCCTAACACATTACCCCGTCCATATCAGTACAGATATCCAGCAGGAGATTTTTCTCCCATTGAGATTTGATGTGTTTTCAAAGCGTTCCTTTCATTTTTTTTGAGCAGTGTATATCGTTTTAAAGGATAAGTTTACTTTTTAGATAAAAATAATAAATGCACATTTTATTTGCAAATAAAAAAATGTGCATTTATTTTTGTCTACAGGAGACTGGAAAGCATTGCACCAGAGATTAGAGGATCGCTGATGCCATGCAGGTCTCCTGCAGACCTGTCAGAATTTCTGCTGGACATATGGGATGTACAGGCAAGCAGATATAATAACAGGAAGAATCAATGAACTACTACAGTGCTCCAATGTGCCGTGGTAGTTCATTGAAAACTACAAGCTGACAGCTCCTAAGACTTCCGGGACTTCCAGTTCATTCATTCATGGAAGTCCATGAATGAATGACATGGCTGTGTGGGTACAGCCCCCCATGGTCGCACTATTTTCAAATCTGACAGATAGTATGGGGGAACTTCTCCCCATACTATCTGTCAGAGGGAGAGGGGCAGAGGGCAGCAGCTGCAGCTATGGGAACATGTTACATGTTCCACCCTAAAAACAGGTGGAACATGGGACATGTTCCCAAAGGTGAACTTATCCTTTAATAATTATCAAAATTAAATCAATTACAGGAAGGATGAAAGACTTCACCCTCTGCAGCTCTCATTTGACAACAGTGTGAATTTTTTATGGGACTTTAATCATTGTGTATTTGTTTCCAACGAAAGGTCAACTAGATATTCTGAGCAAGGTCCTCTCTTTCTTTTACACTCTAATGACTCCATTGCCTAATTCATGTACACATTCTGAAACAAGGAAAAGATACTGAGAAAATAAAACCCTAAGATTTTAAATTGAAAATGCAAATGTCATAGATACGTAAATAAGAAATATCTTCTCAACAATCACTTTTCTTTATGCTGAATTTCCATAGACAGTGTAAAATATAGCACAAAAAATGTATCTGGGCAGGATGTCTCATTGCATCATATGCACATAACAATATCCCTGATGTCAGAAATATACAGAGGTGTTCTACAAGGAATCACATGGCCGAAGTAGTTGGTGTGGAGCAGGGGCGGACTGACAACTCATGGGGCCCCCAGGCAATAGGGGATCATGGGGCCCCTGTGTCCTTGCCCAAGCTCAAAAAAGCCTATGAAAAAGGTACCAGGGGCATCTCATGGGGCCCCCTACTGACCCCGGGCCCTTGGCAGTGCCCACATTTACAAATGGTCAGTCTGCCCCTGGTGTGGAGTCATCGGGGTAGAGATGTTAAAACCACATTATGGGATTATAGGGTGGCATTATGTAACTAAAACAGGGTAGTGCCATCATTTTCCCAACTCCTATCGTGTTCTTGGACAATGAATATCTGCCTTGACACATTCCATGGCATTGGGTTAAGGTGTCTCTTCTACCTGTACAGTATGTATGTAAATTCTTACGACTCATCCGAATTGAGTAACTTGGGTAAGCTATGAACCATCTTCAACATTACACAACCATCTGCCTTGGCTCATTCCATGGTGTCTGGTTTAAAGTGTCTATTATGTAAATATAAATTCTGGGATATGTACTTATCACTCGTCGGAACTGACAAAGTAACTACACAACACTTCAACATTACAGAACAAGTCCAGTTGAGAGTGACCAACTACTACTAGCTATACCATGACCTGGATCAATGAGAACCTTCACAGAAAATGTTGATGGTACTAGAAAAACCTGAAAACCCATACCAAAAATCCCTATATTACATATTTCTGTAAGAAACATAAATATTTAATTATGATACAGTAAACAACCAATATTGTACTTATAGTTTATGCATTAATTTTTTTTTTTATGAACAGAGGCAATGGTGGAACATAGGTGAGTGGATAAAAGCTGTAAAAATAAACAATGGAGTTCCCTACTGCTTTTAATTTAAGAATAATGAAGGGCGTCAGGAGAAATACAGTACAAAAAATAATTCCTGAAAGATTATTAGCTACGAGATGAATTAGCAATGCAAATAAACAGCTCTCCAAGGAGGATTAAATGTATAAAAGGGTTTCAGATCAGCTCAGTAAATAATAGAGACTAATAATCAATGTCAGTGGTATATTATTTCCACTAAAGTATACGATGGATGATCTGACATTATCTGCCGGGGATTTTCACAGTAAACTAATACATCCAGACATTGTGTCTAAAAGTATGCAAGGGATTGAGGTGCGGTATGTAACTATTGTTTGGAGACAAATGAAAACATAGGCAAAGCATGGACTTGTTTTGTGTTTCCATACAGATGAAGAACTGTCGGATTGTAATGATATATACTTCACAATCTTCTCCACCACTCATTTTACCCGAGTCATTTCCAATCATTACACTCTCCGGCCACTTTATTAGGTACACTTTGCTAGTGCCAAGAAAATATCCACCACACCATTTCACCACCAGCCTGAACCATTGATACAAGGCAGGATGGATCCACCACACCATGACACCACCACCACCAGCCTGAACCGTTGATACAAGGCAGGATGGATCCACCACACCATGACACCACCACCACCAGCCTGAACCATTGATACAAGGCAGGATGGATCCACCACACCATGACACCACCACCACCAGCCTGAACCGTTGATACAAGGCAGGATGGATCCATGCTTACATGTTGTTTTTTTGAGTTATTTGAGGTAATGTTATCTTTCTATCATCTCAAACCATTCTGCCCATTCTCCTCTGACCTCTGACATCAACAAGGCATTTTCATCCACACAACTGACTCTCACTGGATATTTTCTCTTTTTCGGACCATTCTCTGTAAACCCTAGAGATGGTTGTGCATGAAAATCCCAGTAGATCAGCAGTTTGTGAAATACTCAGACTACCTCATCTGGCACCAACAATCAGGTCACTTAAATCCCCTTAAATTCACCATTCTGAGCTCAAATGCATTGAGTTGTTGCCATATAATTGACGGGTTAGCAATTTGTGTGACCAAGCAACTGAACAGATGTATCTAATAAAGTGGCCGGTGAGTGTAAAAACTAAACAGGATTTTTGTAAAGGTTAAAATAAAGTGCCTTTTTAATAGGAACAATGGTTTATTAATGGATAAATTCAACTTTTGGAGCATGTTCCATCCATGTTTAGGGTGGAACATGTAACCTGCTACAGCAGCTGTAGCCGCCCCACTTCTTGTGACAGCAGCAGGGGTTCTCTCCCCTCCCCCACAGTCACAATTCAAAATAATTGTGTCAATGCGGGGCTCCATCCACACAGCTGCATCATTCATTCAAAATTTCCTGTGAATTAATGCCTACAAGTACCATCAGCCTTCTCAATGAACTGTGAGGGTGCTGGTGAGTGCTTTTGTAGTCCATTGAGCTTCCTTGACTGCAGTAACTGCCTGCCCATAACAGAGATATGAACAGACAGTGTAGTGACAGATCAGCTGATTGCAGATGCAATGATTTACAGGTTCGCAAGAAAAAAACATTACATGCACATTTTTTAGCTGCAAAAAAATGCATTTATTATTATTATTATTATTATTAGTATTAATAATAATAATAATTTATTTATTTATTTTTAATAAAGTGAACGTATCCTTTAATCAATATTTACCTGGGGAAAAATATAGATTAATGTTACTATTCAATGGTACTTTCAATCCAGCCTTAAACTATACTACAAAACTGAACCCTGTTAATCTTCTTGTATCATGCTATAGGCCTAATGTTGTGGCAATCCTCAATGTCAACTGTATTCTGAGATTAAAAACAGAAGAATGATGTGACCGGTTTGACTGAGATTATAAATTTATGTAGAATGGTTAAAACACAACTGAAACAATTTACAAAAGCATCTTGGCAAAATTTATTATTTTTTTTGCGGGGGAATGGTTATTTTTCTTTTTCTAATTTTTAATTCATTGGAAGAAATCCATTCTCCCTCCTAAGTTCCTCATATTCCCTGATAATAACTTTCTAACCAGGTGGCCTAACAGAATGCTAGGCAATATAATAGAGAAGTGTATGGCAACATAAAACATTGGACATGGTTGTTTTTATTTTTGCATTAATTACCTGGAAAATAAAATGCAGAGCAAATTGATCATTTTTTGGTGATAGCACAAAATTGTGTAAAATAGATAAAATTCAGCTGTGTAGTAAAATATGGTCAAAAGTTTTTAACCACATTGTATGGATGAATGGCAAATTGTTGGTTTTGTTTTGCCTTACATTGGAATTTCTTAAATTATGTATTTTCATATTCTCTTACCAGGTCCATCACAATAACATAACCTATATTGTACTGTCAGGTTTTCCCAATCTAAAATACATCAAAATTCTATTCTTCTTGGTGCTGGTTTTCATATATTGTGTTACTATTTTGGGAAATCTTTTTATTGTGGTTTTATCTCATGTGAGTAAAACACTTCAGTCTCCCATGTACCTCTTCATCACCCAACTAGCATTGTTTGATATAATTGTGACCACAGATATCCTTCCCAACCTTCTTTATATCATCTTACATGATGGATGTACCATGTCTCTTGCTGGATGCATCATCCAGTTCTCTGTCTTTGCACATTCTGAGGCCTCGGAGTGTTTTCTACTGACTGTGATGTCCTATGATCGGTATTTGGCCATCTGTAAGCCTCTGCATTACAACTCTATAATAAACCAATCAATTTGCATTAAATCAGTGATTACCATTTGGTTATTGGGTTTCAACATGACCTTAGTTAATTCCATATCTCTGTGCAGTCTATACTACTGTGGACCAAACATCATTCACCACTTCTTCTGTGACTATCTACGAATACTTGAACTTTCCTGCTCTGATACTTCATGGATTGATTTTCAGACCTATGTAGTAGGTTTCATTTGTGTCGTAGCACCTTTTATATTAATTCTTATATCTTATATCTATATTGTTATAACCATTCTAAAAATTAAATCAATTGCAGGAAGAAAGAAAGCCTTCACCACCTGCAGCTCTCACTTGACCACAGTGTGCATTTTTTATGGGACGCTAATTGCTGTGTATTTGTTTCCAACAAAAGGTCAACTAGATATTCTGAGCAAGGTTCTCGCTCTCTTTTATACAGTAATGACTCCATTGCTTAATCCAATCATATATACATTCAGGAACAATGAATTTAAAAAAGCTATTGAGGAGGGGCGCATGTGCGGCCGGCTCCTGAATGGACATGCGATAAGCACCGCTCCGTCCACCCGCCAGAGATAGCACACCGCACACCTGAACCGAGGGACACAGCGACCACAAGGAGGGAGATAAGAGGTATACAGACCTCACCAGCCATGCCACACCGCCGAAAACCCCTGGACCACCAGGGAAACTTACTCATTTCTTCTCCCCTGTCACCGCCGAAATCCAAGATGGTGCCGGCGGCAGCACAGGGGAGTACAGCAGACGGGAGGGAGAACACACAGTTCAGCCCACAGATGCCAGGCTGCGATATTCTCTATACCCTGGGGACCCTAGTGAGTCTTCTCCCACTCTGTCCCCCACAACACGCAGCCCAGCCAAATCTAAGCCTCGCCTGGATATAGATCCCACAGCTGACTGTCAGGCCCTCAACCAGCCACCCCCTCAATTTAATACCGATATGCCAGTGATAGAATCATTCCCTGCATCAGACCAACCTAAAACGGAATTATGCATGAAAAACATGCTACTATCGCTTAGACAACCCCTACATAGCGATATACAGTCGTCACTAGTTCAGATTACGTCAGTAGTCAAAAACCAGGAGCGCAGATTACACCATATTGAATCCAGAATGGAAGAGATTATCACAGCGCATAATGACCTGATTGATGCACATACTGACCACACATCGGACATCGAACAAATAAATCTGAAACTAGCGGATCTAGAAGATCACAACGCAATAACATCAAATTCAGAGGTATACCTGAAACTATCCCTAATGAAACGCTACTCTCCTATATACAACAGTATATAAAATACCTCATCCCATCTCTCTCAGACTTGGAAATAGCCATAGACAGGGCTCACCGACTACCTAAACCGTCATTTCTCTCAGCATCAGTCCCCAGAGACGCGGATACACTTCTATCACATCAAAGAAAAAATTATGTCGGTAGCCAGAAATCCACCCTCACTCCTGCCATCGCACGCAAATATTCGGCTGTTTGCTGACCTATCGAAGGCCACGCTTCTAAACCGCAAAAAAATGATTACTATCAATAAAGCTTTACGCAAGCACGGCATAAGCTATCAATGGGGATTCCCAACCAAAATTACCGTTAAGCAACACGGTAAAATTTTCACAATCAAAAACCTTGAGGCGGGCCTGGAGCTACTAAAGGCGTGGAATATACTACCTGCAGATACTCCACATTCCAACATTACCAATACCCAGAGACAGAATGACTCTGTTGTAATGCTCCTTCTATATACTTCCATTGCTTCACCTCGGGAAATACACCTCATTCTACTAATATCTGGCGATCGGCCATGTTCTTACAGAAAAATGTTTTTATTACCTAAAAATGTTTGGCATGACCTTTCCTACGGTCAAAGCCTTTTCAAACCCCCCAAGTTTGCAGTAGCTCCTTTTGCTACTCAAGTTACTTGCGTTTTTTGCAAGTTTTTTTTATCCCTTTTTCCCACCTCCCTCACTCCTCCACCGACCTCACCAGTCAATCAACTGCACCACTTCTTTATCAGAACTGTACAAAACATCATGGAAAACTCACTCCAACTCATCGATCGAGCCAAGACCTCACCTCCAGGTCACCAGAATTTGCCTCTCCACAACTTCAACCATCTGCACACGCTTACCTCAAACAACATCTCGACCTCTTCACTAACCAACCTACAGATATACACCATGATTAATATTACATCGCTCAACGTTCGTGGCTTAAACTCGCCTTTCAAAAGATCTATGCTGCAAAAAGAAACTTGAATGTTTCAAGCCAACATTCTCTTCTTACAAGAAACGCATTTCGCAACAACCAAGACCCCTAAATGGCAACTACATCGATTCTCACACATCTTTATGGCCACCAACCCCAAGAAAAAAAACAGTGTCATCACAGCTATAAAGTAATCTGCTCAGTTCCGATACATATCTGATATAGCTGACCCGCAAGGCTGTTACCATATTTTAATATGCCACAGAAACGACATCCTCTACACTCTAGTGAATGTTTATGGCCCCAACAAAAATCAGTTGCAATTCTTCCACAATCTCTACACCACTATCTCTGCCCACAGACAAGGCAGACTTCTTATTGGTGGGGACTTCAACAAAATTGGCAACCATCTTCTAGACTCCTCTTCCAGCAAGAGATCCCACAAACAAAATTTCAACCGTTTCCTCAATGACAATGACCTTTACGATATCTGGAGATGCCACCACAGCGATGAGAAAGATTACACCTACTTCTCCCCTTCTCAACTATCCTATTCCAGGATCGACTTTTTCATCACAGATAAATGGACACTACAACATGTACTATCATCAAAAATCGGAACCATAAACTGGTCAGACCACGCTCCACTCAACGTAATCCTGGACGACAATCAACGCTCTGCAATCCCACCCATCTGGAGACTGAATTCCACAGTCCTAAAGAACCCAGAAAACCAAAAACACCTACTAGAAGCCCACAATCTATTTTTCGATTGTAATGACACACCGGACATTTCTATAACCACTCTATGGCCTGTTTACAAAGCTTACATGAGAGGTATCCTCATACAACTAAATTCCCGAATAAATAAACAATGATCCCAACAAATTGACCAACTCCTAAACTCCATAAAAACAAATGAGGAAATTAACAAAAAAAACCGAAATGCTTCTACTTCTAAATCCATAACAGCAGACCGAAACAAACTCCGATTACTACTTCTCTACAAATACGACCTTAACCTTCAAAAGACCAAATCACAATTTTATTCCCTAGGTAACAAAGCCAACTCACTCCTCATAAAAATAATTAAACAAAGACAGCTCAAATCCAAGATCAACCTAATTCAACACCCCACCACCCACACCTCGCTCACAAACCCACAAGACATAGCTAACACTTTTGCAAACTATTATCAATCTCTATATAATATTAAAGATGACCCGGACACAACACAACCGACGACCGTATCCATCCTTAACTTCCTGGCAACCGCTAATCTCCCCCAACTCACCCCTGCACAACTTGAATCTATCTCTGCATCGATATCTCCCGCAGAAATAGAAAAAACCATAACATCTTTACCTCTTAACAAATCTCCGTCGAATGATGGATTTAAAACAAATACTACAAAACATTCGCCCCTAATCAGGCACCACACCTATCTGTCCTCTTCAACCAAGAAGCCTCCTCAGGACAATTCCTCAAAGACATGCTACAGTCTATAATTACAACCATCCCCAAACCTGGTAACAACCCCCAAATGGTCCAAAATGACAGACCAATCTCGTTATTGAACACAGACATCAAACTGTACTCTAAAATAATTGCCCAGAGACTACTTCCTCACCTCCCAACGCTAATCCACCCAGACCAAGTGAGATTTATCCCTGGTCGACAAGCCCCAGATGCAACCAGGCGAATTATATCACTATTACATAACCTTGAAACCTCCAGACAACCTTCCTTACTACTATCCCTAGATGCTGAAAAAGCATTAGACCGCATACATTGGAAATTCATGTAACTTACACTCCAAATATTTGGTATTACGGACTGGATACTATCGGTGATCCTATCCCTCTACTCCAACCCCTCAGCTAGAGTACTAACTAACGGTACCCTCTCCCAAACCTTCCATATTTCCAATGGTACTAGACAAGGCTGTCCCTTGTCTCCCATAATCTTTATTCTACTCATTGAACCCCTAGCAGCCAAACTCAGAGATGACCCAACATTTACAGGTATTACACACCTCAAAAAAGAACACAAAATTAGCCTGTTTGCGGACGACATCATCCTAATGATTACCAACCCATACAAGTCACTCCAAACGATTCGGACACATCTACACAACTACTCAGAAGTCTCATATTATAAACTAAATGAGTCCAAATCCTCTATACTAAATCTCTATACTTCAGAAAAGACTCAAAAACTACTAATCAAATATTTCCCCTTCACATGGAAGCACCATAGCATCCCTTACCTGGGGATCAAACTCACTACCTCCACTGACCAACTATATGCTTCTAACCATAAAATATTACTCAAATCCATTCCACAAGAAATCAAAATTCTTCGCATATCAAATCTTTCAACAATAGGGAGAGTAGCGACTTTAAAAATGTGTATTTTGCCCAAGATTCTATACATATTCCGCACTCTCCCCATCCCAGTCCCCAATATATTCTTCTCCAAATTACAAGCAGTTTTCGCCAAATTCCTGTGGAATTCAAAAAGCCCTGATGCTCTACAAACCTATGCATACGCCCAATGCACAGAGGAGTAGGCCTCCCTCATTTAAAATCATACTACAATGCTTCGCTGTTGGATCAGGTCTATTTATAGTGGCATCCAACTAACGAAAAAACATGGACTACCATGGAAACACTCCCCCATTCCATCCCTACGCCCGATAAAATTGTATTCCTCCCTAAACCCACTCAACACCAACTCATACTTAAACATCCTTGCATACAAGCTTCCCTCCAAGCCTGGTATGATCTTCTAGCACTTAACCAAATGGACACCAAACTAACCCCTACCCCGATTGCAACTCTACATTTCATTATTCCCTCCCTAAATCTACTACAATGGAAAAACATGGCATTTCACACATCCGGGACATCTACACAAACAATAAATTAGATTCCTTTTCAGCCCTCCAAGAAAAATGTCATATTTCCAACATTGAATACTACACCTACATGCGAATAGCGCATTCCTTACAACAACTGAATATCCCACAGGCAATGGCAATCCCAATTGCTACAATCAATTTCCTACAAAAACTACATTTCCCTAAGAAAGGAATCTCAACCTTTTATACACTCATTACTAACGCCCAGTTTATGTTAAGAATTACTTCTCTATCCAACTGGGAAACTAATCTCTCACTACCAATACAAGCTCACACTTGGGAAAGAACCTTTACCATCACCCATAAAGCTTCGAGATGCAGTTCGTATTGGGAAACGTACAGGAAAAGTTTACACCAATGGTACCTAACACCAACCAAATTATCTTTGTACTACCCTCAATACTCTCCCAATTGTTGGAGACAATGTGGAGAACTGGGTTCAATTTTTCACATAATGTGGACATGTAAATCTCTCAAATCCTATTGGAACAAAGTGTTTCAATTGTTTTCTTTAATCACTGCATCCCCGATGATACCAAACCCAGCTCTCGCACTCCTACACATAGGGATCGAAAAATTCCCTACAGATTCTCATACCATCATCATACACACATTAGCAGCCGCCAAAATCAACATCGCCAAATTATGGAAATCGTCTAACACTCCCTCTCTCTCAGATCTTCTTACTGACCTTAACTTTCCATGCGAGATGGAAAAAAGATCAGCACTTCATAAATCCTTTTATCAGAAATTTGAATACCAATGGTCTTGATGGCTACAAAACCCCAACTGTACTGTAAATTGATACCCATATAACTATACTATATAAGAACCTTTGTAACTGACTGGTGCTTAGTTTTCCCCCCTCCCTATCCACTCCCCCCCTCCTCCTCCCCCTACCCCTTTCCTATCCCTTACTCTCTTTATACGCAACACCTCACCCAATCCTGGTTCACACTACGCCAAGTATACCTCTCAAGTAAGCAAAACCTATATTGATACTGTCCCTAGCCAAATGGTAGGGAAATTACTGCATATATACCTTACTATACTTAATGCGAACCGTACTGTCGCACCATACCCTGTTCTGTTGAAAAATGTTTTTTTCAATAAAAAACATTTGAACTAAAAAAGCTATTGAGAAAACAAAATCCTAAGTTTTAAATTAAAAAAGCAAATGTGATCAATACTCTGTTCTCAGCAATTAGTCTTCTTTATGCTAGATTTATATGATCTATATATATATATATATATATATATATATATATATATATATATATATATGTACAGTTGTGTTCAAAATAATAGCAGTGTGTTGAAAAAAGTGAATAAAGCTGAAAATCCTTCTAATAGCTTTTATTTCCATCCACACAAATGCATTGGGAACACGACACATTCTATTCCAAATCACAACATGAAGAAAAATATATCAAATGTGTGTTGTTCCTCTAAAAAAATTGAAGAAAAGTGAATATTAGACGGTTCACAAAAATCGCAGTGTTTGTATTCTTCTTTACAAACTCAAACATTCACTATATAAACTGAGAAATGTTTGAAGATTTTGCTTTCCTTTGAATGACTTCATGAATATTTGGTTGTAGTCACACTGTTTCTGAGAACTGCTGTACATCTGTGTTGCATGGAGTCCCCCAACTTCTGGCCCCTGTGATCAGGTATTCCAGCCCAGGATGATTGGACCACATTCCACAGTTCTTCTCTATTTCTTGGTTTTGCTTCAGAAACTGCATTTTTGATGTCACCCCACAAGTTTTCTATTGGATGAAGATCCGGGGATTGGGCTGGCCACTCCATAACGTCCATCTTGTTGGTCTGGAACCAAGATGTTGTACGTTTACTGGTGTTTGGGGTCGTTTTCTTGTTGGAACACCCATTTCAAGGGCATTTCCTCTTCAGCGTAAGGCAGCATGACCTCTTCAAGTATTCTGATGTATTCAAACTGATCCATGATTCCTGGTATGCGATAAATAGGCCCAACACCGTAGTATGAGAAACATCCCCATATCATGATGCTTGCACCACCATGCTTCACAGTCTTCACAGTGTACTGTGGCTTGAATTCAGTGTTTGGGGGTCGTCTGACAAACTGTCTCCGCCCACTAGACCCAAAAAGAACAATCTTACTTTCATCAGTCCACAAAATGTTGCGCCATTTCTCTTTAGGCCAGTCAATGTGCTCTTTGGCAGATTGTAACCTCTTCAGCACGTCTTTTTTCCAACAGTGGGACTTTGCGGGGACTTCTTGCAGATAGCTTGGCTTCACATCGGCGTCTTCTAATTGTAACAGTCCTCACAGGGAACGTCACACCTTCTTTCATCTTCCTGGAGCTGATTGTTGGCTGAGTCTGCGCCATTTTGGCTATTCTTCTATCCATTCCAATGGTAGTTTTTCGCTTTCTTCCACGTCTTTCAGGTTTTGGTTGCCATTTTAAAGCATTTGCCATCATTTTAGCTGAGCAGCCGATCATTTTCTGCACTTCTTTATATGTTTTCCCCTCTCCAATCAACTTTTTAATCAAGGTACGCTGTTCTTCTGAACAATGTCTGGAACGACCCATTTTCCTCAGAATTTCAGAGAGAAATGCACTGTAACCAGCATGTACAACATTTGCTGCCTTCCTTCCTTAAATAAGGGCAATCATTGCTACCTGTTTATCAAAGAATGAATGACCTCACTAATAGAACTCCACACTGCTATTAATTTTGAACACGCCCCTTTCAATGAGTGATTCAATGACACAGAATCAGCAGCATGCATGTCATGACTGTTGGGTCTGTTGGATTTCTATTACTCTACTACACCTGCTAGGAAATTATTTGCCATGTAGAAATATCATTTCTACCAAAAACAGTGATTGATCCGGTTAGTGATGTCTGACTGCTATTATTTTGAACATAACTGTACATATATATATTTTTTTTAACTATAAAACATATCCAACAAAAAAATTACAAAATTAAAAATGTCTTCATAAATTTAGGCCAAAATGTATTCTGCTACATGTCTTTGATAAAAGAAATCCAAATAAGTGTATATTAATTGGTTTGCATGGAAGTTATAGCGGTATATATACTGAATTTGTATTTTTTTTATACTAGTAATGGCAGCAATCAGTGACTCATAGTGGGAGTTCAGCAGGCATTCTGACACTAACTGAAACAGACTGGGAACTGAATAACTGCCACTGACATCTCCAGTGACACTAATACCGTGATCAGTGCTAATAAAAAAGCACTGACACTGTACCAATGACAATGGGCAGAAAGGGGTTAACATCTGGGGTGATCAAAGGGTTAACTGTGTGTTAGGCAGGGTGATTAATGTGTACTCTGTTGTGTTTTACTAGGGGACATTCCGGTATATAAAAAGCAGCACCTTCCTGCTGACAGGAGAGAGATCTCTCCCCTGTCAGCTGCTCCACCAATCACTGAGTCCCCGCCATGAACCGCTGGCAGGGGCCCTGTTATTGACATCTTTGACATCCAATGACAGAGTGGGTAGGGTGACACATGGGCACGCCCCATACCCAGAATTGCAAAATCACATATATTTACGTGTTTTTGCACAGAGCGGCCACCCTGTAGCAGTAAAACTGTTATAGGGCAGCCATGAAGTGGTTAAAATGCTTGTAATATTCTCAAGCAAATCTGTTAGACCTTGAATATTTAATATTAGGAAGTGAATTTATGGCTTTGTACATTTCAGTTAGCTTAAATAGGGAGTTTATTTCATCCAACAGAGATGAGGTCAAGCTGAGCAGATCTAAGGAGGCTAGAAATGTATCTATTTCCTTCAGCGAAGGTTGTATAATGGAGCTATCACTATGAGGGTTATAAAAAGAACTGTAGTAGCAACTAAATGCAGCAGCAATACTTTGGTGGTTTCTGTATGTCTTCTGTAATACTGTTCTATAGTCGATATATGGCTACAGCTTGGTTCTCTAGTACTGGGAGGACGTCCCTGAACATCCTCTCCCATGCACACCTTCCATGAGCCCCCTGGGGCGCACATTGGGAGAGCTCTGTGCACCTTGGACACAGAGGATCACAGATCGGGGTAAAGGGTCAATCACAGCGGTCATTTACCATGTGATCAGCTGTGTCCAAATTAAACAAACACTGACTGTTATTGGCTCTCCTTTCTTCACACAGAGACCATGTACTGTATGAGGGAAGAACAGCAAGATCTGTGAGGGGCACAGTGAGTACAGTATTTACACTGATACACAGTGCCATGATCATCAGTACAGCCTCATCATTGCCAATCAGTGCAGCCTCATCAGTGCCCATCAGTACAGCCTCATCAGTGCCCATCAGTGCAGCCTCATCATTGCCCATCAGTACAGCCTCATCAGTGCCCATCAGTACAG
Source organism: Staurois parvus (assembly GCF_062004578.1). Classification (NCBI taxonomy): domain Eukaryota; kingdom Metazoa; phylum Chordata; class Amphibia; order Anura; family Ranidae; genus Staurois; species Staurois parvus. The sequence goes on from NW_028318266.1 coordinate 4,962,384, forward strand.
CCTCATCATTGCCAATCAGTGCAGCCTCATCATTGCCAATCAGTGCAGCCTCATCAGTGCCCATCAGTACAGCCTCATCATTGCCAATCAGTGCAGCCTCATCAGTGCCCATCAGTACAGCCTCATCATTGCCAATCAGTGCAGCCTCATCATTGCCAATCAGTGCAGCCTCATCAGTGCCCATCAGTACAGCCTCATCAGTGCCCATCAGTACAGCCTCATCTTTGGCCATCAGTGCAGCCTCATCAGTGCCCATCAGTACAGCCTCATCATTGCCAATCAGTGCAGCCTCATCAGTGCCCATCAGTACAGCCTCATCATTGCACATCAGTGTCGCCTCATCAGTGTCCAACAGTACAGCCTCATCATTGCACATCAGTGTAGCCTCATCAGTGCCAATCAGTGTAGCCTCATCAGTGCCAATCAGTGTAGCCTCATCAGTGCCAATCAGTGCAGCCTCATCAGTGCACATCAGTGCAGCCTCATCAGTGCACATCAGTGCAGCCTCATCAGTGCACATCAGTGCAGTCTTATCAGTGCCCATCAATAGAGCTTCATCAGTGCACATCAGTAAAGAAAAAAAAATCTTATTTGCAAAATTTTATAAGAGGAACTAAGAAAGAGGTTTTTTTTTTTAACTTTTTCTGTCTTTTTCCTTTATTAAAAAAAATCAATAACCCTGTGGTTATTAAATACCACCAAGAAAGCTCTATCTGTCTCAAAAAAAATTATAAATATTTCCTTTGGATACAGTGCTGCATGACTGAGTAATTGTCATTTGAAGTGTGACAATATGGACTCTACTGCCACACAGAAATGATTGTCAGCATCTCCACAATATCTGTTCACCCATCATCTGTATGACGTATGGTGCTGTTTACAAGCTGTCGAGAAAGACTTCAGCTTCCATTTTATCAGTCACAACATGTACTCCAGAACAGGGGCGGACTGACCATTTGGAAACTCGGGCACTGCCCGAGGGCCCGGGGTCAGTAGGGGGCCCCATGAGATACCTCTGATACCCTTTTCATAGGCTTTTTTTGAGTTTGGGCAAGGACACAGTGATTATCATTTGTTTTTTGGGTTTCAAGGTGACATTGATTAATTCCATATCTTTGTACAGTCTACACTACTGTGTGGACTAAACATCATTCACCACTTCTTCTGTGACTATGAACCCTTACTTGAGCTTTTCTGATCTGATACTTCGTGGACTCATGTTCAGACCCTTCATAGTAGGTTTCATTTGTGTCATAACACCTTTCATAATAAGTATCTATTATATCTACATTGTTTTAACCTCAACATTAAATCAATTGTAGGAAGACAGAAGGCCTTCACCACCTGCAGCTCACACTTGACTGTAGTGTGCTTTTTTATGCTTGCTGTGTATTTGTCAACTGGATATTCTGAACAATACCTATTTTACACTGTAATGACTCCATTGCTTAATCAGATCATCAACACATTAAAGAACAAGGACTTTAACCAGATCCCTATAGCAGATTGATGGCGGGCCTTTTGTCACTCTGGGTGGAAATCATTTGAGATTCTCCTGATCAATCCACTTAGCACATCAATCTGTGGTGAGCTGTGTCCTTCTGTCTACACTGATCAGGGTAAAAAGCCAATGACGTTGGCTCTTTACCATGTGATCAGATGTGTCCAATCACAGCTGATCACATGTAAACAAATGCCGGTTATCTCCATTTACTTTCCTCAGCGCTAGCACTGTCTGAGGAAAGGAAAGCCAATAACTGGCTTTCCTGTGACAGGGAACACTTATGCTGATAATCAAGGCACTGAACATACTCAGTGTAGCCCCATTAGTGCCAATAATTGTCCATAAGTGCAGCCTTTTAGTGCCCATCAGTGCAGCAGATCAGTGGCCATCAGTGTCACCTATCAATGGATCCTCATCAGTGCCTCTTCAACAGTGCCTGACAGTGCCACCTCATCAGTGCACATCAGTGCCACCTCATCAGTGGCCATCAGTGCCATCCAGGGGCGGACTGACAACTCATGGGGGCCCCCGGGCAATAGGGGATCATGGGGCCCCTGTGTCCTTGCCCAAACTCAAAAAAGCCTATGAAAAAGGTACCAGGGGCATCTCTTGGGGCCCCCTACTGACCCTGGGCCTTCGGGCAGTGCCCGAGTTTCCAAATGGTCAGTCCACCCCTGGTGCCATCTCATCAGTGCAGCCTCATCAGTGCCCATGAGTGCAGCCTCAACAGTGCCCATCAATGCAGCCTATCAGTGCCCATCAATGCAGCCTATCAGCACACATCAGTGAAGAAGAAAATGTACTTATTTGAAAATTTTTATAACAGAAACCTTTCAAAATGTTTGGTAATTTGTGTTTGTTTAGCAAAAAATAATAAACCCAGGTGGGGATTAAATACTACAAAGCAAAAGTTCAATCTGTCTCAAAAAGTATAAAAAGTTATTATTTTTCTTCTTCATTTCTAGCATCACATGCCTAAAAAATTTAATTTGTGAAATCACTGGGGTAGAGATGTTGAAACAACATTATGAGATTCCCTGCCCTGTTTTTGGACAATCCTCATCTGCCTTCACACATTCCATGGTGTCTGGTTTAAGGTGTCTCTGCTACCTATGTGGATATAAATTCTGGGATACGTTCATGTCTCTCATCAGAACTGAAGGAGTGGCTTGGAGGAGCTAAGAAAAATCTTCAACTTCACAGTCCAGTTGAAAGTGGCCAACTACTACTAGTTATACCTTGACCTGGATGAATGAGAACCTTCACAGACAATGCTGACGGTACTAACAAACGTATATCCCATTGCAAAAATTACAATTGATATCTCTAAATAAAAATATAAATATTAAAATAAGATTTGATATACATCTAGCATTGTCCTTGTAGTGTATGCATGCAGTTTGTTTAAAATGAACAGAGGCAATGGTGGAAAATAAGTGAGTGGATAAAAGCTGTAACAACAAACATGGAGTTCCCTACTGCTTTCAATTTCAGCTTAATAAAGGGTGTGTGTCGGGGGAAATGCAGTCTAAAATAATAATTCCTAGAAGACTTTTAGCTATCAGAATAATTAGCAATGCAAAACACAGCCCACCACAGAGGAGCAAATATATAAAAGGGTTTTTGGTCTGCACAGTAAATATCAGAGACTAATAATTCACTGTCGGTGGCATATTATTTCCACTCAAATATTTGATGGCTGATCTGACATTGTTCGCCGGGGATATTCAAAGCAAACTTTTACGTCAAGTCATCATCTCTAAAAATGTGGAATCATGGAACTGAGGTGCAGTATGTAACTATTGTTTGGAGATAAATGAATACATAGGAACATCATAGAAATTCTGTTTTATATTTCTGTACAGATGAGGAACTGTCAAAGTATAAGGCGTAAAACATTATATATGCTTCAGAGCCTCTCTCCACCACCCAATCCACCCGGGTCTTTACTAATTATCATACTGTAATTTGCAACTCAGCTCAGCTAGTAAAAAAAAAAAAAAGATTGCATTATACATTTGGAATTTTAGTTTTTCTGGTTCCATCTATTGTTATAATATTCCTTACATTTTGTACCTGAAATACTTTTTACTTGCAGATGTCTAATTACCTAACTTTTCTACTACCTGCTGTCTTTTATTCCTTCCTTTGAGGGAACTGTTATGCATTTTTGTATTTATTATCTTTATTTATGCTCAAGAATAAAAACTAACAATTTAAAAATGTGTTCAAGTTTTAGTCAAATACATATGAAATATTTCTCACTCACTTTTAGATTGTAAGCTCCAAGGATCAGGCCCTCCTAACCCTCTTGTATTGAACTGTATTGTTGCTGTATTGTCTCCCGTTATATTGTAAAGCGCTGAGCAAACTGTTGGCGCTATATAAATCCTGTATAATAATAATATATAAATCCTGTATAATAATAATATATAAATCCTGTATAATATTAATATATAAATCCTGTATAATAATAATATATAAATCCTGTATAATAATAATAATATATAAATCCTGTATAATAATAATAATATAAATCCTGTATAATAATAATAATAATAATATTTATTGCCTAATTGATGTTTCTTTTTAAATCAGTAAAATGCATCCCAGCTGCATACAAAACAGTATGTGCTCCAAGCTATAATCTTATACCCAGAGTTGATCAAGGGGAAGGCAAAAAACCTAGCAAAGCATGAACCAGTTTTCTCCTGCAGGGGAAAAAACTCCTTCATGATCCCCCGAGAGGTAATGGATCAACTTTACCTATAAATGTTATATCCAGTTATAGTCTGTGTATCCAAGAAATAATCCAGGACTTTTAAAAGCAATCCACTGAGCTGGCCACAACCAACTCTTGAGGGAGTCTATTCCACGTTTTCACAGCTCTTACTGTGAAGAAACCTTTCCATATTTGGAGATTAAATGTCTTTTCCTCCAGACGTAAAGAGTGCCCCTTGTCCTCTGTGATGACCTCAGGGGGAATAACTTTACACCGAGTTCACTATATGAACCACTGATGATCATATCCCCCCTTATGTATTATACAAGATGATCATATCCCCCTTATGTATTATACATGGAGATCATATCCCCCTTATGTATTATACATGGAGATCATATCCCCCTTATGTATTATACATGGAGATCATATCCCCTCTTATGTATTATACATGGAGATCATATCCCCCCTTATGTAGTATACATGGAGATCATATCCCCCCTTATGTATTATACATGGAGATCATACCCCCAACCTTATGTATTATACATGGAGCTCATATCCCCCCTTATGTATTATACATGGAGATCATATCCCCCCCTTATGTATTATACATGGAGATCATACCCCCCCCCCTTATGTATTATACATGGAGATCATATCCCCCCTTATGTATTATACATGGAGATCATATCCCCCCTTATGTATTATACATGGAGATCATATCCCCCTTATGTATTATACATGGAGATCACATCCCCCCTTATGTATTATACATGGTGATCATATTCCCCCTTATGTATTATACATGGAGATCATATCCCCCCTTATGTATTATACATGGAGATCATATCCCCCCTTATGTATTATACATGGAGATCATATCCCCCCTTATGTATTATACATGGAGATCATATCCCCCTTATGTATTATACATGGTGATCATATCCCTCCTTATGTATTATACATGGAGATCATATCCCCCTTATGTATTATACATGGAGATCACATCCCCCCTTATGTATTATACATGGTGATCATATTCCCCCTTATGTATTATACATGGAGATCATATCCCCCCTTATGTATTATACATGGAGATCATATCCCCCCTTATGTATTATACATGGAGATCATATCCCCCCTTATGTATTATACATGGAGATCATATACCCCCTTATGTATTATACATGGAGATCATATCCCCCTTATGTATTATACATAGAGATCATATCCCCCTTAATCTCCTCTTCTCAGTAGAGAATAAATTCAGTTCCTCTAATCTTTCCTCATAGCTGAGCTCCTCCATGCCTCTTATCAGTTTGGTTGCCCTTCTTTGTACTTTCTCCAGTTCCCCGATGTTCATATTGTGAATTGGAGACCAAAACTGAACTGCATATTCCAGATGAGGTGTTACTAATGATTTTTACGGGGGGGGGGGATGATATCTCTCTCTCTCTGGAGTCTATACCTCTCCTAATACAAGAGAGGATTTTTCTCATTTTAAAAACCACAGCTTGGCATTGCATGCCATTAATACGCTTGTGATCTACCAGAACCCCCAGATCCTTCTCCACCATTGACCACCCCAGATCCTTCTCCACCATTGATTCCCCCAGTTGTACCCCCCCCCCTAGTATGTATGATGCATTCATATTCTTAGCCCCCAAGTGCAGAACCTCACATTTATCAACATTAAACCTCATTTTCCACATAGTTGCCCAATTAAACAGAGCATTGAGGTCGACTTGTAAGGTGGAGACATCCTGTAAGGACATTATTCCACGGCACAGCTTGGTGTTATCTGCAAAGACTGAAATGGGATTTATAATCCCTACAGTTGGCACAGCGCTTTACAATGTGAAGACAAATAGTATAGTTACAATACAGTTGTATACAAGAGGAATCAGAGGGCCCTACTCATTGACTGGCTTCCTTTGGAAAGAAACAACAGACTATATGGAAAAGCCTGTCTCCTGCCATCATACTGCATAGAAGGTCACTGGCCTGTCTGTGTGGAAATGGTTGTCTCTCTGCAGAGGACTAGCATGACCTATAGCTCCAAATTCAGCTAAAATGCTCTTTGCTGGCTAAGAAGTACTAGTTCTGACTGTCAGGGATTGTATCAGACCTCTGCAGGGAGACCATAGATTCCAAGTAGAGAGTATGGACCCCTGTCTACAGCATGCTGGCAACAGAAAGGTGTTTTTACTTGGGCTTTCTAATGAACTGTACAATTTGCAAAAATGTTTGTTTTGATGAACATGGAACTGTATTTAGCTGATTTACACTGAAGTAAATTTGGTGGTTAGCTAGCATGTGGCTAGCCTAAGGTAGGCCATAGGCATTTCATTTTGTTTTGCAAGGTGGACAAAAGAAAATGAATTGATTTTCCCCATCCACACATTCTAGGTGGATGGGGAAATACCTCCCGTGGTGCTATTGTATTCTGACAGCAGAAACACTTATCCACCATCAGAATACACTCATCAGCATTAATCACGTGAAGAATTTCCAACAAGCTGGCTGTACAGAAGTTGATCAAGAGATCAAATTCTGTACAACCAGCCAGCCCTTACATGGATTAACACTTGGCTGGTCTCTGCTGAACTGGCCAAACTTTGAACAACCAATGACCAGCTTAAGTCCACTTTTGTTATTTCTCTCTATATTCTTTGTGTTTTCTGTACTCTTAGGGCATTGTTTGCTTTTGCCTGTTATTTGGCAGTGTTTTCCAGCAGATAGAGCAAATGATACAAAGTTAAAGGTTATGAATTTTTATTTCACCCTGGCCAATTACTAGGAGGTATATTGCCAATCATGAGGGCTGGAGAAGGAGATAAATGTACAGAAATCCCTTCTACAAGGGTCTTTTTTACCTAGACTCCTCCCAGTTCTGGAGAAGATGCCACAATAAGAGATCTTGCCATATTATTATTATTATTAGATCGAGTTTATATAGCGCCAAAGGGTTTGCTCAGCGCTGTACAATATAGGGGGGACAATACATGAAACAGTACAACAATAACAAACAACGTTCGAGGGGTAAGAGGGCCCTACCTTTGAGCTTACAATCTAGGAGGGAGGGGGTAGTGGTACAGTAGGAAGTGGCTAAGGGGAATGAAGTGGTGGGAGGAATGAGGGAGAATGGCCGTTAGGTGAGGGTGGGGTAGGCTTCCCTGAAGAGATGGGTTTTGAGGGAGCGCCTGAATGTGAGGAGGGAAGGCGACAGTCTGATGGATTTGGGCAGTGAGTTCCAGAGGATGGGGGAGGACCTGGAGAAGTCTTGCAGTCATGCATGGGAGGAGGAGACCAGGGAGCAGGATAGAAGGAGGTCCTGTGAGGAGCGAAGGGTATGGGTAGGGTGGTACTTGGGGATCAGGTTGGTGAGTAGTCAGGGGCAGTGTTGTGAACGGCTTTGTAGGTCAGGGTTAGAAGTTTAAATTTGATGCGTTGGGCAATCGGGAGCCAGTGGAGGGAGAGGCAGAGGGGGGTGGCAGGGGTGGAGCGGTTGGTGAGGTGGATGAGTCTAGCCGCTGAGTTCAGGATGGTCTGAAGCGGGGAGAGCCTGCACTGGGGTAGGCCGGTGAGGAGGGAGTTGCAGTAGTCATAGCCATCCAGGTCTGCTGCTTGGGAAGGGTGAGAGGTCTACAAAGGCCAGTTACCTCCCAGACCTGTTGCCTGTGGAGGAAACTATTCCAGTGCCTTATCTCTCTGCAGAGATCTATCGTGCCCCCTGACAGACAGACCAATAGCTACACAATCAGCAAAACTCATTCTCCTTTCTTCTAAAAATCATTATTTTTATGAATATGTCTAGGGCCTGGAAGACAGGACAGTGGCTGTTAAAAGGGAGCACCATCAGGAAACAAAGATTGCTCAGTCCATGGTCAACTTTTGTAAAAGCACACAGCCTCTACTAGCTTTTGAGAAGGACTGGGGATATTTCTAAGCAGAGGGAACGTATTGCTGCTATGATTTAGGTATCCTGTAAACCCTGACCTTCTCTACCCTTGACTTTGAGTCAATTTTTTCATGCTAAGATTGACAAAGCCATTCTTTTCAGCCTTTCTTTCGCCGTTGGTGGGTTGGTGAGGGATTAGGGGCAGTGGACAACCCGTGCACTAGGAGAAAGGCTGGGAGGCAGGCCTGTTAAACCCAAAGACTCATTAGGGGTCATCACTAAAGTATGAAAGCCCAACCAACCAATAAATATAAATTAGATAAAAACAGTTCAATATTCTTTTACATTGTATCCCTCTAAATGGTATGTATCTATAAAATATCACAGTAAATGCTGCATAAGCTGTTGGCACTATATAAATCCGGAATAATAATAATAATATTAATAAAGTTTTCTTAGAACAGAAAGTGTTCACATGTCTCATTTAAGCACATATTCCAAAAACAAAGGAATTGTGCCTCACTTCAAGAGAGATGGTGGATCCATGTAAATCATTTCTTTGTACTGTTTCCTCCAGCTGTACATCCAGACCCATTGGTGTACAGCAGAGACACAGCAAAATGGAAACAATTGTCACTATTAAGGGCTTGACCAATAAGAATGTGAGACCAGATATTAATTCTCTTTTTTTTTTTAATACATTTTTAAAGGACACAAAAATAGAAGATGATACCAATACAGCATTAAGGACTTACAAGTAAAGATTCTCGATTGTATAAAAATAAAGGTGAACTCCAGGAAAACATGAAAATACACAGCTAGAATACATGTATGGGAGTTGTTTTTTTATTGTGTGCCCCCAATCCAGACATTTACACAACTCTGTCACACAGCCAGGGGCGGACTGACCATTTGGAAACTCGGGCACTGCCCGAGGGCCCGGGGTCAGTAGGGGGCCCCATGAGATGCCCCTGGTACCTTTTTCATAGGCTTTTTTGAGTTTGGGCAAGGACACAGGGGCCCCATGATCCCCTATTGCCCAGGGACCCCATGAGTTGTCAGTCCGCCCCTGGACAGGAATTATGAAAGTAAAAGTAACAGAGGAAAAATCTTCCAGTGGGGGGCACTAGTTCTGGTGACCTGGGGGTCCCCAAGGAATTCCTTTAATTTGCAGGGATTTCCTCTCACTTTCTGTTTGGCTATTGGACAGGAAGAAGAGGGAAATCTACGCAAGGGGCCCCATGAGTTATCAGTCCACCCCTGGACAGGAATTATAACCCTACCCAAAATTAAAAAAAGTTTTGCCTTTAGTTCTACTTTAACCCAACCTGAATGAGGGGGGGGGGGGGTTCTGAGGTGGACCACTTGATCTTTATAGCAATTACTATGAGCAATCTAGCCTTTCTAATTGTGTAACTTTGTCTGCGTTTATATGATTGTTTTGTTTACCTCTGTCATATAACCACTTCACCTTTGCAGGCAGAGGGCTTGCTTCAGGACTACTATGTATGTATTGTACTCTCTCATTGCACTTGTTCTATTGCTGTCTGACTTTTTTCTTTATATTGTGTATGATGAGGGGTGACTTCTAATAAAGAAATTGTAAATTTAAAAAAAATCTATCCATTTAAGGATATAATAATAATCAGGGCTTTTTTTCCTCAAAAAATAGGTGCAGGAACTCCCTCGTTCTGAGTCACTTCTCGTCTCCACCCCCCTACCCACCTCCGAGCACCATCCCTTGGTTCTAAACCCTACCCACCTTCCAATATCACTCCTTTTAGAGAACACAGTGCCAACTATCATTTTGTGGTGCTCAGTAATAGATGTAATGATAACAAAGAAAGCAGTAAGATAGACCCCCCAAGAACAATAGATTCCCTCAGCAACAATAAAAAAACTAAACTGAAACTAAATACGCTCCTTCCTCACCCCAGACACCACTAAACAACTCGTACACTCCCTGAATATCTCACGCCTTGACTACTGCAACTCCCTCCTCACCGGCCTACCCCAGTGCAAACTCTCCCCGCTTCAGACCATCCTGAACTCAGCTGCCAGACTCATCCACCTCACCAGCCGCTCCACCTCTGCCACCCCCCTCTGCCTATCCCTCCACTGGCTCCCGATTGCCCAACGCATTAAATTCAAACTACTCACTCTGACCTATAAGGCCATTCACAACACTGCCCCTAACTACCTCACCGACCTGATTCCCAGGTACCACCCTACCCGTACCCTTCGCTCTTCACAGGACCTCCTTCTTACTTGCTCCCTGGTCTCCTCCTCCCACGCACGACTGCAAGACTTCTCCAGGTCCTCCCCCATCCTCTGGAACTCACTACCCCAATCCATCAGACTGTCACCTTCCCTCCTCACCTTCAGGCGCTCCCTGAAAACCCACCTCTTCAGGGAAGCCTACCCCACCCTCACCTAACAGCCGCTGCCCTTCCCTCCTCCTACCACTCCATCCCCCACAGCCATTTCCTCCTGTACCTCTACCCCCTCCCTCCTAGATTGTAAGCTCGAAAGAGTAGGGCCCTCTTACCCCTTGTGTGCTGTTTGATGTTACTGTACTGTTTCATGTATTGTCCCCCCTCTATTGTACAGCGCTGAGCAAACCCTTTGGCGCTATATAAACTCGATAAATAAATAAATAAAATACCACCCCAGCAACAATAGACAACAGATCTCCCAGCAGCCAACATCAATCCACTCTCCAGCAGCCAGCAACAATAGACTCCCTCCCTCAACAGTAGATCCCTTCCAGCAACAACTGACCTCCAACAACTCTAGATCCCCTGCCAGCAACAGTAGATCGCCATGCAAAAATAGGTCTCCTCCAGTGACAATAGATCCCCCAGCAGTTAGCACCAATAGGCCTTCCAGCACACCAATGGAATGTGTGTATTGTGTATGTTAACAAGAAAAGCTGTAGGATAGATCTCCTGCAGCCACCATCAATAGCAGTAAGATAGATACCCTGCAGCCAGCAACAATAGATCCCCCCCGAGGGTCGGACTGACAACTCATTGGGCCCCCGGGCAATAGGGCATCATGGGGCCCCTGTGTCCTTGCCCAAACTCAAAAAGCCTATGAAAAAGGTACCAGGGGCATCTCATGGGGCCCCCTACTGTCTCCAGGCCCTTGGGCAGTGCCCGAGTTTCCAAATGGTCAGTCCACCCTTGTTCCCCCCCAAACAATAGACTCCCCCAGCAAAAATGAACCCCTGCAACAAAATTCCTCTCAAAAATGCTCTGATAGTAATTAAAGAGCTGCATTATTCATGCAATATATTGCAGCCTAGAGGTCAACTTGAAATGCAAAAAGGTTTACAAGAACATGAAATCTAGGAAAAATAAATCAGATACATATGCTCTTTAAAATAAATATAAAGAAATGAAATAGCAAAAGAAAAAAACAAAACTGCTATTATTGTAAACACTTTACTTTCTTTTCCTATGTGCTAGAAGCAGCTAGATAATATGGTGGACATGTACCCCACAATAAATAATATTAGGCCCGTTTATTTTTAGGGGGTGAGGTGGGGGGGTTGAGAGATAGATTTGTGTGTCGTCGGCATAGAGGTGGTAGTTGAAGCCGTGAGAGTGTATGAGTTGGCCAAGGGAGGAGGTGTAGATGGAGAAGAGAAGGGGCCCAAGGACAGAGCCTTGAGGGACCCCAACAGAGAGGGGGAGTGAGGGGGAGGTGGCAGCGTTATTGGTAACACTGAAGGAGTGTTGTGACAGGTAGGATGAGAGCCAGGAGAGAGCAGAATCTCTGAGGCCGAGGGAGTGGAGTTTTTTGAGGAGGAGGGGGTGGTCGACTGTGTCGAAGGCCGCAGAGAGGTCAAGGAGTAGGAGCACTGAATAGTGGCCATTAGCTTTGGCGGTGAGGAGGTCGTTGGAGAGTTAATAATAATAATAATAATAATAATAATAATTGTTTGGAGAATATTAGAAAAAAAGAATAATTTCCCAATTCTGCTGATAAAACTCAACAGGATAGTGATACTTTACTAAAGGATCTTCACAAAATGGAATTTTGGATAGTCAAATGGCAGGTGAAATTTCTCTGTTTTTTAACTGGTTTAACTGGACCAAAACCAGTTCAGTTCCGTGAGGCTGACTATCATGACTGGATATATTTTTCATTTCTGCTTATCAGGTGGCCTATTACAATGCTAAACAATGTTTTTAAGAGGTGTACTTCAACAAATAATATTTAGCCTGGTTGTGTTTAACCTGTTCACGTCTAGGCCTAGACGCCGAGCGGACGCTCTTTTAAAAAAGGACATATGTGCCGAGAGCGCGCTCCCAGCACACGTCTGGTACTCACGGAAAGGTCCCTATCTCCTCTTTCGATCGGGACCTTTCCCAATCATATGACCGCCGTGCCAATGCGTGACGGCGGTCACATGTCCCTGAACCCCGTCTCCCGGCTTCTGAAACTCTTAAAGGGCTGGGAGGCGCTGGCGTGAAGGGGTTAATTTTTATGTGAATTACCTGAAAATTAAGATACAGAGCAATGTGACAATGTTTTCCTGATAATAAAGAATTACATTCACTGGCCACTTTATTAGGTACACCTGTTCAACTGCTTGTTAACCCAAATTGCTAATCAGCCAATCGCATGGCAGCAACTCAATGCATTTAGGCATATAGATGCAGTGAAGATGACTTGCATCAGAATGAGGAAGAAAGGGGATTTAAGTGAATTTGAACATGGCATGGTTGTTAGTGCCAGGCTGGTCTGAGTATTTAAAAAACTGCTGATCTACTGGGATTTTCACGCACAAACATCTCTAAAGTTTATAGAGAATGGTCCAAAAAAGAGAAAATATCCAGTGAGCAGCAGTTGTGTGGTGGAAAATGCCTTATTTATTACCTGAGGTCAGAGGAGAATGGGCAGAATGGTTTGAGATGATGGAAAGGAAACATTACCTCACATAACTCAAAAAACAACATGAAAGCATGGATCCATCCTGCCTTGTATCAATGGTTCAGGCTGGTGGTGGTGGTGTCATGGTGTGGTGGATCCATCCTGCCTTGTATCAATGGTTCAGACTGGTGGTGGTGGTGTCATGGTGTGGTGGATCCATCCTGCCTTGTATCAATGGTTCAGACTGGTGGTGGTGATGGTGTCATGGTGTGGTGGATCCATCCTGCCTTGTATCAACGGTTCAGGCTGGTGGTGGTGTTGTCATGGTGTGGTGGATCCATCCTGCCTTGTATCAATGGTTCAGACTGGTGGTGGTGGTGTCATGGTGTGGTGGATCCATCCTGCCTTGTATCAATGGTTCAGGCTGGTGGTGAAATGGTGTGGAGGATATTTTCTTGGCACTAGCAAAGATTACCTAATAAAGTGGCCGGTGGGTGTAATGATTGGAAATGACCCAGTTAAAATGAGTGGTGGAGAAGGTTGTGAAGTATACATCATTATAATTCTACAGTTCTTCATCTGTATGGAAACACAAAACTCATAACTCATGTCTATACGGACCAAAATCTCTGAGGAATGTTTCCAACACATTGATTATATGGCCCAAAGAATGAATGCAGCTCTGAAGGCAAAAGAGGGTCCAATCCAGAACTAGCAAGGTGGACCTAAAAATACTGCCTGGTGAGTGAATGTAAAAAGGTTAAAATTCAGCTGGATAGTAACACATTGAAAATAATTTTATACATGGCAGATAAAATGATGTTTTTGTTTTGTCATCCACCAGAATGGTGAGGAATTGAACATAATAGTTTTTCTTCTCATTACACCCAGGCAGCACAGTGGATAAATGGTTAGCACTTCTGCCTGATGGTACTAGAGTCGTTGATTTGAATCCCAACGATGGCACCACCTGCCTTGAGTTTGCATGTTCTTCCTGTGTCTGCATGGGTTTCCTCTGGTTTCCTCCCACACACCAAAGACATGCTGGTAGGTGAATTGGCTCCTGTTTAAATTGGCCCTAGTATGTGTATGTATGAATGTGAGTTAGGGACCTTAGATTGTACACCCCTTGAGGGTTAGGGATTGATGTTAACATGCAATATATATAAAGCGCTGTGTAAATTAATGGCACTATAAAAGTACCTGAAATAAATGTATTTTATATTCTCTTGCCAGGTGGGCTATCACAACAACATAACCAATATCATACTGACAGGCTTTCCAAATATAAAAAGCATGAACATTATTTTTTTTTTGGTGCTGTTAATTATATATTGTGTAACTATCTCTGGAAATCTTTTTATTGTGGTTTTATTTCATCTGAGTAAAACACTTCAGTCTCCCATGTATCTCTTCATCACCCAACTATCGTTGTTTGATATCATTCTGTCTACAGATATCCTTCCCAACCTTCTTTATATCGTCTTACATGATGGATGTTCCATGTCTCTTGCTGGATGTATCATCCAGTTCTCCTTCTTTGCACATGCTGAGGCCTCGGAGTGTTTTCTCCTGACTGTGATGTCCTTGGATCGGTATTTGGCCATCTGTAAGCCTCTGCATTACCATTCTATAATGAACCAATCATTTAGCATTAAATCAGCGATTGCCATTTGGTTATTGGGTTTCAAGATGACGTTGCTTCAGTCCATATCTATATGCAGTCTATACTACTGTGGCCCAAACATCATTCACCACTTCTTCTGTGACTACGAACCCCTACTTGATCTTTCCTGTTCTGATATTTCACGGATCCATATTCAGACCTTTGTAGTGGGTTTCATCTGTTTCATAGCACCCTTTATGATAATTGTTGGATCTTATATCTGTATCGTTGTTACCATCCTCAACATTAAATCAATTTCAGGAAGGAAAAAAGCCTTCGCCACCTGCAGCTCTCACTTGACCACAGTGTGCATTTTTTATGGGACGCTAATTGCTGTGTATTTGATACCAACAAAAGGTCAACTGGAAGTTCTGAACAAGGTTCTCTCTCTGTTTTACACAGTAATTACGCCATTGCTTAATCCGATCATATACACGTTCAGGAACAAAGATTTTAAAAAAGCTATTGGGAAAATAAAATTAAATTCTTTTTAGATGTATGATTTCACAAATATTTCTTACAGCTCATCATTGCCGACATACGCACATCAGCGTATCCTTGGTGGTATACAGAGGAATTATACTTTGAATCACATAACTGAAGGATATGGTGTGAAATAATTGGGGTAGAGAAGTTAAAACCACATCATGGGATTATAGGGTGGCATTAGGTAACTAGAACAGAGTGGTTCTGCAATATTCACAACTCCCATCCAGTTCTTGGACATTCATCATTTGCCTTGACACATTCCACGGTTCCTGGATTAAGGAGTCTCTGCTACCTGTGTGGATATAAATGCTGGAATGTTCATATCACTCATTAGAGCTGAAGAAGTGGCTTAGAAAACAATGAAACATCTTCAACGCTACAGAACAAGTGAAGGTCACTAACTACTACTAGCTTTACTATGACCAGATCAATGAGAACCATCAAAGACAATGTTGATGGTACTACAAACTTATCTCTATCTATCCATTCAGTCGTACCCGACCCTTGGCGATTGCATGGACCGTCACTCGTAAGCGACTTTTTCCATGAATCCTCTTAGCAATTATTTTACAGGGTAGGTTGCCAGGTCTTTCCTCAACCACCACTATGCAGGAGATCCCGCATGTCCAGGGATGAAACTAGGACAATTTAGACAGGAGCCAGTTAACCTACCAGCCTGTCTTTGGAGTGTGGAAGGAAACCCACTAGAACAGAGGGAGAACATGCAAACTCCATGCAGGAGGCGCCATGGTTGGGAATTGAACCCATGATCCAATTACTCCAAGGGCAAAAGTGCTAACCACTATGCCACTGTTAGAATTATAAATAGTGCGGCGCTCAAGAAACAATACTAACTCAAATAATACAATAAATGTGCTCACATGCAATAGTGTCACAAAATTAATCAAAAACAAATCATTAAGTGAGATATCTTCATTATAAAGTGCCACTCAGTATTATTCCCTATCACTTAGTGCCCACATAATCAAGCAAATATAAAAAATAAACTACCATTTGAAAAAACTATTTTCACAGTGTAATAACGTGACCACACTTTATATACTACTCAAAAAAGTCCAAAAAATTGTAGAAATGTCCATAAAGAACTGATAATAATAAATTCATGCAATGTGCAAACAAAAGTGCAAAACGAATGTGTTCTTATTCCGCAACCGTGCCACTCTTCACCTCCTAAGGCTAGATTGCCTCCTCACCTCCTTAAACCGACCCCAAAGGGCCAAACAGCTTTCAGGATCACTCTGGATCCTTATCCCCTGGCGACAAGCACTTCTCCTGACGTTGTGGATCACTTTAGGGGACATCCATTACCCCCTGCTGGCATTGCTGTCAGACCCCGAACCCCGTAGTCACCTCCCCGGCCAAACTATGGGGAAGTGATTCACAAACGGATAGGATATTCTTTTCTACTGCTCTTTTCTAATGGCTGGCTGGTTGTAAGGACTTTCTAAACGACACAGTAAGAGTCTGTGCTGAATCTAGTACGACGTATTTTGAACAAGCGGAGTGGTCGCTATAAGGTTGGTGAGCAATTGTTCTCCAGAGGCTTCCGATTGGGGGTAATGGATGTCCCCTAAAGTGATCCACAACGTCAGGAGAAGTGCTTGTCGCCAGGGGATAAGGATCCAGAGTGATCCTGAAAGCTGTTTGGCCCTTTGGGGTCGGTTTAACCACCTCCCGACCGGCCGTTGCACATAAACGGCCGGACGGTGGCAGTGCAGGGTCGGGTGGCCGTTTATGAACGGCCTCCCCGCACCCTGCTTGTGCGCGCTCCCTGGGAGCGCGCAGCACCGCGATCCGGTGCCCGCTGTGTCCTCCGGACCTCTGTACGAGATCCCGATCATGTGATCACTGATTGGCCAATCAGTGATCATATGCAAAGTAGTAAGCAAGATGTCACTTGTGACATCATTGCTTACTACGTGTGAAATCTGTGAATGATCACAGAGGTCACATGGTACAAGGCTATTCACAACAGCCTTGTACCATGTGACAAGCTGTGACCAATCACAGCTCACTCAGTACTTTTCAATGAGTGCAAGAATGCACACAGAGAGAAAGAGAAATGATTGCTTTTACATCCTATATGGGTGTAAAAGCAATCTGTGTAAAAAAAAAAAAAAAAAAAAATCTTCATCACCCCCCACAAGTAGGACAGTGTCACCATGGTGACACTGTACTGCTAGGGTGACAGTATGTAAAAAATAAAAAATAAATAAAAAATAATAATATAAAAAAATAAAATAAAATTGTTTAAAAATTATAATTTTTAGTTATAAACTAATTTGTGTTTGTTTTTTTTTTACTAAAAAGATAACGGAATAAATTTTGGCAAAGATTTATGATGAAACATTATTTATCTGCAAAATTTTATAAAAAAAACACTTTTGTTCAAAATTTTTGGACTTTTTAATTTACATAGCAAAAAAAAAAATCCCAGCGGTGAATAAATACCACCAAAATAAAGCTTTATCTTTCTCAAAAAAATGGTAAAAAATTAATTTGGGTACAGTGTTGCATGACTGCGCAATTGTCATTCAAAGTGTGATAGCGCTGAAAGCTGAAAATTGCCCTGGTCAGGAAGGGGGTAAAAGTGTGTGGTCTGGAAGTGGTTAAGGAGGTGAGGAGGCAATCTAGCCTCAGGAGGTGAAGAGTGGCACGGTTGTGGAATAAGAACACATTCGTTTTGCACTTTTGTTTGCACATTGCATGAATTTATTAATATCAGTTTTTTATGGACATTTCTACTATTTTTTGGACTTTTTTGAGTAGTATATAAAGTGTGGTCACGTTATTACACTTGGAGCACTGTGAAAATTGTTTTTTCAAATGGTAGTTTATTTTTTATATTTGTTTGATTATGTGGGCACTAAGTGATAGGGAATAATACTGAGTGGCACTTTATAATGAAGATATCGCACTTAATGATTTGTTTTTGATTAATTTTGTGACACTATTGCATGTGAGCACATTTATTGTATTATTTGAGTTAGTATTGTTTCTTGAGCGCTGCACTATTTATAATTCTAATAATATTTACACTGTTTGGGTAGCAGGTTAAGTGCTGGCAGCTTCCAGTAGGTGTATTTCCCTTTTGCGCAGGAGGATCTCTGTCTGCACTATGCCACTGTGCCACCCCAACAAACGTACACCACATAGCAAAACAAATCCTGCATTCCATATCTATATAAGAAGTATAAATATTCAAATATGATACTGTAAATAACCAATATTGTCTTTGACGTTTATCCATTCAATCTGTTTAAAATGTGAGTGTCAATATTAGAAAATAGGTGAGTGGATAAAAGCTGTAACAATAAACTTTGGAATTTTCTTACTGCTTTTCAGATCTTTTAAGATTAATAAAGGCTGTGTATCGGGAGAAATGAAATCTAAGAAAAAAAAAATAATTCCTAACCCTAGGTTCACAAAAGTGTTTTCTGCAGCGTTTTGCACAAACGCAATACAGTCCGATTAGCATGCTTTCCTATGAGACATGTTCACATCCAGGGGCGGACTGACCATTTGGAAACTCGGGCACTTCCGAGGGCCCGGGGTCAGTAGGGGGCCCCATGAGATGCCCCTGGTACCTTTTTCATAGGCTTTTTTGAGTTTGGGAAAGGACACGGGGGCCCCATGATCGCCTATTACCCGGGGGCCCCATGAGTTGTCAGTCCACCCCTGGACAGGAATTATGAAAGTAAAAGTAACAGAGGAGAAATCTTCCAGTGGGGGTACTAGTTCTGGTGACCTGGGGGTCCCCAAGGAATTCCTTTAATTTGCAGGGATTTCCTCTCACTTCCTGTTTGGCTATTGGACAGGAAGTAGAGGCAAATCTACACAAGGGGACACAGATGACAAAAGAAAATCTGACAGGAACAGCGGTGGACTGACCATTTGGAAACTCAGGCACTCCCGAGGGCCCGGGGTCAGTAGGGCGCCGCCCCTGTTCACATCTCAGCATTTTCACCCGGTACGTTTTTGGAAAGGGTCACATACCTGATGAAGGGGTCCTGCGAGACTCCAAAACATTGCCTTGCTGTAACTATGTGATCGTTCATTAAAACTTTTGGACCGATATTGGTGATCCTCGTGTGCTGGTGACATTCCCCCTTTGGAAAGGGTCAGGGACTTTTTTGAATGCAAAAAGTTGAGGTTTTGGTTCTATAGACTTCAATAGAAACGCTGCAGAAAAGCATGTATTGCATTTTTGCCACGTTGTTTATGAGTTTTGCATTTTAAATCTGCCTATCAACAAGACAAAATTAAAAAAAAAAAAAATGCATCAAAAACATGGCAAAAATGCGTAGAAAAAGCAGTTGCAAAAACACAAAATGCAATTCAGAAATGGCTCAAATGCAGCCTGCATATGTGTGAACCTAGCCTAAGTCATTGTTAGCTGGAAAATTAATAATCAATGCAAAACACAGCACACTGAGGAGAAGAAAATGTATAAAATGGTATCAGATCTACTCAGCTGATAACAGAAACTAATAGTCTATTGCAGGGGTCTTCAAACTTTCTAAACAAAGGGCCAGTTTATTGTCCTTCACTCTTTAGGGGATACCGGACTGTGGCCAGCGGGAGTAGAAAAAGTCCTGGTGTCAGTGGCAGCAAAAAATGCCCCATGACTGATGACAGTGGAAGGAATAGTGTCACATTATTGATATCAGGAATAGTGCCCCATCATTGGTTTGAATGGGAGGAATATTGTCCCATCATTGGTATCAGTGGGAGGAAGAGTGCCCCATCATTGGTGTCAGTGGGAGGAATAGTGCCCCATCATTGGTGTCAGTGGGAGGAATAGTGCTCCATCATTGGTGTCAGTGGGAGGAATAGTGCCCCATCATTGGCATCAGTGGGAGGAATAGTGCCCCATCATTGGTGTCAGTGGGAGGAATCGTGCCCCATCATTGGTATCAGTGGGAGGAATAGTGTCCCATCATTGGTATCAGTGGGAGGAATAGTGCTCCATCATTGGTGTCAGTGGGAGGAATAGTGCCCTATCATTGGTATCAGTGGGAGGAATAGTGCCCCATCCCTAGTGGCAGTGGGAGGAATAGTGTCCCATCATTGGTGTCAGTGGGAGGAATAGTGCCCCATCATTGGTATCAGTGGGAGGAATAGTGCCCCATCATTGGTATCAGTGGAAGGAATAGTGCCCCATCATTGGTACCAGTGGAAGGAATAGTGCCCCATCATTGGTATCAGTGGGAGGAATAGTGCCCCATCATTGGTATCAGTGGGAGGAATAGTGCCCCATCATTGGTGTCAGTGGGAGGAATAGTGTCCCATCATTGGTATCAGTGGGAGGAATAGCGCCCCATCATTAGTGTCAGTGGGAGGAATAGCGCCCCATCATTGGTGTCAGTGGGAGGAATAGCGCCCCATCATTTATGTCAGTGGGAGGAAAAGTGCCCCATCATTGGTATCAATGGGAGGTATAGTGCCCCATCATTGGTATCAGTATGAGGAATAGTGTCCCATCATTGGTGTCAGTGGGAGGAATAGTGCCCCATCATTGGTGTCAGTGGGAGGAATAGTGCCCCATCATTGGTATCAGTGGGAGGAATAGTGCCCCATCATTGGTATCAGTGGGAGGAATAGTGCCCCATCATTGGTATCAGTGGGAGGAATAGTGCCCCATCATTGGTATCAGTGACAGGAATAGTGCCACATCATTGGTATCAGTGGGAGGAATAGTGCCCCATCATTGGTGTCAGTGGGAGGAATAGTGCCCCATCATTGGTATCAGTGGGAGGAATAGTGCCCCATCATTGGTATCAGTGGGAGGAATAGTGCCCCATCATTGGTATCAGTGGGAGGAATAGTGCCCCATCATTGGTGTCAGTGGGAGGAATAGTGCCCCATCATTGGTATCAGTGGGAGGAATAGTGCCCCATCATTGGTGTCAGTGGGAAGAATAGTGCCCCATCATTGGTGTCAGTGGGAGGTATAGTGCCCCATCATTGGTGTCAGTATGAGGAATAGTGCCCCATCATTGGTATCAGTGGAAGGAATAGTGCCCCATCATTGGTATCAGTGGGAGGAATAGTGACCCATCATTGGTATCAGTGGGAGGAATAGCGCCCCATCATTAGTGTCAGTGGGAGGAATAGCGCCCCATCATTGGTGTCAGTGGGAGGAATAGCGCCCCATCATTTATGTCAGTTGGAGGAAAAGTGCCCCATCATTGGTATCAATGGGAGGTATAGCGCCCCATCATTGGTATCAGTGGGAGGAATAGTGCCCCATCATTGATGTCAGTGGGAGGAATAGTGCCCCATCATTGGTGTCAGTGGGAGGAATAGTGCCCCATCATTGGTATCAGTGGGAGGAATAGTGTCCCATTATTGGTGTCAGTGGGAGGAATAGTGCCCCATCATTGGTGTCAGTGGGAGGAATAGTGCCCCATCATTGGTATCAGTGGGAGGAATAGTGCCCCATCATTGGTATCAGTGGGAGGAATAGTGCCCCATCATTGGTATCAGTGGGAGGAATAGTGCCCCATCATTGGTGTCAGTGGGAGGAATAGTGTCCCATCATTGGTGTCAGTGGGAGGAATAGTGCCCCATCATTGATATCAGTGGGAGGAATAGTGCCCCATCATTGGTGTCAGTGGGAAGAATAGTGTCCCATCATTGGTGTCAGTGGGAGGAATAGTGCCCCATCATTGGTATCAGTGGGAGGAATAGCGCCCCATCATTGGTATTAGTGGGAGGAATAGTGCCCCATCATTGGTGTCAGTGGGAGGAATAGTGCCCCATCATTGGTATCAGTGGGAGGAATAGTGCCCCATCATTGATATCAGTGGGAGGAATAGTGTCCCATCATTGGTGTCAGTGGGAGGAATAGTGCCCCATCATTGGTGTCAGTGGGAGGAATAGTGCCCCATCATTGGTATCAGTGGGAGGAATAGTGCCCCATCATTGGTATCAGTGGGAGGAATAGTGCCCCATCATTGGTATCAGTGGGAGGAATAGTGCCCCATCATTGGTGTCAGTGGGAGGAATAGTGTCCCATCATTGGTGTCAGTATGAGGAATAGTGCCCCATCATTGGTATCAGTGGAAGGAATAGTGTCCCATCATTGGTGTCAGTATGAGGAATAGTGCCCCATCATTGGTATCAGTGGGAGGAATAGCGCCCCATCATTGGTATCAGTGGGAGGAATAGCGCCCCATCATTAGTGTCAGTGGGAGGAATAGCGCCCCATCATTGGTGTCAGTGGGAGGAATAGCGCCCCATCATTTATGTCAGTGGGAGGAAAAGTGCCCCATCATTGGTTTCAATGGGAGGTATAGTGCCCCATCATTGGTATCAGTATGAGGAATAGTGCTCCATCATTGGTATCAGTGGGAGGAATAGTGCCCCATCATTGGTGTCAGTGGGAGGAATAGTGCCCCATCATTGGTGTCAGTGGGAGGAATAGTGCCCCATCATTGGTATCAGTGGGAGGAATAGTGCCCCATCATTGGTATCAGTGGGAGGAATAGTGCCCCATCATTGATATCAGTGGGAGGAATAGTGCCCCATCATTGGTGTCAGTGGGAAGAATAGTGTCCCATCATTGGTGTCAGTAGGAGGAATAGTGCCCCATCATTGGTATCAGTGGGAGGAATAGCGCCCCATCATTGGTATCAGTGGGAGGAATAGCGCCCCATCATTGGTGTCAGTGGGAGGAATAGCGCCCCATCATTGGTGTCAGTGGGAGGAATAGCGCCCCATCATTGGTGTCAGTGGGAGGAAAAGTGCCCCATCATTGGTGTCAGTGGGAGGTATAGTGCCCCATCATTGGTATCAGTATGAGGAATAGTGCCCCATCATTGGTATCAGTGGGAGGAATAGTGCCCCATCATTGATGTCAGTGGGAGGAATAGTGCCCCATCATTGGTGTCAGTGGGAGGAATAGTGTCCCATCATTGGTGTCAGTGGGAGGAATAGTGCCCCATCATTGGTATCAGTGGGAGGAATAGTGCCCCATCATTGGTATCAGTGGGAGGAATAGTGCCCCATCATTGATATCAGTGGGAGGAATAGTGTCCCATCATTGGTGTCAGTGGGAGGAATAGTGCCCCATCATTGGTGTCAGTGGGAGGAATAGTGCCCCATCATTGGTATCAGTGGGAGGAATAGTGCCCCATCATTGGTATCAGTGGGAGGAATAGTGCCCCATCATTGTTATCAGTGGGAGGAATAGTGCCCCATCATTGGTGTCAGTGGGAGGAATAGTGTCCCATCATTGGTGTCAGTGGGAGGAATAGTGCCCCATCATTGATATCAGTGGGAGGAATAGTGCCCCATCATTGGTGTCAGTGGGAAGAATAGTGTCCCATCATTGGTGTCAGTGGGAGGAATAGTGCCCCATCATTGGTATCAGTGGGAGGAATAGCGCCCCATCATTGGTATCAGTGGGAGGAATAGCGCCCCATCATTGGTGTCAGTGGGAGGAATAGCGCCCCATCATTGGTGTCAGTGGGAGGAATAGCGCCCCATCATTTATGTCAGTGGGAGGAAAAGTGCCCCATCATTGGTTTCAATGGGAGGTATAGTGCCCCATCATTGGTATCAGTATGAGGAATAGTGCTCCATCATTGGTATCAGTGGGAGGAATAGTGCCCCATCATTGGTGTCAGTGGGAGGAATAGTGCCCCATCATTGGTGTCAGTGGGAGGAATAGTGCCCCATCATTGGTATCAGTGGGAGGAATAGTGCCCCATCATTGGTATCAGTGGGAGGAATAGTGCCCCATCATTGGTATCAGTGGGAGGAATAGTGCCCCATCATTGGTGTCAGTGGGAGGAATAGTGTCCCATCATTGGTGTCAGTGGGAGGAATAGTGCCCCATCATTGATATCAGTGGGAGGAATAGTGCCCCATCATTGGTGTCAGTGGGAAGAATAGTGTCCCATCATTGGTGTCAGTAGGAGGAATAGTGCCCCATCATTGGTATCAGTGGGAGGAATAGCGCCCCATCATTGGTATCAGTGGGAGGAATAGCGCCCCATCATTGGTGTCAGTGGGAGGAATAGCGCCCCATCATTGGTGTCAGTGGGAGGAATAGCGCCCCATCATTGGTGTCAGTGGGAGGAAAAGTGCCCCATCATTGGTGTCAGTGGGAGGTATAGTGCCCCATCATTGGTATCAGTATGAGGAATAGTGCCCCATCATTGGTATCAGTGGGAGGAATAGTGCCCCATCATTGATGTCAGTGGGAGGAATAGTGCCCCATCATTGGTGTCAGTGGGAGGAATAGTGCCCCATCATTGGTATCAGTGGGAGGAATAGTGTCCCATCATTGGTGTCAGT